>NC_060139.1:705291262-705604262 GCF_021461385.2 Schistocerca piceifrons | reverse complement strand
GATTTTGGAGTTATTTAAATTATGGTTAGAGCGGTGACAGCTGGAAGCATATATAAACATTTAAACAGTAAATTTTAATAAACAAAATTGTGTGTTTGCCGCCAGATGAGTGAATCACATACTGCAGTATCTATACTCACCACTACTGACACGGCTACTACCCACACCTTCGTTCTCACACTTCGTGACGATCTGTCGTTTAGTGGCATGGGGAGTGCTACTGAACTGCTTGATGACTTGCAGTAGCGTGAACCTTTCTATCCTGTATGATGAAACCTGCTTCCAATGTGGCATAAATACCACAACGTTCCCGAAAGGGAACCACTGCTCAGAAAGACTGAAGATTTGAACAGCATCTTATTGACGCCGGGGGAAACGTCATTGAACACAAAAAAATTAAAGCAAATTTGACCAATAGATGGCGCTGTAAGGCAAGATGAGACGCAGCCCCGTGAGGTGACGCAGGGGGGCTCACGCCAAATTCCTCACGGCAGCGTGAGTCACGGCGACAATCATCGCAAGTTGGATCGCAGTTCAATACGCAGTTTGCTGAGGAACTTTGGCTCTGGCAGAGATGGTGACTACTTCTGCTATGTTAATAGATATAAGTTCAGAATCGGATTCCGATTCTGAGGTTGAGTTCGAAACGGTTACATCGCGTTGATGAAACAAAAAGCAGAAAAAAGTGCGTACATGAAGAAATGTACTCAGACGACAGTGTCGATTCTATATTGATATCAAAGATGTAGTTAAATCCATCTATTCCGTTTTCACTGGTAGATATGGAGGGCTACACGCTAGTAAGGAATGATATTGTAAGAAACCTAGGCATCTTTTTTGATAAACATTTAACCAGGACAGAGCACATCACGAAAATTTGCTACAGAGTTTTAACAATGTCAATGCAGAATGTTAATAACGAATTAAAATGCAACTTACCATTTCGTATGTCCGTTTTCTTGGCTACTTCCTCCCACTTCTCAGCTTTCAGCATCGTTTTCAAGTAATCTTCATGGCTTGTATCATACAGAACTTCGCGAACACGGACGGCTTCAATTAGCTTTTCCTCCATTTCGACCTACCAACAGCCAGAACCACCGTGAGCCTCGCAGTAAACTGCATACAGGAGGCTGCAGTCCGCAGGGTCACCAAGCGCAGGAATAAGAGTCAGAATATGTATATCAACAAAGGCACGGCGCACAGGTTTCCTCAGTTTGCGTGCGAGGCGAACAACACGAGTGTCTCCATGAATGATCGTGCTGCTGGTAGAGAACTTTTACAAGAACAGTGACTATGCGTTAGAAGCTCTGCAAGAATTTCAGACATCAAGGGTATGAAAAAAAGGAATTTAGTCCGATATCTGCTAAGGTTCTGGAGAAAGTGATTACAAAATTCGGTAAGACATATTCTTTTGAACCGTAATGTCACAGAGAGAAGAAAGAAGTTGATCCGACGTCTGTCGAAGATTAGGCCACAGCGCTGCAGGAGGGGTCGAACGGTGGTGTGCAAACATGCAATGCACAGGGAGTTGGAGTGAGTTGCTTCCTGCTGACCTGCTAGTAAAGCAAACGTTAGCTCTCGAATCTCTTGCTCGTATGGAAGTGGACAATGAATGGCCATGGAATATTCTGTGAACAGATGAAGTCCATTCCCGTTTCCAAGGACACATCAATTTGAATAATACACTACTGGCCATTAATATCGCTACACTAAGAAGAAATGCAGATGATAAACGGGTATTTATTGGACAAATATATTATACTAGAGCTGATATGTGATTACATTTTCACGCAATTTGGGTGCATAGATCCTGAGAAATCAGTACCCAGAACAACCACATCTGGCCGTAATAACGGCCTTGATACGCATGGGCATTGTGTCAAACAGAGCTTGGATGGCGTGTACAGGTACAGCTGTCCATGCAGCTTCAACACGATACCACAGTTCATCAAGAGTAGTGACGACCAGACGTTTTCAGTTGGTGAGAGATCTGGAGAATGTTCTCGACAAGGCAGCAGTCGAACATTTTCTGTATCCAGAAAGGCCCATACAGGACTTGCAACATGCGGTCGTGCGTTATCCTGCTGAAATGTAGGGTTTCGCAGGGATCGAATGAAGGGTAGAGACACGGGTCGTAACATATCTGAAATGTAACGTCCACTGTTCAAAGTGCCGTCAATGCGAACAAGAGGTGACCGAGACGTGTAACCAATGGTACCCCATACCATCACGCCGGGTAATACGCCAGTATGGCGATGACGAATTCACGCTTCCAATGTGCGTTCACCGCGATGTCGCCAAACACGCATCCGACCATCACGATGCTGTAAACAGAGCCTGGATTCATCCGAAAAAATGACGTTTTGCCATTCGTGCACCCAGGTTCGTCGTTGAGTACACTATCGCAGGCGCTCCTGTCTGTAATGCAGCATCAAGGGTAACCGCAGCCACGTTCTCCGACATGATAGTCCACGCTGCTGCAAACGTCGTCGAACTGTTCGTGCAGATGGTTGGTGTCTTGCAAATGTCCCCATCTGTCGACTCAGGGATCGATGCGTGGCTGCACGATCCGTTACAGCCATGCGGATAAGATGTCTGTCATCTTGACTGCTAGTGATACGAGGGCGTTGGGATCGAGCACGGCGTTCCGTATTACCCTCCTGAACCCACCGATCTATATTCTGATAACAGTAATTGCATCTCGACCAACGCGAGCAGCAGTGTCGCGATACAATAAACCGCAATCGCGATAGGCTACAATCCGACCTTTGTCAAAGTCGGAAACGTGATGGTACGCATTTCTCCTCCTTACACGAGGCATCACAACTACTTTTCACCAGGCAACGGCGGTCAACTGCAGTTTGTGTATCAGAAATCGGTTGGAAACTGTCTTCATGTCGCCGGCCGCGATGGTCTCGTGGTTCTAGGCGCGCAGTCCGGAACCACGCGACTGCTACGGTCGCAGGTTCGAATCCTGCCTCGGGCATGGATGTGTGTGATGTCCTTAGGTTAGTTTGGTTTAAGTAGTTCTAAAGTCTAGGGGACTGATGACCACAGCTGTTAAGTCCCATAGTGCTCAGAGCCATTTGAACCATTTTTTTGTCTTCATGTCAGCACGTTGTAGGTGTCGCCACCGGCGCCAACCTTGTGTGAATTCTCTGAAAAGCTAATCATTTGCATATCACAGCATCTTCTTCCTGTCTGTCAAATTTCGCGTCTGTAGCACGTCATCTTCGTGGTGTAGCAATTTTAATGACCACTAGTGTATATTGTTCGTGCAAGGGGGAAACGTCATGCAAACAAAAGAAAATTAACGAAAATTTGACCAGTAGATGGCGTTGCAAGGGTCAGAATATGCTAAATAAAGGCAACGAAAAGTCTGCACGCACATCAACCGATACCACTTCATTCTGCCAAGGTGACTGTATGGTACGGACTGAAGGCATTGTTTATGGGTGCAGGGCCATAGTTTTTCGGGACGAGTCCCATGGGCCCTGTTACCTGTACCGTCAATGGTGAACGCTGTGACAGTCCGAACCATTTCAATGCAAGATAGTGGCCCTCCGTACATTGTACAACCAGTGAAGCGGCTGCTGCAGAGGCGCTTCGGAAATGCTACGGTTATCAGTCGTCATTTCCCTATAACGTGGCCGTCCAGGTTACCTGACCTTAATCCGTGTGACTTCCGGCTGTGGGGTTATCTAAAACATGTTGCGTCCAGCGCTCCAGTAACAAGCGCAACTGAGCTGAACGCCCCACTGTGCACCGCATTCTGAAAGTAACTCCTGAGACACTCCGATCTGTTGTGGAACACGCTGTTTCTCCATTTCAACTTGTGGCAGGAAACGGTGGGCAACATACTGAACATGTCTTGCGCCAGCCTCACGACAATGAAAGTAGATCTGCCTTTGTCAGCAATACATTTCAACAAATTAAATATATCTAATCACCACACTCTTTCAGGATACTCCTACTTTCGTAATAATACCGATCATTTTTTCATTTGTGTAGCCTGTTGTATAATTAGTTTATTAATGCTGATAATGTGTACGCAACAACTGAAATGCTTTTTCTCAACACGGCGAATCAATTAAAACATTGTTATTTGTGACAACTTTTTGACTGTTTGTAGCTTGCAGTGGAAATGTGATGTTCACATGTACATGTATAATGTCTCTTATTACATCTATATCCAAGTAACGATAGTGAAACTTACGTACTTCATTCCTTGGACCCTTTTTACCAGATGCACAAACGGGTCATATCTGTGGAAATTACGCCTTTTCGACTTTTTGCAACAGATTGTAGAGATACGTCAGCATAACAGGCAGCAAGTAGATAACCTTGTTTTACTCTACTGCCTTGCTTCTAAATCATGTGATTTTATAATATTCCTTACTTCCTTATTCACTACCTTCGCAATGAATCGTCTGTCCCTTCTTACGATCTGAAAACATTGTGGAGGCAGAACATATAATACCAGTGCCTAATGGCTCACCAGTCATTGAACTGTGCATTGTTCTTGACAAAAGAATAAAAAAACAATAGAACTGTACACATATATGTAACTGAAAACTATTATGTACAAACGAAAACAGATGGAGCGCTTAAGTGGTGAAAAACGAAACACTACGCAGTGATAATAAAATTCAGTATACAGTAAGACCGCATTTTTCGGATGGGCAACACTTTCACTGCCCATACGCACCATGCCGAAGTGAACACATGGCAGGGCTGCCTTCCCGCTGCCCGCCTCACCCCTCCCGCAGTGCTCGCGTGGTGCGCGGAGCGAGAAACTGTACCGCAACCACAACGCCGCGCGACCTGGAGCAGGGGCGTGTCGCGTCCCAGTCGCGTCGCGTCGCAATTTGCGCGGTCCCATTTGAACCAGTTACTAATGCGCGCTGCGCTGCGTCGCGCCACACGCGTCTCAATTTGCGCCTAGCCCTTTGGTTGGTATTCCTACGGCAACGGCAGAGGCCATTCAGCGGGCTGTCCTGCCTCCTATGCAACATCCCGCAAGTGCTAGTACCATTGGCAGGCTGCAGCACGGCGCAGGGCTCCCAGCACGCCGATCATTACGATGTCTGCCTCTCATATCCTCGTAATGTTTGGCCGATTCGCCTGGTGTAGGTAATGAAATTACAATGAAATCCAGACCTTTAGTTGCTTATAAGAGTTGATAAATATCAACGGGGACAGTTGAAAATGTGTGCCCCGACCGGGATCTCCTGCTCACATGGTAGACACTCTATCCCTTTGAGCCACAAACGACACAGAGGATAGTGCGACTGCAGGGATTGATATCTGGCACGCTCCCCATGAGACCCACATTTCCAACTTACTGTCCACACACTACATTTGTAGTGCCCCTGCTCACTATACTCATTAATCGCGGCAGTCAGTTATAATATTACTGGATTTCAGATACTTTGTAAATGAGATAATTGCCATAAAAGAAAGGAACAGCCATCGGGCTGTAGTTCGTACAGTTATTAAGCATCACAGCGCATGTGTAAAGAGACGAAATGCTTTATAATGTGCGCCTACACCAAGACGCGCGTCCAGCGTTAAAATATTTCAGATAAACACTATGACCCACTGGGCGCAGATATTTAAATCATTGCCACAGCGCTCGATAGCAATAAGCTCCGAAACATTTGAAAGAACAATCCAACATTTGTTAAGAAATGTTCTAGGGACTTCATTAGCTTTTTACATTTGGTCGCCGACTTGTTAAGACGTGTTGTGCAGCACCGCTACAAGTTATATTTTATTTAGTGTCAAAAACCATGTAAATTACCAAGCAAAACGCTTCGGTAAACCGTATCACGCTAAAAAGTACTTATGCGCACGCCATAACATAGGGTATAAAGATCAGTAGATAGACAGAAAAAAGCAGACGAAAAAGACATTAAACTTGAAATAAATACCATTGTGCCCACTACGTAGGAGGCAGATCATGATATTAACGAAAGGTTCTATTTAGAAATCCTAAAGACACCAGAGGCCAACTGCCTTACCGCAGTGGTAACCGGTTCCCGTCACATCACCGAAGTAAAGCGCTGTCGTGCTGGGCTAACACCTGCATGGGTGACCATCCGGTCTGCCGAGCTCTGTTGGCAAGCGGGGTGGACTCGGCCCTTGTAAGGCAAACTGAGGAGCTACTTGACTGAGAAGTAGCGGCTCCGATCTCGGAAACTGACATACGGCCGGGAGAGCGGTGTGCTGACCACATACCCCTCCATATCAGCATCCAGTGACGCTTGGGGGCTGAGGATGACACGGCGGCCGGTCAGTACATTTGGGTCTTCGTGGCCTGTGCGGGAGGAGTTTACCCATCCTACCAATGCAAGACGGCAGACGGGAGCTGTTGGCGCGAAATCCCAATATGTTAAGTGGTAGAAGCAGTTCGAACTAGGTATTGGGAACGGAGCAATGAAATGCATGTCCCTATCAGTGAACGGACTACCCGCGTTCTGCATAATATGTCTACAATTTTTGCGTGAAGGGAACTGGCCCCTCTCACGGAAAGTGGATTTTGACAATTAATGGCAGAGAAGTCATTGTGGATCTGTTAAAAACGAAAGCGCGGCATGGCAGAAACTGCCATGGTAGTAGGTTGAGAATTATATAGAGGAAATTGCTGTATATTGACGACATCCAGTCTCACGATTTTGATGATGTAAAGTCAGACACAAGTGGTGTGAATGTGGGATGTAACACGAGTCGCATTCATAACTAGATAAAATAATCGCGGTGCCTCGATCAACACAACAAAACGAACTAGTTGATCTGTTCACAAAGTACACCCACATCTTTTCTGTCAAACCCAGGGTTGATAAAGATTATCAACACAAACCCTACTGCTTATTTTCTTGTCCTCAAACCGCGGACGAAACACCATGGTATAAGAGAAGAGATTAAGAGGATATGCGGTGGAGGATCAGAAAGAAGATACGTACAGTAGTGAAAAGAGTTTTATTTTCCTTACGTTGTTTGATATGTTGTCATGTTTGTTGTTCTTTTACTGTAAGCTACAGTTAACGAATCAGATTGGCAGTACTTTTGTGCCTAATGATTTCCCGTGGTAATAATGAGCAAAGGAATGATACAAGCATGGATAGGTATTAGTTACCACGAATAATGAAGAGACATTTTTCAGTTGGAATGATTTACAGTACAAGGGGTACGATACTAAGTTGCAATGTTCAAAGGAACCATTCAAATTAGTCTTGGTAAATAAGTAGTTGAACAGTGAAAGATGAACTATTAAGTGTACAAGAGATCATGAACTATGAGCAAGGACTAAGTTCACTGCGTGTCAAGAAGGAACATCTGGTTCACTAATATCGTAAGTTACCTGTAAATGGAGTAGGACTTTGTTAAGGTATAAGCATAACGACGAACAGCCACCAATAATGTGACGTCAGGACACTAACGGGAGTGGAATCAAAAATCGAACTATATAAGCAGGGAATAACACAAGTGAACCCAATCAGATATTGTCAAGGCAATGGATTATTAAGGACAAGTTAATGGAAGAAGCAATTCTGAGTAACATAAAGCACAGAAAATTAAAAATACACTTATATATAAACTAAGTGGTTGAGTAAGAAAAGAAGACTTTCACAAGTAGCTAATAGGTTGTTTCTTGATTTCTGTTCTCGTGTAAATGCAATTTCGCATACGGACTACGATGGTCACGCTTGTGTTAATGCGGTAGCTTCCGTCTGTGTTTTGCAAGGTGTTTGTTTACGTTTGTCAGTCCCGGGGAAATGAAACCACTTGGGATGTTTTGGAACTAAAAAGGATGCCTTACTAGGATTATATGTAATATAAACAGACAAAGATGTAGATACGTGCATTTAAAACACAATTTAAGAATAAAAAGAACAGTCGAAGACAAAATCTGTATCAAACCCTTGGCTACATACTGAAGACACGAAATTATTGTACAGGTGGTAAATTATCAATGGAAATAATAATGTTACACTAATTAATGTAGAATATTCATGAAAACTTTAATTATTGTAAATAAAAATGAAAATTTCCGATCCGTTGAGGATATAAATTACACAGACCACAATAGCACTAAATCATTAGAACACGACGTGTATACGAATGTAGGAAGGATGTGTCACAGTGTGCACGACAGTACGGTTGAAGTATTCGTGTTAGCACGCGTAGCACAATTGTGGACGCTCATGTGAGTGATAATCATGAATGATAAGTGTACAGTGACACTGTAAATCGAAAAAATATAGTGAAGTGGGTGGTCGCGGACAGTGAACTGTTGAGCAAATCTTATGGCAAATGATGCAGCGCATTGACTCTTCAAATAAAGTACTTCGGAGATCACAACGTTAGTCATTCCGGAGAGGTGAATATCGCGCGCGCGAATGGCAACGCCGGATTGTGGAGAGCGCGAATATCCGCAGCGACAATACGGCTCGCGACGACGGGCAATTGTCATTTTTAAAATGTACGCGAATGAACAGTGCAGTTATGAACTAATTGGTGACCGTGATTAAATCCAGCCATACAAGGATATTATAAAAGTAAGACACTGACTTCTAACATGTTTGCTAATGATCGTAAAGAAAAATAAAAATCCCCAGTAATTAATACGGATCGAACAAAAACAGCTATTTTAGACTATTGTAGAGCAAAAAAAACCTATCAAACTATGTACTGTAGAGAGCTAACACTGGCGTACCAATGTTGCATGAAACCAACTCCGATATGCAATCGTTCAACGTGATGGAGAAGAGCAATCGGAAGATGCAGCAGGGACAGACAGAAGACGGCGCCACCGTACTGAGGCGACGATGCAACACCCGTCCCACCTAGGGTTGTCATATTTAGCTGCGACCTCGTCGGGAAACTCTGAGATGGGGGGCATAGAAAGGAAGTAAAAGAATTAATCGATATGGTTACTTTAGAACACAATTACATTGAACTTGTTGCGGCAGAAGTTGTTGGCACACCATATTTCTCGGAAGATTTAACCTTTTTCAGCAAGTCTTTTTTTTTCCTTTTACGTATTTATAAAACTCCCATACAAGTCAGCATGTAGTTAAACTGGCTCTGTAAGACTGATTCCACACTCCCTGGCAGCAGTCGAATTCTTTCATCAGTCCACTGGGCCGACATCAGCGGAAATACTCTTTCCAAGGTGTCGTTGTGTATGGGAATAGAAAACAAATATTCGCGTAATTTTAGCAGTTGGCATTTGCGTTCAGGATTTTCGGTTTCCTTAAGAAAGTAAATCCACCTTTCTTACACGGAATGTTGAAACTTCCATTATTCCTAGTCACCCTTCGTTTCCAAAAAGCTCTTCAGACACTTATACTCTTAAAAACAATTGTCGCCTGAAATCTTAACGCAATTTTTAGTCAGGTATATAATAGTGTTTTCAGCCGTCACCCAATCTAGGGTTTCAGATAGTGTCACCCAATCAAATACTTGATACTTATTAAACTAAATAGCCCATTTCTCTAAGTAATCAAATGCTATGGTATAGACAGCCATTGTCTCTTCCTCAAATTTCGAAATCAAATTAATTGGTTCTTGGTTAGGGTTCTCAGTACTTAATTTGTTCAAATTCATCTCGGTTTGTATGCCAATAAAACTGGTAGTCTTCCTTTTATTCTTTGCTTTATGCTTTGAGTGTCGATTAATATATTTTTTATTTCGACTATGGAGAGTTTATTCTTCTCAACGCTTTTGTATATTTTCAAAGAGATCCAAATTTGACTACAGAAACACAAGTAAGTTTCACTGGTCTGACAACTGAAAAAATGTAAAATTATATTAGGGGGCCTGTCTTCGGCGTCAAATAAATGTTTTAATGGAATCCAAAGCTTACGAATTCTCTCAACTGCGGCCTTAAAGATAGCCATGTTGTTTTTGAGTGAGATATAAGAGTCTGATGATTGACATCAACGTAGAAGGAGAACTCTTTCAGCTTCCATGTTATTGCCGTGTATATTGAAAAAACATTAAATATTTTCATGACGATTATTTCAATGTCGACAGTTAAGACTACAGCAGCGCTTCTTCTTTAATTTGGTGAAACATATTCCGCTGGCCGCGTCGATGGAGCTCTCCGAAGCTGGTATTGTCTCCACCAAAAGCGATTAATTTATCTAATGGAATTTTCAGTTGTCTTGGAGTGTCT
This sequence comes from Schistocerca piceifrons, assembly GCF_021461385.2. Classification (NCBI taxonomy): domain Eukaryota; kingdom Metazoa; phylum Arthropoda; class Insecta; order Orthoptera; family Acrididae; genus Schistocerca; species Schistocerca piceifrons. Next base: position 705,594,079 of record NC_060139.1, on the reverse strand, counting down.
AGACAAAACTTTGCAAATGCCTTCGATGTTTCGTTATTCAAAGAATCAAACTTCAACAGCTTCTGCTGGATTCCTTCAGTTTCAGTAAAGAATTGAAAAACTTAAGGAAACGTCTTTTCAGCCTTTTGGTTCGATGCGTCGGTGCTTTAAGGAACCATTTGCACTCGAGCACAGACAATATTTAATTTAGTTAACTTAGATTATATGTATCGATTTTTTAAGACAAGAGACTGCAAAATAAAGCAATTAACACCGCTCTCTTGTCACAGCCAGTAGGCATCAACACTCTCATGTCATTCGTTGTCCTAGAAGGACTTAATATTTTGTGCGGCTCCACAGTTAGCCATATTGATATTTATTAGCAGAAAAGAGGCGCAGAATTAATAAGTCGCTTTCATTTGTGAATGATCTGCCATTATTTATCTAGAATTTTACGTAAGTGTAATTTATATCGTAATGTATATGTTAAAATGAATATATGTTTTATTTAATCGTATGCTTTTCTTTGTTTTAGTAGTTTTAGTCACTCCATTTTCATGATTGAAGCTGAGGTCAGATATGAGACTTTGTCTACAAAAAAAAAAATGCATAATGAGCCCTGGCTACGTTCCGTACATCTTCGGACGTGCGAAGCTCGATAAATTCACGGTGTAAAATTTTAATCCCTCAATTACTTATCCAAACTAACAATTATTATTATTACAAATTATTATTATATATTTTATTATTATTATATTTTTTATTTGTTACAGTGCCTATGCCGTAAAATGGAACTTCTTGCAATTATTTTGTGCATTCAGCCGCCGAGTGTGGCGAGAGAATATTTTCAACAATCGCTGTAGCCCTGGTCCTGGCTGCAGACTGTTGTGTCAGGATACACTGCGGCATTCAGTTTTACGGTACGCTCAAGAGATCTGAAAGACTGATGACGCTTAACAACTTTATAAGTTGTTGTTAGTTCTGCAGCAGCAACGAGCAATTCTTCCTAGGTATCTTCTTTAATCATGAATGTAGAAATAGGCTTTGATGTCGATACTACCGCGAATCTGTTTCTATGATTCTTCGTAGAAATGTGGTGCCTCACATCTGCCTTACCTCCTTGAGTTAGACAAAAAACCACTCCTTTGTGTAACCATCCGAAAAGCGACACTTTTTCTTTCTATCCTTAGGTGTTTTCATAAGCTGTGATAAGTTTATTAAACGGTAAACAGTTGACAATAACACTTCAGTCATCAAAGTACATTTCATTACACACTTAACGACCTACATACGCGCAGTAAGCACTTAAAATATTACTAATTAGCACTCGTTGTGCGTATTACTTACACCTGGCGCTGCTTAAATAGTTCCAACCCCGTGCTACTGGGGAAGTCTGGTATTTTCTCGAATGACGGCGCTAGGTCTAGAAGGTGCTTTATCGGCGCTATAGCATACGTAACATGCAACGCCATATGTGAGACGACGTTGTCAACATAAACTAGTTAACATAAATAAAACTGAGGCTGCATTTACGTGGGCACTGACAGATGGCGTTACTTCAGGACTTAAGCCAAACTTGGAACAGTATTTTGAAAAATCGGGTCAAAATTGGGAAATGTCGGGAAAAGAAGATCCATAACGGTGACGGACAGCAACCCTAGTCCCACCTCGCTGATGTCACTGCAACCCAGCCATCAACAACGGTCATCTCACAGCCACGACTTGAACTTAACACCACGTCACTACTTTATTTAAGGGCAACGGCCTTGCCGCAGTGGATACACCGGTTCCCGTGAGATCACCGAAGTTCAGCGCTGTTGGGTGTGGCCGGCGCTTGGATGGGTGACCATCCAGCCGCCATGCGCAGTTGCCTTTTTCGGGGTGCACTCAGGCTCGTGATGCCAATTGAGGAGCTACTAGACCGAATAGTAGCGGCTTCGGTCAAGAATACCTTCTTATGACCGGGAGAGCGGTGTGCTGACCCCATGCCCCTCCTATCCGTATCCTCCCCTGAGGATGACACGGCGGTCGGATGGTCTCGGTAGGCCACACGTGGCCTGAAGACGGAGTGCTACTACTTTATCAAAAATTGTGCTACGAAAGTAATATTTATGTAAATAAAAACTAAAAGCAAAGTTACATTATACAGTCAAGTTGGAAAGAAACACCAGTTTGTTAACCTTGCTGATAAAATATTATAAAAACCTTATGCTAGGTACGGACAATATATTAGAAACCGTAAACATTGAAATGCAACGAAATACGTTAAGATACTGTACAAACCAAAGCAAATGTGTCAAAAAGTGCCTCAGTCAAGCTTCCTTTTATTTGTCACAGCCAGAGCGTTTTCTGAAGTGAGAGTGAAAAGGTACTTTAGTTAATGGCTCTGGTTCCTTTACCCAATGTTGCCACACTCGACCATTAGTAACGCTGCAAATTTTTGGGGATACATTAACATATAAGCTCATTTCCTGTGTATAAAACGCACTATGCATCTGATACAATTGCTTCACGTATCTGTAATCTGAACTGTCCATCAAAAAATATATGACTCGTATAAGGTAAAACAGCTTGGTGCAAATACCAAGTATGAGATTTTTAATACATAGTTTAAAAAAATTTTATCTAAAGTTCCGAAAACCACAAAGTAACATCTGTTTTTGGCGAGGAAAAAGGAAGGTGTGAATATGTTGTCCTCACTTACAGGACACTGTGAAAAGAGTCGAGCCTGCAGAATAATGGTGTACTTGAGGTTAGCTAAACAGTTCACATCTGCTCTTAATGAAACGACTTAAAAAGAGTAAAGAAAATGAAAACATCTTAGGCCCTATATTTGACTGTATGTAAAATTTAAGTTTATCGAAGATTCTTGTTTATGAAATTTATTGCTTGAGTGAACTTTTTTTGCATTTTCAACACTAAAACAGGTTTAGCCCATTACTTCATCTACCTCGAAGGGCAGGCCCACAAAGGACCCGTCGAAGCCGCTTCGTTCTTGTTGGACTACATTAAAAACCATGTACAGTTACCGAGTTAAACATGTTTTCAGATAATTGACCTAGTCAAAACAAGAACCATACATTGTCAAGAGTTTGTCTTACCCTAATCGATACGTGCAGTTTTATCCTTTACGTGTACCTAATTGTAGGTCTATGTACATATTTAATTACATAATTTTACCAAAGCACTGTTTAGTAACACACAAGAAAAATTAGTTGTTTTGTTTTTATGAAAACTGTGAAAAGTGACTTAGGTACAACCGTCCTTTCATATACATATAATACGTATTACGTAAAGTACTCTTTATTTTTAACAAACTGAAGAATTATTCTGTATTGTTTATCATTTTCTGTAATTGTATCATTTCTTAAAGAAACTTTGTAATAAAACATTATGGGTAATATGGAAGTCTGAAGCTTCATATGGGGGCTTTCCAGGCCGTTTTCCCGCGATAATTAGATCGAATGGGTTAATGACACAATTTATTCGGCCCACAGCTAATGCAATTCCGGACTTCCTGAGCGAGCCAGTAAACGCTCAAAACTGCTGCACAAAAGTCATTTCTATCAATTTGTGAATCAGAGTGCAACTGAAATAAAACATTCGTATTTGAATTAAACGACTGTGCCTCAGTACTGTTAGTTAACTTCAGTGGTTTTCTGGAAGTGAGATTCCTGCTAACCATAACTTCCAGGATTCAAGAGGGCAATGAAGTGTAAGGAGAATGTAAATTTTTACATTTTTGTTGTTGTAAATTTCAAAGATAAATTTAATGTTAGTGAGAAGCTTATTTAGTTCTTAGATTGTGTGTAGCGAAAACTGGGCAAGGCCATATCTAATCATTTTTCATTAAAAAAAAGGAAGCATGGACCTTCTCATCTTTTCTTCTTGTGATGCAATAGTGAATAGAGGTACTTTTAATTGCTGAATTCACTTTCTTCTCCCTGAAGTTGTGCGTTGACCCAGTCCTCTAATAATACCCCTCGAAGCAACTATAAGCTTTTGAAAGGCTGAAATGAACATTCTGGACCGACAATACCACATGTGCCATAAAAATGCTTATAATGCGAGACAACTCCAGTTACGGGTTAAGCTACTGTTCTTTAGACAGCAGGCCGCAATTTCTGTACTTTTTTGGCTACTTTTGAGAGAATGAGCTATGTGCGTGAACGTGATAGTGCAAGCTGTGAGAAAATATGTGATCGTGCATCAAGAATTCTACGTTAGGGCAGATTTAGTAGTAACGAGAGTATCATTCAAATGTGAGTATAACGCAAACATTTTATGTCATAACTCGTTTCATAGAGTAGCTTTAGCTAGACCTATGACAAAGAGCCCTCTTGCAGCAGGAAACTGAACGTTTCACGTACCCCGTTCTCACACACAGTGCAGTCTGCATTTCAAACAGTTTTTCCAGGCTGCTTGAGGGCAGGCCGTGATTCTATGGAAACTCAAGGAGGTAAGTGAGTAAATTATAAAGTTGCGTGTGAAGGATATACTTCCGGCCTGAGAGTGTTCTGCGATGTTTTGGGGCTATTTTTTGTGTCATAACTAGGCTCCACTCATTGAGGTCACTGCGAATGTGAACCATGATGTTCGTTCCAACATTATTGGTAACCAAATTTTATCCCGTCTTCGACATCTTGACGAAAAGTATATTGTGAACAGTCCAGTCCTCCAAGTTAATGACAACTGTGTTGTCAGGGCTGCGCGCATACGTTGTTGGTTTTACGAAGACGTATCCTATTGTACTTCGACTTCCTCACTCAAAATAACCTGGTCGTAATTCAATATGGTCTACGAGATGTATGAGACATGCGAAATACCCTCAGACTTCAAGAAGAATGTAATAATTCCAATTCCAAAGAAAGCAGTTGCTAACAGGTGTGAAAATTACTGAATTACCAGTTTGATAAGTCATGGTTGCAAAATACTAACACGAATTCTTTACAGAAGAATGGAAAAATAAGTAGAAGCCTACCTCGGGGAAGATCATTTTGGATTCCGCAGACATGTAGGAACACACGAGGAAGAACTGACCCTACGACTTATCTTTGGAGATAGTTCGAGGAAAGGCAAATTTACATTTGTAGCGTTTGTAGACATAGAAAAGTCTTTTGACAATGGTGACCGGAATACTCTCTTTGAATCTCTGAAGATAGCAGTGACAAAAGACAGGCAGCGAAAGGCTATTTACAACTTGTACAGAAACCAGACGGCAGTCATGAGTCTAGGGGAATGAAAGGGAAGCAGTGGTTGAAAAGAGAGTGAGACAGGGTTATAGCCTATTGCCGTTGTTATTCAATATGTACATTGAAAAAGCAGTAGAGGAAACAAAAGAAAAATTAGGAGTAGGAATTAAGGTTGAGGAAGAAAAAACAAAAACTTTGAGGTTTGCCGATGACATTGTAATTCTGTCAGAGACAGCAAAGGACTTGGAAGAGCAGTGTCTTGAAAGGAGGATATAAGATGAACATCAACAAAAGGAAATCAGGGATAATGGAATGTAGTCGAATTAAATCAGAGATGAGATTTGATATTTGGGCAGAAAAATAACTGATGGTGGCCGAAATAGAGAGGATATAAAATGTAGACTAGCGATAAGAAGAAAAGCATTTCTGTAGAAGAGAAATTTGTTAACATCGAGTATAAATTTAAGTGGCAGGAAGTCTTTTGTAAAGGACTGGAGTGTAGCCTCATATGGAAGTGAAACATGGACGACAAACAGTTTAGATAAAAAGAGACTAGAAGCTTTCGAATTGTGGTGCTACAAAAGAATATTGTAGATGGGTAGATCAAGTGGCTAATGACGAGGTACTCAATAGAATTTGGGAGACAAGAAATTTGTCCCACAGCTTGACAAAAGAAGGGATCGGTTGGTAGAAGACGTTCTGTGGCATCAAGGGATCGCCAGTTTAGTATTGGAGGGAAGTGTGGGAAGTAAAAATCGCGGAGGGAGACCAAGAGATGAATACAGTAAGGAGATTCAGGAAAATGTAGATTGCAGTAGTTATTCGGAGATGAAGAGGCCTTGCACGGGATAGAAAAGCATGGCGAACTGTATCAAACCAGTCTTCGGACTGAAGACCGCAACAACAACAATAAAAATAATAATATCACAGAAAATATTTGGGGTTTCTTTGAAGCAGCGGGTGACATATAACAATGACATTCCGGCGTTTTCGTAGATCCACGGGATTTAATCGTCAATGAGTGGCTACAAGTGGATACGGCGTACCCGAAGAAACTTGTGAACTCTCTTCCTCACTTAATTGAGTCCATTATAAAGGCTGTAGGCAGTGTTACACTCTGTTAGTATGATGACTCCTGGAGATGAGGAATTTTCGTCCAACGTACTCAGTTGCTTAATTAAAATGTCAACCATCCTATTTTTCTTAAATTTTTAGACTTCATATGACAATCTTTCATTACACAAGCCGTGAAGAATGTTATTCAGTTTCAGTGCCACTAGAAAATACACAGGGTGAGAAAAAAAGTGAAGCATTCACAAGAAATTCCCGAATGTCAATATAATTTTGCACACATAGACACCATCGACAAGTATATTACAATTCCTTGAGACATGTAGAATGGTTCTAATGGCTCTGATCACTATGGGACTTTAACTTCTGAGGTCATCAGTCCCCTAGAACTTAGAACTACTTAAACCTAACTAACCTAAGGACATCACACACACCCATGCCTGAGGCAGGATTCGAACCTGCGACCGTAGTGGTCGCGTGGTTCCAGACTGTAGCGCCTAGAACCACTCGGTCACCACGGCCGGCGAGACATGTAGAACAGCCACCAAAGTGCATGAGTATTGTTCGTGTTTAGTGTTGTTATTAGGCTTTGTAGCGTATAAAAGTGGCGTGAGTAACGTCACATACTGAGTGATCACTGTGAAGGATACGGAGACGGCACGTACTCACGTGAGACAGCATTATCAGTACCTGACAGAGTTTGAAACAGGTTTGAATGTAAGTCTAGATTTGGTCAGCTGATCGAATCGTGGAATATTCAGATTTGTGGGGCATTCGGATGTGTCAATAGTCCGATGTTGGACAGCCTGGGGACTTGATGATGGGTTCTGGTCGATCATGTCTGGCCACCAGAAGGGAGGATTGCCATGTTGTGCAACATGTACATCATAGATCCTTCATATCTCTGCCCGCAAGCGAAGAAGAATCTATGACTCCCCGCAACATTCTGCGTCATGCCCCATCACTGGTCAGGGCGTAGCAGCATCCACACTTGAGAATTACCGTTCCATGCGTAGGCTGCGTTAACACCACTACACGAACGTCTGCTTTTGAATTGGTGCTGTGACCATGAAGTATGTACTATTGATGAAAGGCGTTGCCCTGTGTTCAGTGATGAGTCGTGATGCTTCACTACCTGGGATGACCATCGTTGGCGAGTATGATGGCGACCTGTGGAGAAGTCCCATTCATCTACTGTTTTGAAGCGACACAACGGTGTACTCCTGGCGTCATGGTATGGGGAGCCATACGGTACGAAACCAGGACACGGCTGCTAGTAACGGAGGGAATTCTGACGGCACAACGGTACGTCACAGTCATCCAGTACTCTCATGCACTGCCTCTCATACGATACTATCTTGATGCCATTTTTGAAAGGCAGTCATATACACATGGCACATGTCTCTATGACCTATCTGCATTACGACGTCCCCAATAGAACTTATTTCGACAATCTTGGACTACAATTCTGTCCTAGCACCAGCATCCAGGATATGAAGGACCCTTTACTACACTTGTCGCTAGTTTGCATCAGAAGAGGATACAGTGGCTTAATGACATCCTTCCCAACCGAATCAGAGCACATCCAGGCCAAAGGGGGTGGAAAATCACACTGATAAGTAGCCTTATACTGGGACAAGCTGTTTGTAAGTTTGACTCGATTTTGTAATCACTGAGATAATGTCACAGACGCTCTCAACCAATAAAGTTTCATTTTGTTTCCTTCTTTCATGTGGTTGCTTCACCTTTTTTGTTAGTCAATGTATATACTCTTAAATGCGATTAGAGTTAATTGCTGTGTTAATATTTTAATATGGATTTCGCCTTATGTTTCCAGCATCCAGCGATTTTGTTCAGTAGAAACCGATATGGTCTTCCTGTCTGAGCAGACATTCGTGAACGTGTATGCAGTCCCTTCTTTGACTGTGTACGTTCTCCAGATCGAGGGGCAAACCACAGTTACCCACCGCCAATGGCACAGGTGACGTATATCTCTTTTTTGTCATTGAAGACTTTGCACTGGCAGAGAGCAGTGTCGTGGACGAGAGTGCAGCCAGCCAGCAGCAGCCGACAGACAGGTGGCCGGGCAGGCGGCCCGCCACGGTCAGAGGTCGACGTCGGTGTAGGAGGAGACGTCGGCGTTGCTGAGCGAGTGCGTCAGCATGACCAGCACCTGCTGGTGCGGCAGCCCGCCGTCGTACAGCGGCCGCTCCAGGCTCATGCTCATGCTGAAGCTGTAGCTCCAGTCCGCCTCTGTAACACACCAGCTGCGCGTCACAGCACTGTGGTGGTTGTCAGTAGTAGCGCAACAAGGGCATCAGCGCACATTGCCAGTTGCCTACATTCAGGAGGAAACCTATTATTCTTCTTTGATTGACAGGTCCTTCAACCACTGTTCTGCTAAGAGGATTATGACCCCCGGGGGACAATCCAACCTTTTGATTGACAGGTCCTTAACCTGTTGTTTGGTTAAGTGGTTTTCTGTGTCACCCCTACCCCTCCCCACCCTCTCGGAAACTTGGCACCACTTTTGAGATCAAATAATTGACTAATTAATGAAATTAATTGAAACAATTGGCGGGAAATGGCTCAGTTGTACCGCTTTCGCTATTCACGAGCTGCTTCAGGTTATTCGAAGCAGCTCGTGAATGGTGAAAGTGGTACAATTGTGCTATTTCCCGCAAATTTTTTCAATCGATTTAATTAATTAGTCAATTACTTTGGTGTTTGTATGAATCTGAATGTGATCACTTCCAAAGAAATGATGAAAAGATAATAGTTTACCATATAAGCTGCAATAAATGACTGCAAGTTTCACAGTCGCACAGTTTTCCCTGTGTTCTATCGAAACATATGTTTTTAAAGGTTTTGTAGTTTTCCACATGTAAACCATCAAATTCTGTCCATGTCCAATCAAATCTGAACATGTCATGGAATTTTGGAGAGTGCAGTTGATTCTGTGTGTGAGCTTGAACTTTGATAACAGACACACGATCACGAAAACAATAGTCCTCTTTGTATCTGTGCATCTCTGCAAAATCTGGCTGCACAACAGGTATACAACCTGTAGGAACAACAGGTATACAACCTGTAGGAATGGAATCACATCCACCCCTACATGAAAACTGTACAATGCCTGATTCTTCTGTCTTGTATATCCTTCAAGGAGTAAATCAAAATCTTTGTTCGCGCAGAAGGATGATAGACATGTCAGTGGCTGGACGGACAGTTCATAACTTTTGAAAAAAAAAAAGAAGATTGGGCATGAGGGAGATTTAAACACGAATCTCCCGCTTTACAGTCTAACGCCGTGGCTCTGCCTATTCACTTGATGTTGTGCATATTGAGCTGGGACCCTTCATTGTTTCCATCTTGCTTCTTTTTTCACAGTTCAGTACACCTTCTTCCTGTTTTTATGCTTGATATGTGTTCAGTTTTTGACGGGCTATCCACTGGGCCATCTTACCACTGAATCTGAGGGAGTGGGAGGGAGGGGGGGAGTTGTGATGAGGAGATTCCCTTGTAAGAGTGTGCTAAAAGACGTTCTGGACCCTACTTGCACATCATTATATCTTTAAAAAGTTTGTTCTTAATAAAAGTCAACAACAGTTATCAAAATTTTGTTTTATTTTTTATTTTTTTGGTTGTCATAAGTATCCTCCCCTGCGTTAATACATATTCTTCAAAATATGTTGGTATTGAGACAGTTAATGCCTAACTAAACTCTGGGATGAAAAAGAATTTTCTTTGAACTCTATTACTATGTAGCACGACAGTTTACTCAAAGTTGTTTTGGAAGGGCAGTCACTTACACATTTACTTTTAGACCTCACCCCCCCCTCCCCTAAAAAAAAACCTGGCTTGAGAACAGGACCCCCTTGGAGACTAATGGTGCAATGCGTTCTCTATATGGCCGACCCATCGTTACAGCAGTTCATTGTTAAGAGATGCTTTTGTTTTTATCTTTGTCTTATTTCGCTGGTAGAGCTTGTACTATATTTATCCGCCAAAAAATCCAAATTTTCATTACATTCGTACTGTGTGGAGAAAATGCATAGATGTATATTTATGAAATTGAAAGCTCAAGCTGTCAAATTATTTCCGCAGTTAATTTTTAACAAACAGTAAGTAAACTAGACATTTTTGTGTTATCAATTCTCTCTGTATCTTAAATTTAACTATTCGTGATACACAGAAATGAAAACATTAGAGGAAAAAACGAGCTGCAGGCTGTAAAATGAAAACCGCTGAAGGGATCGTTATGTCACTACCTACAGGAGAAGGTGTGGTCGCTGAATGAGCGCTGAGGACCCAAACTCGCCACGAGAGGGACGCGGGCGAACACCCACGTGACGCCAGACCGAGCACTGAACGCGTCCATGGTCCACTGCACTCAGTCGTGCTGAAAACAGAGAGACGGAGGCTTCGGAAGATTAGAAAAGGGGTGTAGTACGTTACCTCACAGCGGAAGAAGCGCGGGGAACGTAAATTTATCGAAGGGTGGCACAAATGTGCGGAGAGCACTGCATGTCCGTTGCAAGGGTTTATGCTCAGGCACAAGCAATTTAAGGACGGGTGGATGTCATTGGCAACTGACGAACGATCCCAATATCATAGTCCAGCAGGTGGATGCCTTTATTGTTGAAGACCGGCGAATTACGGGAGCACCCATTACCCCAGACACTGGAATGAGCGTCGGAATCGCACCGGACATTAAGTTTTTTCCCTGTATTTGTGCTATCCTTGAATGAGTTTCCTTTCCCCACACTCCTTCCGCTGTACGGAAATGCATTACGCCCCCATGCTGTTGTTTTTCAAGCCTCAGTTTTCCTGTTTCCAGCCTATTGAGTAAAGTGGACCATCGACGAGTGCAAGTGCTCGTGGTGTTCGCCCGTGTCCCTCTAGCGGAGAATTTGGATCCTCAGCGCTCTTACAGGTACCACACCTTCTCCCGTAGCTAATGGTATTATGATCTCTTCAACCGTTTTCATTTTACAGTCTCCCACTCGTTTCTTTTTGAATGAACTTAATATGAATACTATTAAAAATCACGGATTTTTCCCTATACTCTTAAGGCAATTAATTACTAAAGACATTCGCCTCGATATTCACAGAAATCTACGTGTTGTCGATTATCACTAAATCGAGACGTTGCCTATAGTAATCAAAATGAAAGAATTTGAATGGGGAAGGTGGTATTCTACAATCACCAATGACTACAAAAATTTCAAATCAAATTTGGGACGCGAAAGCAAGATGTAGTTTACATCAGCTTCTGACTCACCACTCACATACAGGAGAAAATATTGATTCTACGTACGTGCAGAGAAAATGAGGTACGGTTAAAACAGTCTAATGACGGTGGAAATCGTTGAGGAGGAGGAGGAGGAGATTACTGTTTAACGTCCCGTCGACAACGAGGTCATTAGAGACGGAGCACAAGCTCGGATTAGGTAAGGATGGGGAAGGAAATCGGCCGTGCCCTTTCTAAGGAACCATCCCGGCATTTGCCTAAAGCGATTTAGGGAAATCACGGAAAACCTAAATCAGGATGGCCGGACGCGTCCTCCCGAATGCGAGTCCAGTGTGCTAACCACTGCGCCACCTCGCTCGGTGGAAATCGTTGATCAGTGCAAGTGAGTCCTCGTAAACCACGGCCTTCTAGAAAATGAAAGGTTGTAATGGTGCATATTATCCACCTTTCGTTTGTTGTAACACGTCCCACATTTCTTGCCATTGATGTTTTCCATGGCGCTACACATCGCGTAAGTAGTCTGTATACGGCAATTTCAAATGGGGGGACAGTTACCGTGGATGCAGCTTGCATCGCTAAGGCAGCAACTCTAATATTATAGCGAATGATAGCGCCAGAATGCACGCGCAGCAGATGGGTTGTCTGCTCTCTCCGTTTACTGCGAACCTATTACAGTACCGCATCCAAAACCTAAATGTTAGTTGTTTTACTCCATCTCCGGTGTCGATTATTTTCATGCACACTCTGGGTGTCGGACACGGTTAATATCTTTAAGAAGGGAGTTACATGCCAGTGCGGCCACGTTCCCTCCTGTTGAAAAATAAAATGTTCGTCGCGTTCTTGCTGTCGAGTGAAGTGCCATATCTCCAACATATCGACGTAAATGATTCCTTTAACTATCTTTTCTGAAAAAAAGAACGTGCTGTAAATGTTTTATCAGGAAGCGGCACAAAACACACGAAGGTTTGAAGAATCTCTCTCTGGCTCGACTGTGACATGAAACTGCTGTGTTCCGCATGTTTTTCACAGTGGCGGTTCAGTTTACCACTTACGTGGAAAGTAGCCTCATCACTGAACAATAAACGGGAAAGGATGTAGTTTCTGCCATCTCCACGTCCAGAATGGATTCACGTTTTGCCGTTTATTACCAGCTTGAAAAACTCGTAACACTTAAATCGTGTATGACTTGAAAGGCAAACGTCACCGGATAGGCATAGTATCTGCTTGAATCTGATTGTACTATTGTCGAATGCTTTGAACTGAGGCGATGCAGTACGATTCTCCCGAGAAAAACACGCCGCACAGGTGTAACGGAATTACACTAGTTGAAACGGAGAACCCAAAACGTTTTTTGTTGCTGTGTTGAGCGGCATCCTAGCTCGATGCACACCCGGCGAGGCCCTACGTGCTGTAGCGGAGAGGTGAGCTAACTGTTCCCGCAATGAACCCGCCATTTGCAGGGACAAATATGAATGTTGGCCTAGTGACTTGAAGGGTATGAGAGACAGCGAAAGGTAACTGAAGAACAAAATAAAATGATGTTTACTTCAAACTCCTATTGAATAATAAAGTCTGTCTTAAATGAATGTAGTTTCCTAGCTTTCGAAGCATGATGAAGGCTTGTTAGACAGATTAAGGCAGAAAAAGCTTCGCAATGCTACCACTGCTCCTGCCTCAGCAGCCAGATACACTTGTGACAATTGCGGCAAGAGATGCCGTGCTGCCATTGGCTTGACAAGCCATATGAAAAAATGCAACCCATAAACACACAGACACTGCAACAATCATCTACCAAGATGTCGTGGCCAATATGTATCACGAGGGCGCGCTGAAGAGTAACGCCTAACAATTTTTTATGTCAAAACACTTACAGCCTTTTTAGAAAAGCAAACATTATTAAAACTCTACATCTTTATTCCTCATGTCTACATATTCACAGCGCTTTGGCGCTAGAGGGCTCCGAATTACAGCTTTTAACATATCGGTGTGTAACGTAACTACATCGGCTCGTGAGAAACAGCGTGCTGTAATAGACATTCGAATTATAAAAGTTCGTTCACACATCGAGCATCCTCTCCTTCAGCATGACAATGGCAGACCACATACGAGCATGGCGACATCTACAACAATTCGCCGTCTTGGGTTCACTGTCATAGATGATCCTCGGTGGTAATGCCGGCACGGTAGCTCAGCGTGCTCGGTCAGAGGGTTAGATGCCTTCTATAACAAAAAACTGAGTGAACGGATCAACGAGGAACCTGAACGGCTGTCATCGGACGTCCGCCCGGAACAAATTCAACGAACAATATAGAACAAAATGAGATCTAACAAAAAAAAAAGGCGGTTCTAGGCGCTTCAGTCCGGAACCGCGCTGCTGCTACGGTCGCAGGTTCGAATCCTGCCTTGGGCATGCATGTATGTGATTTTCTTAGGTTAGTTAGGTTTAAGTCGTTCTAAGTTGTAGGGGACTGATGACCCCAGATGTTAAGTCCCATAGTGCTCAGAGCCATTTGAACCGTTTTTTTGATCATCGTCGGTACTGCCGCAACTTGGTCCCATCCGATTTTCATCTGTTTCTGCATCTTAAAGAACACCTTCGAGGACTTCACATTGACAGAGATGAAGTGATACCAGCAGAGGTGAGGTTGTGGTTCTGTCAACAGTGCCAAATGTTCTACAGTGACTGTATCAACAAACTGGTCTCTCGTCGGAAGAAATGTGTTCGTAGGAAATAAATATGTAGACATGAAAAATAAAGATGTGGAATCTTAACAACGTTTGTTTTATTTGAAAAACTTTAAGAGTTGTCACAAAAAAATTTCGACGGCATTACTTTTCCACATCAAAAGACGGGAAGTTATACTGTAGATATCTACTCAAGATTAAATGAGTCGTTTGTTACAAGTATGAGTCAAAATGCGGCAACTTATCGGTCCTAGATAGTTTCATGAAACTTACGAAATAGCGGATAGTGACTAAGTGTTCCACTTTCGATTCTTCCTTAATATGCCTTTACACTTCCTATTCCTCTTATTTTCCAATTTTATTTTTGTACAGCACAATTTTATCTACCTTCCTTCGCACAACTTTATCATATTTTTCCTTCAACTAGTTTGGACTTGAATAATTGTAATCTCCAATATAATTTAAATTAGCTATTTCATATTCACACTTGTTTCTAACAGGGAAACAAAGTCCTTATGAACTTTGTTTGCATGCTGTGTATGCAACTTTTAATCAGATATTCGACATCATTAACTAAATGCAAACACAGTCTTGCCCTCCAAATGTCGGAGATTGGAAATGCTACACTAGCACCAGTGGGCGGTCTTTTATTTTTAGTAAGTCTATGAGTGGGCAACGAACGAAGGAGCGAACGAGCTGCGCGAGAGAGACCCCTCGTGGCAACTGCATGAACCCGCGACTTGGCGAAGGGAACCAAGATACGCTTATAGTTTCGATACGTAAGCTAAAATTCACCAAAAGTTTCTGTCTTCGTTGGTGTACAAATTGAAAGTATCTTTTTGAAACAGCCTGTATTATTAATGTAGAAACACACACCACTAAGAGGGGACGGAGAAAATTTCTTGCGCTAGTCGTGAAAAGCTGCTTTTTAGCTCACGAAGACCACATTTAGCACTGCGGTCTACTTATCAAACTCCATCTAGAGGGTTGGATCCCCTCCTTCGAAAGCGTCAGATTGCAAAGCCTGGGCTACTCTCAGGGTGGAATCTCCGTCTTCGAAGATTGTGTGTGTCTGTCTGTCTGTCTGCCGCTGCTGTCGCTGTTCGTTCGTTCGTCCGTCCGTCCGTCCGCCTGCTGGCTGTCCATCGCCGTCGTCGCAACCGCTGCCGCCGCCGCCTGCTGTTCGTCCATCTGTTCGCCGCCGACGCCGACGCCGCCTGCTGTTCGCCGCTGCCCATCGCCGACGCCGACGCCGCCTGCTGCACGTCCGTCTGTCCGTCGCCGTTCGTCTGCAATGAGTACTCCCACCTCCACCGTCATCTACACCTCCCCCTCCCCCTCTCCCACAGTCACTTCCTGGAGTGCCGCCTCTGGCCTCCCTCCTTCCACCTCCCCTTCCCTTCCTCCACTTACCCACCCCCCTATCTCCTCCCCTGCTGTATACCCACACCTCTACACCCTTCCTCCAGCCTCCACACCCTCAACAGCTCCCGCTACTACCCCCGCCCTCACGTACGCCTCTGTTGCCGCCTCTGCTGCCGCCCCTCAGGTGGTTGGCTTCCCCTCTCTCACCGACCCCGTCGCGTCGTCTTCTGCATCTCCCGCACGCATCACGTTGCGCCGAGCCACCATCGCCACCACTGAACCAGCTGCTTCTCCCGGTGCCTCCACTACGCCACAGGGATCTGCCACCCGCCACCTCCCTCTCCTCCCCGTCCCTCTCCCCTCCTCCCAGCCTCCAGTCTCCAAAAAACCCCAAAAGCGCGTCCTTACCGACTCTGCTCCCGCCACTTCCCACAAAAAATCAACGTCACCTCCCCCTCCCCCTGCCGTCACCATGGACACCACCCCTCCTCCTGCCACCCCTACCTTGGCCCCCACCCTCCACACCTTTGTCCTGTCAACTCCCGATCCTAAGTTCCTCGACGCTCGTACCCTCACCAAGGAAATACGAAAGTACTTACCTGGTGCTCCCATCTCCCAACTCATTCCCCGCAGGGACTCAGTCCTTATCAAGTCCCCGTCCCCATCATTTCACACAGACCTCCTGCGAAAACTCCCACGAGTTATGTTTGGCCCCCACGCCTCTCTGACACCCTTCCTTTCCGCTTCCACTCCTTGTCAGCCCCAGCCTCCCCGTCGCCCCCCCACCTACACCGCTGTGATCACCAAGCTCAGCCCGGTGATCACAGAGGATGAAGTGTTGGTAGAACTGAACTCCCACCCGGACTTGGAAATCCGCTCTGCCCGCCGTATCCACAATGCCTCCGGTCCCACCTACCTCATGCAGGTATTCTCAGAGTCCGCCCCGTCCATAGACCATCTCCTCACCCAGGGTGCCCTGATATACCACCGTCGCCACCCTGTTGAATCCTCCAAATCCCCTCCCCAATCCTACCGTTGCCAACGGTGCCTGATGTACAATGACCACCTGACTCCCAACTGCAAAAACCCCCCCACCTGTCCCCATTGCAAGGCCTCCCACTTTCTCAAGAACTGCCCCAACCTCGCTGCTCCTCCTTCCTGTAATACCTGCAATGGCCCCCATCCCACATACTCCCACAAGTGTAAAGCTAAACCCCCTCCAGCCACCCCTGAACTTACAGTCCCAGTTCCTCCCGTCGATCCTCCTGTCCATCCTAACAATTCCCTCCATCCACCCCCCACGGCCGAGGACATCATCCGGTTCATTACCGTTGTACTCCAAAACATTCACCCTTTTCAGCGCCCACACACCTTCCAACAAATATCCCTTGCTGCTCGCTCTGTTTTCCACCTGAACACCTTCGCCACTTACTCCCACAACCAAGCCCACTTCACCTTCACCCGCCTCGACACCCTAGTTTAAGTCTCTTCCCTTCCCTCTCTTCCCCCCCTCCTTCCCGTCATGGCGCGGCACGAGTCTCGCATCCTCTTCCAGAACATTCGCTCCTTCCGCTCCAACAAATACCTCCTCATGCACACCCTCTCCCACCACCAGGTCGACACCTTCCTCTTGAACGAAACCTTTCTCCAGCCCCACCATTCTATCCGCACCTCCCCCTATATCCTCCACCGCACTGATGCTCCTGGTCCTCGTGCGCAGGGTGGAGTCGCGATTGGCCACCTTAAGCATATCCCCGTCCGGCCACAACCTCTCCTCAATGACCCCACTGAACACCTTATCCTTAGCGTCTTCTTCCCCTCCCTCACCATTACCTGTGCCACCATCTATGTCCGCTCCACTGCTCCTCTTCCTTATGACTTCATCTCACACATTGACCACACCTTCTCCACCTATGTGATTGCCGCCGACCTCAACATCCATAGCCGCACTCCTGCTGCCCTTCGGCGGTGGCATCAGTTCCTCTCCACAATCCAGGGTGACCTTGTTCCCATTCCCCAGCACACCCGACCCGAAAGTAACACCACCCCCGATGTTGTCATTGCCTCCGCCAACCTCCTTGGGCGTATCACTGTCGCCGTCCTTGACCCCACAGGTAGCGATCACCTCCCTGTCCTTCTCACCATAACGTCTGCAAACCGCCCCCCTCCGGCTCCGCAACCTGCACCCCCTCCCAAGGTCGTCCATGACTATCGCCGTGCCAACTGGGATGCCTACCGGGACTCCATCTCCACCCAGGTCGAAAGCCACCCTCTTACCTATCGCCATCCTGACGACATCATCCGCGCCTCGTCCTTCCTTCAGACGGTAATTACTGACGCCGTGGAGGCCCATGTTCCTACTAAAACCATCCACCCACACCGTCCCACTCTCCCTCTGCGGGCTGTCCTCCTCCTCCGTGAATCCCGCCGCCTCTATCGCTCCTTCCTCCGCACTCGTGACAGGGATACACTCCAACGCCACCGGCAAATACAGCGACATGTATGGAACCTTATTACAGCAACGAAACGCCGGGACTGGCGCCAGACCTGCACACGACTCAATGCCACCCTCCCTATCAACTCCTCCAAGTACTGGTCTGCCTTCCATCGTCTTACTGGTTCCCTTTCCGCTCCCCACTACCCCCTTCTCCATAACGATCGCCCCCTTCCAGACAACCTCAGTAAGGCCAACCACTTCGCTTCCCACCTTTCCGAGGTCTTCTCCATCCCCGATGATCCCCACTTTGATTATTCTCTTTTCCCCACCGTCATGGAACGTGCTGATACCTCAGTCGCTCCACTTGCTCCTAGTCTCCAGTACTTGGGGCAGTTGCCCCCCTCCGACGTCAACACTCCCATCACAGCACAAGACATTAAACTTCTCCTCCAGTCCAAACGCAACACGGCCCCTGGTCACGACTGTGTCACCTACCGTCACCTTCGAGAAAGCCCCTATTCCTTCCTAACTGTCCTCGCCCATCTCTATAATGTCATCCTCTCTACTGGCTTCTATCCTGACCAGTGGAAGACCTCCCGCGTCCTCCTCTTCCTCAAACCCAACAAACCCCCTTCTGCCACCTCTTCCTATCGTCCCATCTGCCTCACCTCCGTCTTCAGTAAGGTCCTTGAATCCATCCTCTCCCACCATATCCATCGGCACCTTGCTCAACACCACCTCCTCCCCCTTACCCAGTGTGGCTTCCGACCCTCCTTCTCTGCTGACGACCAACTCCTCAACCTTGTTCACCTTCTGTCCCTCCAGCTCAACTCCCGTCGCTCTGCCATTTTTGTTTCCCTTGACCTCCAAAATGCCTATGACCGTGTATGGCATCCCGGTCTCCTCTTTAAACTCCAAACCTACGCCTTGCCTATCAATTTTGTCCGTCTGGTCGCTTCCTTCCTCTCGCACCGTCCTTCCTATGTCACCCTCCACAACACCAACTCCCGTATCTTTTATCCCACGGCTGGCGTCCCCCAGGGTTCTGTCCTCTCCCCTCTCCTTTATCTCTTGTATACAGCTGATATGCCCAAACCACCCCCACCAGTTCACCTTCTCCAATATGCTGATGACACCGCCTTCCTGGCTCTCTATCCTACCCTTCAACGGTCTCAACGTACCCTCCAAACCCACCTTAACCAGTTCACCACTTGGTGTAACCAGTGGCTCCTCCGTCTCAACCCCTCCAAAACCCAGGCAATCATCATAGGCCGTACCACTCGCTCCTTTCGCCTCCAAGATTTCTACCTCACCCTTTATGGTCGTCCTATCCAACTCACCCCTACCCTGAAATACCTTGGCCTCACCCTTGACCGACACCTCACCTGGACCCCTCATCTCCTGACCATCCAGCAGAAAGCCCATTCCCGCCTCCGCCTGCTGAAACTCCTGTCCGGCCGGACATGGGGATTGCATCCTTCTACCATCCTCCACACCTACAAATCCCTCATCCGTCCTATCCTCTGTTATGCCAGCGTCGCCTGGATCTCCGCCCCCACCCGCTTTTACAAGGCTCTCCAAATCCTTGAACGCCATGCGCTCCGCCTTGCCTTCCGTATCCGCCTTCCTTCCCCCACACGGCTCCTGTATGAACTGATCCCCTTCCCCCACCTCCTCTTGTTCCTCCAACATCTCCGCATCCTTTACATTGTTCGCAGGGTTGATCCCCCCCACCCTCTGGTTTCCTCCTTCCTCTCCACCCCCCGCCCGTTGCCGCGCCTCTATCGCTGTATCCCTCCCTCTCTCCACCTCCACACCCTCCATCTCCTTCATCAGGGCAATTTCCAACGCCTCCCCCTCCCGGATGACGAACTTCGCCGTGACATATGCCCTTTCTTCCAACTATAACCCGGCCTTGTTCCCCCCCCCCCCCCCTCCTAGGGCCCCCTTCACCTCTTTCCTCCTTCTCCCAGAGCAGATTTTCCTCCATCCCCCCCTCCCCTGAGACCCTGCACCCCATACTTGCCTCTCTCCTTCCCACATCCCTCCCTACCTGGCCCTCTTCCGAGCGCCCCCCATTCCCCTCCCCCATCTCTTCCCCTCCCACCCTTCTTCAGGTCTCCCTCATCTCCTTGAACCTGGCAGATCCTCTGTATTGATCATCATCAGTGTGCCACGTCAGTGTTGTGTTTCGTGCTGTTTCTCGTGTGCATCAAGAGGTGTGATTTTAATTGTGTACTGCCTTGAGGTTCGCCGTCAGTGTTACGTTGTGTGCTATGCCATCCGTCAACACCTTTATGCACCAGTCATACTGTGCCTTGTGTTCTTTTAATCGTCACAGTGTGTGGCTTTTTGTGTGTGCTACTTTTAAACAGTTTTTTATCTCCATTTTACAGTCACCCCGTTTTTTGTATATTGCCTTCCATGATGTTCTCCCTTTTTTATATCTATGTTCGCCTTCTTCTCTCCTTTGCTGTTTTTAAATGTCTTCTATTGTTTTGTTCTATGTCTTTCGGCTGAAGAGCAGCGCATATGCTGCTGCCAGCCCGCCCCGATGGGGAATTGAAATACAATAAAGAAAAAAAAAAAAAAAAAAAATTATCAAACTCCAGACTTACGGAGTTCCAGTTAATTATGACCGCCTTATTGGATCCTTCCTCTGTAATCGCCCATTCGTTGTCACCATTAACAACACCAATTCCCGCACCTTCCATCCCACTACAAGCGTGCCCGAGGCTCCGTCCTCTCTCCTCTCCTCTGCCTCCTCTACACGGCCTGTATGCCTAAACCACCTCCACCAGCCCACTCCTTCTGTACGCTGATGACACCACCTCCCTCGCTCTCTATCCTACACTCAGCAAATACTGCGTGAAGAGTTTGACAGAGCACTGAAAGACCTGAGTCGAAACAAGGCCCCAGGAGTAGACAACATTCCATTAGAACTACTGACAGCCTTGGCAGAGCCAGTCCTGACAAAACTCTACCATCTGGTGAGCAAGATGTACGGGACAGGCGAAATACCCTCAGTCTTCAAGAAGAATATAATAATTCCAATCCCAAAGAAATCAGGTGTTGACAGGAGTGAAAATTACCGAACTATCAGTTTAATAAGTCACAGCTGCAAAATACTAACGCGAATTCTTTACAGACGAATGGAAAAACTGGTAGAAGCCGACCTCGGGGAAGATCAGTTTGGATTCCGCAGAAATGTTGGAACACAGGAGGCAATACTGACCCTACAACTTATCTTAGAAGAAAGATTAAGGAAACGCAAACCTACGTTTCTAGCATCTGTAGACTTAGAGAAAGCTTTTGATAATGTTGACTGGAATACTCCCTTTCAAATTCTAAAGGTGGTAAGGATAAAATACAGGGAGCGAAAGGCTATTCACAATTTGTACAGAAACCAGATGGCAGTTATACGAGTCGAGGGGCATGAAGGGGAAGCAGTGGTTGGGAAGGGAGTGAGACAGGGTTGTAGCCTCTACCTGATGTTATTCAATCTGTATATTCAGCAAATATTCAGCAAGCAATAAAGGAAACAAAAGAAAAATTCGGAGTAGGTATTAAAATCCAAGGAGAAGAAATAAAAACTTAGAGGTTCGCTGATGACATTGTAATTCTGTCAGAGACGGCAAAGGGCTTGGGAGAGCAGTTGAACGGAATGGACAGTGTCTTGAAAGGAGGACATAAGATGAACATCAACAAAAGCAAAACGAGAATAATGGAATGTAGTCGAATTAAGTCGGGTGATGCTGAGGGAATTAGATTAGGAAATGAGACGCTTAAAGTAGTAAAGGAGTTTTGCTATTTCGGGAGCAAAATAACTGATGATGGTCGAAGTAGAGAGGATATAAAATGTAGACTGTCAATGGCAAGGAAAGCGTTTCTGAAGAAGAGAAATTTGTTAACATCGAGTATAGATTTAAGTGTCAGGAAGTCGTTTCTGAAAGTATTTGTATGAAGTGTAGCCATGTATGGAAGTGAAACATGGACGATAAATAGTTTGGACAAGAAGAGAATAGAAGCTTTCGAAATGTGGTGCTACAGAAGAATGTTGAAGATTAGGTGGGTAGATCACGTAACTAATGAGGAGGTATTGAATAGGATTGGGGAGAAGAGAAGTTTGTGGCACAACTTGACTAGAAGAAGGGATCGGTTGGTGGGACATGCTCTGAGGCATCAAGGGATCACAAATTTAGCGTTGGAGGACAGCGTGGTGTGTAAAAATCGTAGAGGGAGACCAAGAGATGAATACACTAAGCAGATTCAGAAGGATGTAGGTTGCAGTAGGTACTGGGAGATGAAGGAGCTTGCACAGGATAGAGTAGCATGGAGAGCTGCATCAAACCAGTCTCAGGACTGAAGACCACAACTACAACATACCTTCCCTTACAAGATCTTTTACCAACTCATCAAATTCCCGCCTGTCTTCACTCACACTGAACAGCTCTGAACCGTCCACAAACTCGACTTCAACAATCCTGCAGTTTCCCCTCTCCTCTCCAATCTTCTCCTGCTGCCGCGCCTTTAGCAACACATCCCATCAACCCTACATCTACATACTCTCCATATACGCTCCCAAAAAAATTTCGACCATCTCTTCCTCCCAGATCATGCACTCCACCCCAGCGTTTCCCCAATCTGCCAGCTATAAGTCCAGCCAACCCATTCCACTTCATCAGGGCTATCTCTCCCTCCACTTCCTACATTTCCCTTTTTGTCCCGATCTGCCTTTCTTTCCCCACCTCATTTCTCCATCAACTATTAGCCTCACCATACCTCTCTCTACTCCATCACCTTTTCTAAGCCAACAGTCATTCCTAACCCATCGATACTAACACCAGCCCTCCATCCTTAAACCACCACATTCCTACCCATCTTACCGCAAACCTTTTTCCCTTCATTAACAGACTCCTTATCCTACGGCATGTCCTCTCAGTTTTAGTGCCAGGAAAGCGCTTCTTTTATATATCGGTTTTTCAGCATCATGTTTTATAATTGCACTACAAATTCAAGAAGTCATATTTCTTTATTATAAAAAAACGTTCATTTTATATTCACCTCAAAGTTTGAAATTCATTGTAAATATCTCACTTTTCTGCTTCTTCTTTTTTTTCTCATTTAGTTTTTGTTGTCATTTGGCTGAACGCTGGTTGACTATACCGCTAACAATGCCTCCCCCCACGCCCATTTGGGGAAGTGGGATGAAATAACAATAAAGGAAAAACATTTTATAAGTCAACGCACTTTGTACAGTCACGATCAAAACTATATGTCGGCGACAAATAGTTCGAATCGCAACTGTGGACTGCCTTTCTGCCTACCTGGCCTTCTCAAGAAACGCGAACTTTGCGGACTAATTACTTGCGACAGTGCGGCGAGAGATTTTCGTAATTATTACGTGAGAGTTGCGAACAGCTACATAAAGACGAAGAAATTATAAACGCCAGGTAGTCTGCACTACCTAAAGAAAGTAAAACACCCAGAAAACAGCCACTAGAGTGCATAAGTGTTGTTTTGTTTAGTGTTGTTACCAGCCTTGGTACAGTGTTTAAGGGGCGTGAACGGCGTCAGATGTCGAGCGATCACTGTGAAGAACACGTACCAATGTAATCCAGTGTTTTTCGCACCTGACAGGAAGGTACATTTCCGTTCCTCTGGATGGTTGAATAGAGTAAAATCCAGACTTGTGAGGCATGCTGTTGTGACAGTGGCCCGATGTCAGACAGTGTGGGAACGTGAGGGCAGGTTCCGGTTGAATGCGTCTCATCACCACAAGGGAGAATTGCCATATTGTGCACCAGGCACATCATAACCCATTCTTATCTGCACCTGCCATGTGAGAACAAGCAAATGGCTCCATTGACTCCATGCAACATTCTGTGACATACAACAACATTGGCCTGGGACTAGCTGCAGCCTGACAGTCCCATGCGTACACTGTCGTTAACACCACAACACAGATGGCTATATTAGGACTGGTGCCGTGAGCGAGAAGCATGGACGGCTGATGAGAGTCGTCACGTCATGTTTGCTCATGAATCACAGTCCTGCGCTTCTTCGGGTGATCATCATTGCCGAGAACAGTGATGGCTTGTGAAAGGTCCCAATTTTCCAATTTTTTGGGGAGTTACAGCGATATTACTCATGGCGTCATGGTGTGGGGAACCATCAGGTATGACTTCAGGTCATGGATGGTAACGATCGAGGGCACTCTAATCGCACAACGGTACGTCACAGACATCCTGCATCCTCAAATGTTACCTCTAATGCGGCGGTATCGTGGTGCCATTTTTCATCAGGATAGTGCTCGTCCACATATGACACATGTCTGTATGGAGTGTCTGCGTGACGATGAGGTACTCCTACGGCCTGCATGATCCATGGATTTGAGTATTTCATGTGAGAAAAGAGCGAGTTGGCATCAATGCTGGTTGGCATGAAGGAGGTCATTCTGTTAAATACGTCATTAAATTTGAGGTCAGAATATGTTCTACGATTTTACATCAAATAGTCATGAAGGACACTGGACAGTAGTCTTGTGGATCACTCTGCTGCTCTTCTTGTAGACAGATGTGACCTATGCTTTCTTCCAACCAATGGGCACGATTTTTTATTCGAGGCATCTGCGGTATACCATGGTTAAAAGAGAGGCTAACTCAGCCACAAATTCGATGATGAATCTAATAGGGATTCCATTGGGCTCCGGAGCTTTGTTCAGTTCTAACGATTTTAAATTTTTCTCAACGCCACTGATACTAATATCTATTTCACTCATCATTGCAGTGGCAAACGGCGAAGTCTGTTGCGCTCATCCCATGGAAGCGCAACTTGCCTGGCTGCAAGTAGAGTGCAGCCTTTCGTTCGCCGCGGCACTAGGATGGGGAGGGTGGCGAGCCCATCGGCCCGGTGGCATTTTATCCCCGAGAAAGATCCCCAGTACACAATCTGATAGCGGTCTGAGTGGATCTTGAGCTGTTCTGGAAGGAGTGGAATGAGAAGAATGCCTGCTCCTACCCGGGATTGAATCGGGGACCATCTTCGCGAGACTCTAGCGCTCTACCCGGTGGATTCTCAAAGGCGAACTATGCAGTGGTGTGAAAATTAAATGAGAGCAATCCACCTGGATGCTCTTTTGTGAAGGAACATTTGAAAGTGTAATTTTTTAAAAATTTTACTATGCTATCATTAATTTCAGTTTCTATCTTGTCCACGAGTGAGTGACCACAAAATTTCGCGCCGCTAACAGTCTTTACATGACCAGAATTTCTTCAGGTTTGTGAAAGATCTATACATTCCTAGTTTGTATCAGAGTATATCGTGGTAGGAAATACTGTATTATTTTTAAAGATAGACTGCCCACTAGTTGCATATTTTTTGTATTGCAGATCTGAAGATGGTCATTACTGACTGAAACCGGTCGTCGTCGAATGACTTTAAATTGTGATCAAAGACTGGAAGAAAAAACGTTTGAAAAATCTATCGATAATACTCCGGTAAGGAAGTCACTGATGGCTTCACGCATTGTCCTCTAACAGCCAAATGGGAAAAGGAATGTAGTTTATTTTCAATTTCTCCTTTTAAATTTTTTATCATTATTTGATAATTTCGAATCATTAAAGTACACCCACGCAAACTATTTTATCTACTCGATTTACTATCATAACTCGAGACATCTCTCAACAACAAAGAAAAATGACACATTTTCTCTTTATAATTGCACACTTCATCTCACTAACTCTAGAAACCATTTGAAAGTTTCTTGGTCCAGTCTACGTTGTACAGGATTATCTAACGTGTAAAACAGGCATTTGATTACTGGAGAAAAATCCAGCAACTAGTCACTTTTAAGAATCCTGTATTTTAAATGCTTTGTCAGTTCTGTGGACTTTTGACTAAAAATGTCTTCTCATTTTCAGAAGTGCTTAAAATTTAAAAAAGTGGATCGAAGAGTCCACGAGTGTACAGCCGGCTCTAACGTCCAACGAGCACAAAATTTCGGCGATCAGACATGGCACCATGGTGAGGTGCACTGACAAGCGTTTGCACATTTGACGATGGCGTCGTGTCTAACTGGTGAAATATTGTGTTCGCTGGACACTGTGAATAGACCGTACACCGTGGAAGGTACATCAACTACTACTACGGGAGAAATTTAAGAATTTAAAAAAGATGTGTATATGAATCATTACAAACATATTTTCATGTTCTTTTTTCAACCCTGTTACGTCATTTTCTCTAAAAATAGTCTAATATAAAACAATGATACATTAAACTATGTACCTGAATTTTTATCTAAAAACTCGTAAAGCTTTTTAAATGAAACAAACGTCAGTTATTATTGTAGCCAAGATAGACACGAAGCCCACGCCTACCACAGTAGTAAACGTTTATATGCCAACTAGCTCCGCAGATGACTAAGAGATTGAAGAAATGTATGATGAGATAAAAGAAATTATTCAGATAGTGAAGGGAGGCGAAAAATTAATAGTCATGAGGGACTGGAATTCGATAGTAGGAAAAGGAAGAGAAGGAAAAGTAGTAGGTGAATATGGAATGGGGGAAAGGAATGAAAGAGGAAGCCCCCTGGTAGAATTTTGCACAGAGAATAACGTAATCATAGCTAACACTTGGTTTAAGTATCATGAAAGAAGTTTGAATACGTGGAAGAGGCCTGGAGACACTGAAAGGTTTTATATAGATTGTATAATGGTAAGACAGAGATTTAGGAACCAGGTTTTAAATTGTAAGACATTTCCAGGGGCAGATGTGAACTCTGACCACAAAATACTGGTTATGAACTGTAGATTAAAACTGAAGAAACTGCAAAAAGGTGGGAGTTTAGGGAGATGGGACCTGCATAAACTGACAGAACCAGAGGTTGTACAGAGTTTCAGGGAGAGCATTAGGGAACGATTGACAAGAATGGGCGAAAGAAATACGGTAGAAGAAGAATGAGTAGCTTTGAGAGATAGAAATAGTGAAGGCAACAGAGGATCAAGTAGGTAAAAAGACGAGAGCTAGTAATAATCCTTGGGTAACAGAAGAAATATTGAATTTAATTGATGAAAGGAGACAAATATAAAACTGCAATAAATGAAGCAAGCAGAAAAGAATACAAACGTCTCAAAAATGAGATCGACAGGAAGTGCAGAGCAGGGATGCCTAGAGGACAAATGTAAGGATGTAGAGGCATATATCACTAATGGCAAGATAGATACTGCCTACAGGAAAATTAAGGAGCCCTTTGGAGAAAAGAGAACCACTTATATGAATATCAAGAGCTCAGATGGAAAACCAATTCCACACAAAGCAGGGAAAGCAGAAAGGTGGGAGTACATAGAGTGTCTACACAAGGGCGATGTACTTGAGGGCAATATTATGGAAATGGAAGAGGACGTGATGAAGATGAAATGGGAGATACGATACTGCGTGAAGAATTTGACAGAACACTGAAAGCCCTAAGTCGAAACAAGGCCCCGGGAGTAGACAACATTCCATTAGAGTTACTGAGAGCCTTGGGAGAGCCAGCCCTGACAAAACTCTACCATCTGGTGAGCAAGATGTATGAGACAGGCGAAATAGCCTCAGACTTCAAGAAGAATGTAATAATTCCAATCCCAAAGAAAGCAGGTGTTGACAGGTGTGAAAAATATCGAACTGTCAGTTTAACAAGTCACTGCTGCAAAATACTAACACGAGTTCTTTACAGACTGGTAGAAGCCGACTTCGGGGAAGATCAGTTTGGATTCCGTAGAAATATTGGAACACGTGAGGCAATACTGACCCTACGAATTATCTTAGAGGAAAGATTAAGGAAAGGCAAACCTACGTTTCTAGACTTAGAGAAAGCTTTTGACAATGTTGACTGGAATACTCTCTTTCAAATTCAGAAGGTAGCAGTGGTAAAATACAGGGAGCGAAAGGCTGTTTACAATTTGTACAGAAACCAGATGGCAGTTATAAGAGTCGAGGGACATGAAAGGGAAGCAGTGGTTGGGAAGGGAGTGATTCAGAGTTGCAGAGTTGTAGCCTCTCGCCGATGTCATTCAATCTGTATATTGAGCAAGCAGTAAAGGAAACAAAACGAAAAATTGGAATAGAAGTTAAAATCCATGGAGAAGAAATGAAAACTTTGAGGTTTGCCGATGACACTGTAATTCTGTCGGAGACAGCAAAGGACTTGGAAGAGCAGCTGAACGGAATGGACAGTGTCTTGAGAGGAGGGTATAAGATGAACATTAACAAAAGCAAAACGAGGATAATGGAATGTAGTCAAATTAAATCAGGTGATCCTGAGGGAATCAGATTAAGAAATGAGACACTGAAAGTAGTAAAGGAGTTTTGCTATTTGGGAAGTAAAATAACTGGTGATGGTCGAAGTAGAAAGGATATAAAATGTAGACTGGCAATGGCAAGGAAACCGTTTCTGAAGAAGAGAAATGCGTTAACATCGAGTATAGATTTAAGTATCAGGAAGTCGTTTCTGAAAGTATTTGTATGGAGTGTAGCCATGTATGGAAGTGAAGCATGGACAATAAATAGTTTAGACAAGAAGAGAATAGAAGCTTTCGAAATGTGGTGCTACAGAAGAATGGGTAGATCACACAACTAATGTGGAGGTACTCAACAGAATTTGGGAGAAGAGAAATTTGTGGCACAACTTGACTAGAAGAGGGGAACGGTTGCTAGGAGACATTCTGAGGCATCAAGGGATCACCAATTTAGTACTGGAGGGCAGCGTGCAGGGTAAAAATCGTAGAGGGAGACCAAGAGATGAAAACACTGAGCAGATTTAGAAGGGTGTAGGTTGCAGTAGTTCCTTGGAGATGAAGAAGCTTGAACAGGATAGAGTAGCATGGAGAGCTGCATCAAACCAGTCTCTCGACTGAAGACCACAACAAAAACAACAGTTACTAACTTTCTTCATCTTAATTCTTCGTGTCTACATACTTATTTCTCAACGTAGCCACAATGACTACGAACACATTTCTCCCAATGAGAGGCCAGTTTGGTTATAGCGTCACTGTAGAATGTTTGACTTTCTTGACGGAGCCACAACATTACTTGTGCTTGCACCGCTTCATCACCATCAAAGTGAAGTCCTCGAAAGCGTTCTTTAAGTTCTGGGAAAATGATGAAATCAGATGGAGCCCAGACCGGACTGTATGGAGCATGATCGGTCACAGTGAACCCATCGCGTCCGATTGTTGCAGATGTTGCAAAGCTCGTATGTGTTCTGGGATTGTCATGATGAAGGAAAGGGTTCTCCAAGTGTAAAAGAACTGGTCGAATTCGTACTTTCGGTTTTCTGAGGGTCCTTCTCGCAGCGACTCTGTTACGTTACACACTGCCATGTTCGACGCTGCCCTGTAGCGGCAGAGGACTGCAAATATGGATATATGAACGTAGAATGTTAAGAACATTTCTTTTATTTATAATTCTTGTAGAGTCTTCACACAGAACATTCGGAGGCATTAATTTTCAGCAAGCCTTCCTATTTTGGAGGGCATTCGCCAGATAACCAAGTAAAACTGTCGAAAACTCCGGTCGGAAGCAGCAAATTAGTATTATTTTACTCTTTTCTGGGGCAATCTTGTCCATTGTCTCAGCCAGCAGATCTGACGGCTGCACATTGCAGTGCACCAAGCCAAATGTGGTTTAGGGGTTGGATTTTTCATAATGAGTAAATACCAACCATGAAATGCTATCCTCGAATATCTGCAAAATCCACGGCACGGTGTGGCCCCTTTCTAGAACGCAAACAAAGTCACAGATTTCTTTAGGAGTGGAAATAAGTGCTTGCAGGTGTCAAACCTAGACAATAGTGTGGTTGTTACAACAACTCATGCTTCAAAGCTCCCAGCTTTCCTATTGCCAAAACACCTTACATTGCCACGAACAAATATGAGTTAGGCGCCAATCGCGTCCTTTTCCATCAGACGACTTCCATAATACTTATCACTTTTTTTTGTACCTTGTGCAAAATAATGTATAAGAAGATTCTATTTTCTATACAAGGAACAACTGGCCGTAGCCATTGCAGCAGCAGATGAAACTGATTTGGCTTTTTCAAGTACTAGTCTTCTACTCGCTGCTTTTATTTAGGAATATATGTAGTTTCACGCCTGAAGGGGTGAATGCACATTTCGTCTACAACAGCAAATCAACGCACAAAACGGTCCAAGTGATGCAGAGTAATTTCCTTTTCTCCTCACTTAAAACTTAGTAGATGCACTGTTGGTACGGAACCTATGTCCAGAAATGTACCGTTTGGATGTAAAACGCCTTTTAGGATCGGATCATTTTCAGACCCTCCACTTCACGGTATGCACGCAGCGGAATGAGCTCTGAGCTATGTCCTGTAGGAGCGCATGCCTCTGGCAATGTTTCGACTGCTTGCCCATGGGATCTCTTCTACTGTACGATGGCGCAGCGCGCCCATTGAGCTCCACAGCGAATTACTCCAGTTTCTCACAGCCGTTGTTGCAGTCTGGTAAAGGTGTTACATGACGTCGTAATTACAACAGGGACTGACGACGGGGCCCTCTTCTCAGCTTGTGTACGTACCGTGAAGTGGGAGATTTGAAAGTGATCCGATCTTCAAACTTATTTTATATCAAACGATACATTCTTTGACATGCGTCCCTCATCAAAACTTCGTGTACTAAGTTTCCTCTACAACTCCTAGAAGCCTGGAAGAAAACTACCCTTCCAGCTGGTCCCAGCTTCCGGTTATGATTCAACAAATTCAGCAGGAAATAGAAGGGGGTCGGCGGAAATAAGCGCTGACACTGAATTTGGTAAGGACTGGACTGGTCATTTTATTTGTTGTGTTTTCGAATGTAATACATGCAACTACACTCCTGGAAATGGAAAAAAGAACACATTGACACCGGTGTGTCAGACCCACCATACTTGCTCCGGACACTGCGAGAGGGCTGTACAAGCAATGATCACACGCACGGCACAGCGGACACACCAGGAACCGCGGTGTTGGCCGTCGAATGGCGCTAGCTGCGCAGCATTTGTGCACCGCCGCCGTCAGTGTCAGCCAGTTTGCCGTGGCATACGGAGCTCCATCGCAGTCTTTAACACTGGTAGCATGCCGCGACAGCGTGGACGTGAACCGTATGTGCAGTTGACGGACTTTGAGCGAGGGCGTATAGTGGGCATGCGGGAGGCCGGGTGGACGTACCGCCGAATTGCTCAACACGTGGGGCGTGAGGTCTCCACAGTACATCGATGTTGTCGCCAGTGGTCGGCGGAAGGTGCACGTGCCCGTCGACCTGGGACCGGACCGCAGCGACGCACGGATGCACGCCAAGACCGTAGGATCCTACGCAGTGCCGTAGGGGACCGCACCGCCACTTCCCAGCAAATTAGGGACACTGTTGCTCCTGGGGTATCGGCGAGGACCATTCGCAACCGTCTCCATGAAGCTGGGCTACGGTCCGGCACACCGTTAGGCCGTCTTCCACTCACGCCCCAACATCGTGCAGCCCGCCTCCAGTGGTGTCGCGACAGGCGTGAATGGAGGGACGAATGGAGACGTGTCGTCTTCAGCGATGAGAGTCGCTTCTGCATTGGTGCCAATGATGGTCGTATGCGTGTTTGGCGCCGTGCAGGTGAGCGCCACAATCAGGACTGCATACGATCGAGGCACACAGGGCCAACACCCGGCATCATGGTGTGGGGAGCGATCTCCTACACTGGCCGTACACCACTGGTGATCGTCGAGGGGACACTGAATAGTGCACGGTACATCCAAACCGTCATCGAATCCATCGTTCTATCATTCCTAGACCGGCAAGGGAACTTGCTGTTCCAACAGGACAATGCACGTCCGCATGTATCCCGTGCCACCCAACGTGCTCTAGAAGGTGTAAGTCAACTACCCTGGCCAGCAAGATCTCCGGATCTGTCCCCCATTGAGCATGTTTGGGACTGGATGAAGCGTCGTCTCACGCTGTCTGCACGTCCAGCACGAACGCTGGTCCAACTGAGGCGCCAGGTGGAAATGGCATGGCAAGCCGTTCCACATGACTACATCCAGCATCTCTACGATCGTCTCCATGGGAGAATAGCAGCCTGCATTGCTGCGAAAGGTGGATATACACTGTACTAGTGCCGACATTGTGCATGCTCTGTTGCCTGTGTCTATGTGCCTGTGGTTCTGTCAGTGTGATCATGTGATGTATCTGACCCCAGGAATGTGTCAATAAAGTTTCCCCTTCCTGGGACAATGAATTCACGGTGTTCTTATTTCAATTTCCAGGAGTGTATACTGTAGTTCCCTGCGTGTCGCTAGAAAGCGCTGTCGAAGAACCAACTCTGATGGAGGTGTAAGAGGCAATAAAAAGGCTAAAAAATGGGAAGGCCCCTGGCGTAGACATGATATCAGCAGTGTGCATCAAGGAAGGGAGATAGAAGATACATGAACGGCTAGCCGAACTGATAAAAGGTGTATGGAGAAAAGAGGTAATGCCGGAGGAATGGAAAACTGCTGCTGTATGTCCCATATACGAGAAAGGAGCGTTACATAGCGCTGTCTGGATACTTGTAATCAGGTTGTGTATATAGCCATGTAGTCAGGTAAATTAGCTCTAAGATATTAATACTTTATTACAAGATGCCTCATTTTTGCAGACATGAAACGCCTCTTAGTAGTAAGACAGTGATAATTTGACTTTTTTTGTACTTGTCTATGTAAAGTAACTGTTCGTCTCTGACGTGCTTCGATTTGCGACTGTGGCAGCAATCATTCTTCATCGTAGCTAAAAAATAACTTTTTAAAAAGAGGAGAAATTCGAGACAGTACACAAGGCGAGTAGGACAAGGTAACCAACGCAGTACAGCCTCCTCGAAGACCTGTGTCTGGTGGTCTGTGCGCTGCGGTGTAGCGTGGCTAACACCAGAGCACTCAGAACGGCCACTGGAGCTGCTGTGTCCGATCAGATTGTAAGGATCGGGTTACGAGAAAGGATCTTAAGACCCAGACGTCCTGCGCGACTACCCCGTTTGACAGAACAACATCTTCGACCTCGCCCTCAGTTCAGCCGTTCCCACCTAAACTGATGACTTCATCACTGGTGAAACGCGTTATCCACAGACGAGTCCAGATTTCCTCTGACGCAAGGTGATGGCCATGTGAGTACTTGGAGACGCTATGGTGAGCGGGACCTGCCAAATGTAGTCCACAAAATCGACAGATTCGGCAGATGTACTGTGATGGTGTAGGGAGGCATCGGTGTTGACAGCTGTACGTATCTTCTGGTTGGCCATGGTCTTCTTGCCGCTAGGCAGGACATCGAACAGATCCTGTGAGACCGTATAGTGGCTGATTTGTACGATGGTGGCCTTCACATGCACAGTAATGCCAGGACCATGTTGCGGGCTCACCAGGGACGTCTTTCGACGTCTGCACATTGAAATAGTGGAATGGTCAGCGGTGGGTCCCGACCCAAATGCCATCGAGCATGTGTGGGGCATGCCTGAAAGTCGCGTTCGTGGCCACTGTGTTCCACTGCAGACTCTCCAAGAACTCTCATAACCTCAATAGACTTATACGGAGCATACCACGATGTGTCAGGCGGTGCTAAACGCTCACGGAAGGCATACACGTTTCTGAAGCTCTCGAAGTCCACTGAAAAGCTCCCAGCATGAGGGGATGAATGGTTGTTCCCACTTTGTTTTCCATACTTGCCTGACAATTCAGCCCTTGTTATGTAAATGGATGAGGGTAGAATGATATTTTGTCGAGTACTTAATTTGTGAAAGATAAAGGTATACTTCGGTAACATACCCAGTCCTCAGTTATTGCTCAGTGGAGTATGGCAGACGTCCAAAGTCATGTTCCTTAGTTCGTTTGAGCAGTGTAAAGCAAAGAAGTTACACAAACGTCACTCTACGATCCTAGCCTGGCGCTGTCGAGAGGTGCAGTACACAGCACTCACTCCACAGGCAGACACAGTACGCACCTGTGGGACAGCTGCTGACGCTGTCCTCCGAACCGGCAGACTGCAAGAGGGTATCTTCGAAGACCCTGTAGGCGCCGTCCATATTGTCGTTGCTACCGCGCAAATACAGGAGGTCGTTGGATGTCTGCACACCGACTTCTTCTGTGTTGGGTTCGTCTCCGGAAACGAGCACTGTGTCGAGCACCACGTCTGACAGCAGGCTGGCCACGACGTCTCTGGCTACGGCGGCGCTCTCGGAGTCAGTGTAGGCGCCGGCGTGGCGAGGGTGCGCCTGCTCGAAGCACGCGATGTCGCCCTGCTCCTGCTGCGAGCGCGTGCTGTCGTCAGACGTGGCGCCGACCGACAGCCAGGAGGCGAACGGGCGCGCGGCCAGCTCCTCGCAGCTGCGGTAGGGGCGCCGGCCCGGCGGGGGCGGCGGGGGCGGCGCCAGCGGCGGCACGTCGCCCGCCAGGTGCTCCAGGTCGAGCGGCAGGTGCAGCCGCGCGTCGCCCTGCAGCTGCACGTCGCAGCAAAGAATCGAACCGTCCCCCTCGCGGCTGCCCTCCCGCGAGAACACCAGCCTGCCGGAGACACCACCTGCCATCTACCACTTGCTCCTACTGCAGCACTTACACGATCTAAGCGGTATTTATTGCATTCTGGAGACTGTTCTCCTATGCCTCTAAAGCAGATCGCACAATACATTCACAACAATGAACATTCTATAGAGGGTGATTCAGTTGCCCCTACCTATGAGTTTTCTGCAACCCACAACACCTTCAAAGCCCACGCTCCAGATTTTCGTATTCTCTCACTCGCTACTTGCAAACGATTAGTCCCATAGAAAAATGAACAGTATATATACTAAGATGGTATCTGTTCTTTTGGACATGTCCGTAAGAACAGATACCATCTTAGTATATATATAGTTAAGGTTCACCAGCCACTTGACCACCTTCTTCTTCCGTGCGAATGCACAAACAGTGCCCGAACTCTTACGGGAATCGACAACGCGCCGCGAGTAATGAGTATAATGGGCGGGGGCACTACGAATGTAGTGCGGGACAATACGATGAGAATGTGGGTTTCGCGGGAGGCGTGCCAGAGATAAATCCCTGCAGTCGCGCTATCCTCTGTGTCCTCGGTGGCTCGGATGGAGCCGGCACGGTAGCTCAGCGTGTTCGGTCAGAGGGCTAGCTGCCCTCTGCAATTAAAAAAACTGAGTGGCTGGATCAATAATGAACTTCAATGGGCGTCAGGGGACGTCCGCCACGAACAATTGCAACGAACTATAGCGAACAAAATGAGATAAAAAAAAGATGGATAGAGCGTCTGCCATGTAAGCAGGAGATGCCGGGTTCGAGTCCTGGTCGGGGCACGCATTTTCACCTGTCCCCGTTGACGTATGTCAACGCCCGTAAGCAGCTAAGGGTGTTCATTTCATTGTAAAAACGAACAGGACATTTTTGTAGGAAATTTAATGTTGTTAAATTTTGTACTGGGATATGTTTTCGCTGGAGGCCATTGTTCTCGAGTTATTGGAGAAAAACGTGATTGAAGGTCATTTTTGGACGTTTTTCTCGAATAATTCGAAAACTACGGCCTCTAGCGAAAACGTATCCCTGTACAAAGTTGGAGTACATTAAATCTGTTACAAAAACATCCCACTAATTTTTCCCGTAGACTAACAGTTTGCATATAGTGTGCAGGAAAATATGAAAATTTTGCACGTGGGTTTTGGAGGTGTTGCAGGGTGTATAGAATCCATTGGTAGGGGCAGCTGAATCATCCTGTATATACTGCCGAATGATTTCACGGTGATATCCATACATATTGTAAAAGTATTTGTATGCATGTATCTTCCACATCTTCTCCTAAACCAGTGGGCCGATTTGAAGCAAAATTGGTACACATATCATTTACTGCCTAGAAAGAATCACTGTGGCGATAAGAAACGCCTGCCTGTCAAAAGAGAGGGGATGAGGGTGAAAAACTAGTGTAGATCACGACGCGCGAATTTCCAGATTTTATTCATCCTGTGATTGAGAATGAGAGCACTTAATGACTTGCAAGAAACTTTAAATATGGTTTCAAACCTTTAAGAAACTTTTTCTTGCGGACACTCTGCACAAAATGATAAAAGAAAAAAAAAACTTTATCACTTACTACATCTTCGCTGTTCATGCAGTAAAACTGCCACATCAGGCACGATGTTTTCATTTCTTTTTCTACTTTTTTTCTGCTAACTGGTGAATGTACCGACAAAATTATATCATTGTATGACACATAGTTCAGGAGCTATGACGTCATAAACAATTCCGAATTGTGGGCAAAACCATGTAAATTTATATACAGTTAATAAATAAGACAATTAAAAAATATAATCTTACAAACTAAATGTTGTAGTTGGCGTATAATCATGTCTACCGATACATACTGCCTTGCTGTTAGTGTGTCTGTCTTGGATAAAATCGTATGCTGATTTTAATTAAAAGGTTTTCAGAGATTAATTACTTATCTTATGTAACAAGAGACTAGCTCAATTAGGTGCATTGATGAGCGCTACAAATTGATAATTCGATCTCTTTTGTGTAATGAAAATTGTAAAAATTATTACTTATTTACATGGATTTCAATTAAACAAATCTGCTCACCTCTTTATCTTCATAAACAAATAATCCGCAAAGAATATCTTCATATCAACAGAAACGTCTTTACTTCATGTTTAACGTGCTTTTCTGTATCCAAAGAGCTTACGCTGTGCATGCGCAAAAGTGAACTACATGAATCTGCTCTTTGTTCTCGCTAGTGGGAGGAGGATCTGACATCATGTCCAGAGGGTTCAAATGTGACGGAAGCACATGGTGTGTGCAAATCAAATGCTGCGTCCAGCCTGAATCGAACGTCAGTATTCAGATATAAGTAGATTGGAACTATTTTAATTTGTTGCTGACACAACGTTCCCCAAGAAAAAAAGTAGGCCCTACATAAAATATTAAGTATTGTTTGTGATTGTGTAGCAGTTTGTGTATGTCAAATTGTAAGATCAGTAACTTGCTCAGCAAGTGCTACAGTGTACCTACCATGCCAGCCAACATCAAAAAGTGAACCTGCGTGTCATTCACTTCAAATGACAGTTTTGGGTGCAGAACACAAATCAGTATGAAAAGACTGGCAAGTGAACTAGCAGAGGGACTAGCTTTGCGTTTGCTTCATGAGCTAGCCTGTGTTAGTGCACTTCGTGAATCGCTGGCTACAGGCTGTATTGTAAATAAAATTAAGTGTTCGTCCTGCTTGCTTCAGTGACCTTGATGCCTTTACCCGAACTCTAGCATCCTACCGGCAGGAGATTATCTAATTACCAAAAGGACGAGATAAATTTTTTTATTTTTTATTTTTTGTACACTACAATCACCTTAGTATTCGACAAAGCTGGTTTCACCAGCCTGTGGTCGTTTTCAGACCATCACTAGATCGAAAGAGGACGCGAAGAACCATTGTAGCGTTCATGAAATCTGCTAAGAAAGTGCTGTGTAATAATATGAAAGTTAATGTGCCAGGCTGGCGTAGTAGTCAGTGCATCTGCTTAGTGAGCAGGAGACCTAGGATGGAATCCCGTCCTTGGGTCAAATTTTCATTTGTTGCTTTAGTCTGCATGTATACATCATAGATGTTTGAGACTTGAAAAGGTCTCTGTGTAAGGTGGCAGAATAAATGAAGGTCAATTTCGCACCTTACATAAGAGTTTTATACATCGTAATGGGAAGGTAAATATGACACCTAACTTACTTTGGCGGTAATGAGCAGATTTGCTTATAAGTATGCAATGCAAAAGGGATGACACTCAGTCGACAGTATTAGCACGCCGCTCCTATATAATGCATGTCAATGAGTACAAGGTGAAACAAGCAGCGAGAGGAAACGTTTTATGTGGAAGCAGGTGCAGGCAGAAGCAGAGGTCGCACCAAGGGAGGCACCACGAAAACCTCTTAGGCGGCGTCCCGCAGCGGGAGGCAGCGACTGGACAGGTGACGCATACTGGAGAGCAAGTAACGGGCCACCAGAAATAGGACAGAAAGAAGCTTTAGAAATCCGCATTTCGGTATTCCAAATGGATAAGAACAAAACCAGTGGCTCAGTCGATCACGTGAACAGCGAGTGGTGCACATGTGATGTACGCATGTAACTTTTAGGCGTCTAGAGCGGGCACAAAATGTCCCATTGGCGGAAACGAACTAGGAACGAGTAAAGTGCCGAGATTTCGATGCAGTTTAATGGTAGAGCCCTTGTGATTGGCAGAGAGAGTTTCCACAAATATGAGGAACTTTCTTATTGGTCGAAAAAAGCTGTGACGTGGAGAACGAAAGAACCCAGGTGGGGAGACAGTTCGGCTACGACAAAGACAAGAGCGAAATTTTTGGGGACTCGTCTCTGAACCGGCGTCAAGTGCAGAATGGGGCGCATAACGCTCTGTACAACGCAGGGGAGAAATTACTGTGAACACTGCGTTCACTGCGGCTGACATTCAGCTAGATATTATCTGGAGCGTCGTTGAGCTCCAACTGTGGAGAAACGAACTAGCCAGTTAGTTAAGTTCTTGCAAGGACCGAGAAGGCATTTTAATATGCTAGCTGCTCAAACCATTCGTGTGCATATCGCCATGTTCCAAGACTAGGGATGAGTACATGTTTTCTCGCATAACAAGAAACATGGGGAGAGTTTCTGCTGGAAAAATCAGCAAAGGCTTAATTAGTTTTTACAGGAATTTCGGAGGATGACAGTAGTCCTGCAGACGACAGCTCATCGCAGCTAAGGCAAATACCGTGGGCAGAGGCATAAACTTGTTGGTTCACCAGCTTGCGTCCACTGTAAACTCGAGCGACCTTGGATAATCTTTTGCTCAACTTGTCACAAAACTAACCATCCTCCATGGACTTGATTGTCATCCTATATAGTACCGAACTTTGAACTGGAATTGTATGATTTGTCATAGCACTGGCCAACATCAAGATGTAGTCGTAAGAATAATTTTGTAAGGAAACTTATAGTAAAAATTTACCATTGTTGTGTTTAGGATTAATTCACTTTCTGAAGATGAGATGCGTTCGTTTGACAACTAAAAAATGGTTCATATGGCTCTGAGCACTATGGGACTTAACTGCTGAGGTCATCAGTCCCTTAGAACTTAGAATTACTTAAACCTAACTAACCTAAGGACATCACACACATCCATGCCCGGGGCAGGATTCGAACCTGCGACCGTAGCGGTCGCGCAGTTCCAGACTGTAGCGCCTTGAACCGCTCGGCCACTCCGGCCGGCGTTTTACAACAGTTGTAACCTTGTCACATTGTAAACTGTATAAATGCGGGTATTTCTGTGATAATATTGCAACATTAAACCAAAAATATTTACAGCTTACGCAGCTGTTGTTCCGTCCTAAAAAGCTTACACCTGGAACCATGTAATTTCATTTGATTGAAAGCACCCAAACCTAGATTTCAGGGAGGATCCCCATTTCGTTCGATGCTCAGGTACTATTCCAATACAGTTGGAGAGCTTCTGCAATGCTGTTCGAGCTTAAGGAGAATACCAAGTGGGATGAGGTGTGACTGGGAATTTGGATAGAGGAGAGAAGTATGCTAGGGTAGTCCATGCAGCACTTCAGTCTGCACACACACACACACACACACACACACACACACACACACACACACACATATATATATATATATATATATATAGCCAAGCCTGATCCGGAATACTTGAAGATAAACAGGGACAAAATTGTTGAAGAGATTAATCGGCGTTCAACAGACAGTTGGACAGACTTCGCGAAGACAATTCAGAAGGCAATGCTTTGGGGGCAACCTCCTAGGAAACGAAAACATAAATGGTGGAACGCGAATTGTGATCTAGTCATTGAAAGAAGAACACAGGCAAGGAAGAAATTCAGCAGTAATAGAACATCAGAAACATGGAAGGAATTTCACGAGATTCAGAAACAACCAACAAAGGAAATCAGAATAGATAAACGGGCATACGACAACAACAGGTTGAAAGAAATTGAGGAAGATTTCAAGAGAAATAACACTAGAAATTTTTACAGAACATTCAACGAAAATGTGAAGGTTTATCAACCTCCTAGCCTCTGCTTCCGAAGAACAGATGATCCCTCGAAACGAACACGAAAGAAAATTGCAAAATCCTCAAACAATACTTTGATGAACTTCTGCATTGAAAGAGACCCACAGAAAAATTAACCTTCCAAAAGGCCACAGACAACCCAAATTCTAATCCACCCACAATAGAAGAGATAGAGAGAATTATCAAATAATGAAAAACAACAGAGCAGCAGAAAAAAAGGTATTACTGACGACATCTGGAAGCTCCAAGATGAAAACATCACGAAGCAAATTTGTAACATTATCTCATAAATTTGGGTGACAGAGAAGTTGCCAGAGAAATGTAAATGTGCTTTGATCTATCCCCTACATGTTGTAGTTGTGGTCTTCAGCCCTGAGACTGGTTTGATGCAGCTCTCCATGCTACCCTATCCTGTGCAAGTTTCTTCATCTCCCAGTACCTACTGCAACCTACATCCTTCTGAATCTGCTTAGTGTATTCATCTCTTGGTCTCCCTCTACGATTTTTACCCTCCACGCTGTCCTCCAATGCTAAATTTGTGATCCCTTGATGCCTCAGGACATGTCCTACCAACCGGTCCCTTCTTCTCGTCAAATTGTGCCACAAACTCCTCTTCTTCCCAATTCTATTCAATACCTCCTCATTAGTTATGTGATTTACCCATCTAATCTTCAGCATTCTTCTGTAGCACCACATTTCGAAAGCTTCTATTCTCTTCTTGTCCAAACTATTTATCGTCCATGTTTCACTTCCATACATGGCTACACTCCATACAAATACTTTCAGAAACGACGCCCTGACACTTGAATCTATACTCGATGTTAACAAATTTCTCTTCTTCAGAAACGCTTTCCTTGCCATTGCCAGTCTACATTTTATATCTTCTCTACTTCGACCATCATCAGTTATTTTGCTC
This sequence comes from Schistocerca piceifrons, assembly GCF_021461385.2. Classification (NCBI taxonomy): domain Eukaryota; kingdom Metazoa; phylum Arthropoda; class Insecta; order Orthoptera; family Acrididae; genus Schistocerca; species Schistocerca piceifrons. The sequence continues at coordinate 705,553,073 of NC_060139.1, read as the reverse complement.
CACAAATAGCAAAACTCCTTTACTACTTTAAGTGTCTCATTTCCTAATCTAATTCCCTCAGCATCGCCCGACTTAATTCGACTATATTCCATTATCCTCGTTTTGCTTTTGTTGATGTTCATCTTATGTCCTCCTTTCAAGACACTGTCCATTCCATTCGACTGCTCTTCCAAGTCCTTTGCTGTCTCTGACAGAATAACAATGTCATCGGCGAATCTCAAAGTTTTTATTTCTTCTCCATGGATTTTAATACCTACTCCGAATTTTGATTTTGTTTCCTTTACTGCTTGCTCAATATACAGATTGAATAACATTGGGGAGAGACTACAACCCTGTCTCACTCCCTTCCCAACCACTGCTTCCCTTTGATGCCCCTCGACTCTTATAACTGCCATCTGGTTTCTGTACAAATTGTAAATAGCCTTTCGCTCCCTGTATTTTACCCTTACCACCTTTAGAATTTGAAAGAGAGTATTCCAGTCAACATTGTCAAAAGCTTTCTCTAAGTCTACAAATGCTAGAAACGTAGGTTTGCCTTTCCTTAATCTTTCTTCTTAGATAAATCGTAAGGTCAGTATTACCTCACGTGTTCCAAGATTTCTACGGAATCCAAACTGATCTTCCCCGAGGTCGGCTTCTACCAGTTTTTCCAATCGTCTGTAAATAATTCGTGTTAGTATTTTGCAGCTGTGTCTTATTAAACAGTTCGGTAATTTTCACATATGTCAACACCTGCTTTCTTTTGGATTGGAATTATTATATTCTTCTTGAAGTCTGAGGGTATTCCGCCTGTCTCATACATCTTGCTCACCAGATGGTAGAGTTTTGTCCGGACTGGATCTCCCAAGGCCGTCAGTAGTTCTAATGGAATGTTGTCTACTCCCGGGGCCTTGTTTCGACTTAGGTATTTCAGTGCTCTGTCAAACTCTTCACGCAGTATCTTATCTCCCATTTCATCTTCATCACGTCCTCTTCCATTTCCATAATATTGCCCTCAAGTACATCGCCCTTGTATAGACCCTCTATATACTCCATCCACCTTTCTGCTTTCCCTTCTTTGCTTAGAACTGGGTTTGCATCCGAGCTCTTGATATTCATACAAGTGGTTCTCTTTTCTCCAAAGATCTCTTTAATTTTCCTGTAGGCAGTATCTATCTTACCCCTCGTGAGATAAGCCTCTACATCCTTACATTTGTCCTCTAGCCATCCCTACTTAGCCATTTTGCACTTCCTGTCGATCTCATTTTTGTATTCCTTTTTGCCTGCTTCATTTACTGCATTCTTATATTTTCTCCTTTTATCAATTAAATTCAATATTTCTTCTGTTACCCAAGGATTTCTACTAGCCCTCGTCTTTTTACCTACTTGATCCTCTGCTGCCTTCACTACTTCATCCCTCAGAGCTACCCATTCTTCTTCTACTGTATTTCTTTCCCCCATTGCTGTCAATTGTTCCCTTATGCTCTCCCTGAAACTCTCTACAACCTCTGGTTTAGTCAGTTTATCCAGGTCCCATATCCTTAAATTCACACCTTTTTGCAGTTTCTTCAGTTTTAATCTACAGTTCATAACCAATAGATTGTGGTCAGAATCCACATCTGCCCCTGGAAATGTCTTACAATTTAATACCTGGTTCCTAAATCTCTGTCTTACCATTATATAATCTATCTGATACCTTTTAGTATCTCCAGGATTCTTCCATGTATACAACCTTCTTTCATGATTCTTGAACTAAGTGTTAGCTATAATTAAGTTATGCTCTGCACAAAATTCTACCAGACGGCTTCCTCTTTTATTTCTTTCCCCCAATCCATATTCACCTACTATGTTTCCTTCTCTCCCTTTTCCTACTATCGAATTCCAGTCACCCATGACTATTAAATTTTCGTCCCCCTTCACTATCTGAATAATTTCTTTTATCTCATCTCTAGTTGGCATATAAACTTGTACTACTGTAGTAGGCGTGGGCTTCGTCATCAGTTAACCATACAGTAAAGCTGTATGCCCTCGGGAAAAATTACGGCTGTAGTTTCCCCTTGCTTTCAGCCATTCGCAGTACCAGCACAGCAAGGCCGTTTTGGTTATTGTTACAGTGCCAGATCAGTCAATCATCCAGACTGTTGCCCCTGCAACTACTGAAAAGGGTAATAAGTCAGATCCAAATAATCACAGAGGTATTTCTCTAGCACCAGTCACATACAAAATTCTCTCAAAGGTGTTATGAAACAGACTAAAACCACAAGCAGATCCGCAAGTAGGGGAATACCAGGTAGGCTTCAGAAGAGGGAGATCAGGCAAAGAACAGATCTGGAACTTGAGAACACTTTTGAAAGTCAGACAGGGAAGAAACACTGTAGTTACCTTTGTTGACTTTAAAAAAGCGTACGACTCCATAGACCGACAAACGCTCTTTGACATACTGGAAGAATTTGGCGTCGACAGAAAAACCAGGGCAATTATACAACAGACGCTCATAGACACTACCTCGAAGATTAAGTTCATGGAAGAAATTTCGGAACCCTTCCAGATACACACAGTCGTCCGACAAGGAGATGGGCTTTCACCAATCCTGTTTAACATAGTCCTAGACAAAATTGTCAAACAATGGGTAGAACAAGTTAAAGGAATACAGCTAGAAAGAACACATGAAACAAGAACAATCATAAAATGTCTGGCATTTGCAGATGACATAGCCATACTTAGTAATAACCCACCTACATAGGTATAAATGATCATCACGGTAAAATTAGAGAAACCAGGGCTCGCACAGAAAAATTTAAGCGCTCGTTTTTCCCGCGTGCCGTTCGAGAGTGAAACTGTAGAGAGACAGCTTGTAGGTGGTTCATTGAACCCTCTGCCAGGTATTTTATTGTGAATAGCAGAGTAATCACGTAGATGTAGATGTAGGAGGAAAAGGAAGCACTGGAACATCTACATGAAATAGCTACCAAAACAGGTCTACAGATATCGTATGAGAAGATTCAATACATGGAACAACAAACCAACAATGTACACATGACGCAAACGATGTATGGATCCGTAAAAAGAGTCGAAAAATTTAAATATTTAGGGGAATACATACAAATAAGAGTATCAAACAAGGCATCCAACATAGAACGAACAGAAAGATTTCAGACTCACATGGTCACATTATAATAAGAAAAGCATATCAAGACAGGCCAAAATTAGACACTACAAAACAGTTGTATTAACGGAACCACTATATGCGTCAGAAACGACCACAATTGGAGCATCAGCCATTATAGAGACAGAAAAAATAGAACGCAAAATTCTCAGGAAAATATTCGGACCAATACACAAAGATGGCATATGGATGAAAAGACCTTCCAATGAGTTATACCAAAACACTGATAGACCCACAGACATGATCAGAAAATGCAGACTAAATTTCTACGGACACATACAGAGAATGGATAGTACCAGACTTACAAAGAGAATCTTTGATGTAGTAAAACATTCAAGCCTTAAAACAAATTGGTATCATGAAATAGAGGAAGACATAAGGCAGTTGGGTATCAACAAACAAATGATAAGAGACAGAAAGGAATTCAGGAACAAAATTAGGAACGCAAAATTTATGGTAAATGGGAAGAGGAAGACGGGAGCATTATGGACGGAACAAAGGAAACAAGAGCATAGTCAAAGGATGAAGAGATTTTGGGAAGAGTAAAGGAAGAAAGGAAAAAAGTGAAAATTGTGTCATCATGAGATATTTGAGTTCAAACACTGTCCATAAGGGCAAAAATGATATGAATGAATGAATGAATATTGAGAGTTCAAAAGGTCTCTGGAGCCATCTAGTTTCATTTAGTTAATAATAAAGTATAAAGTTACGTAATATACAAATTGTGTAGTTTTTATTCTTTTTCATCATTACAATTCACTGATGAACCAAAACATCATGAGACTGAATGGCATTGATGGCATTTCAGACAAATGGAGAAATCCACAGACATTTTTTGGCAAAGGGCAGAATGTTATGGCACAGTGCCTGGGGAAGAGCATCTCGGAACTGAGGCAGCTAGTCAGCTGTTCATATGCTACTGTCATGAGTATCTATGGAAAGTGGTTGAAGGACAGTGAAACCATGAGTTGATGAATAGATGTTAGACGTTCGCAACTTACCACAGAAAGGGAAGTCGGACATTTGACCCATATGTAAAGCAGGATAGGTGCCGATCTGTGACAGATTTGACAATGGAGTACGAAGCTAGGTCAGGCATAACTGGAACATTGCTCAGCTGTCTAAAATACGGAGACCGGCAAGGGTTACCCATACATTTCGCATGTTGGCCCAACGACATCGTCTATTGTGGTTGCAGTGCCACAGGATCATCGAGATTGGGCTGTGCATCAATGAAATGTGCCACTTGCTCGATGAGTCATGTTTCTTGTTACACCAGGTCGTTGGTTGTGTGTGAATACAAAGGCATCTAGGCGAATGGCTGGTCACACAGGCCAGTGTGTGTAATATAATCCTATGGGGGACATTCACCTAGGGTCACACGAGTCCTGTAGTAGTAAACGAAGGCACTATGACATCTGTTGAGTGCATGACCATTATTGCAGACCACCTGCGTACCTTCGTATTTTATGTCTGCCCCAGTGGTGATGGAATCTTCCATCACGATGACCACCCATAGCAAAAGGCCAGAACCGCGCTACAGTGGTTTCCGGAGCGTGATAGTGAACTCATTTTGATGTCTCAGTCACCAAATTCGCCTGATCTGAACCCTATGGAACATCTCTGGGACGTTCAAGGGCGCCAGCCCCATGGTCACAAACGACCAGTCTGTAGACATCTGGTGCCACATACCTCTGGAAACCTAACAAGGAATTATCAAATCCATACTACGGAGAAACGCTCGTGATTTTGTTTCAGTGGTGGGTCGACATACTATCAAGCGGGTTGTCATAATGTTGACTTATCAGTGAAGATGGTTTCATGGCAGATTTTGTGGATTGTATAATTATTTTGATCTCCTCTTTTTAGCAACTGAGAATCTGCAAATGACCACTGACTTGTTGGAACCTGGTACAGCGTTGTAAAACATCATGGGGTTGTGTTACACAAAATTTTTAGTAAGAAAATAATGTAATTAATCTATCACTTATTATCCACGGGCATCGTTAGTTTTATGTATATATGCAGACTGAAGCGACAAATGAAAATTTGTACCAACACATCGATTTCGACACAGGTCTCCTGGTCATTTAATTCAAGCACCTATGCCTGGGTTTCAGGTAGCAGCCCTCGTTTTGTGCGTTGCTTAGGTGCTATTCCAACACAGTTGGGAGAGCTTTTGCAGTACTGTTCGATTCTAGAGGGGATAACAATTGAGCTGAAACGTAAATGAGAATTTGTATTGAGGAGCGAGGCATGCTAGGGTAGTCCGTGCAGGTGTGCAAAGCCACTGTGGTATGGTGATTTACTGGTTAACACATCTACCTAGAGTGCAGGAAATCTGTATTTGAATCCTGGCCTTAGTACAATTTTTTTATTCTCCGCTTCCATTTGCATATATATGTCATAGATGTTTGAGAATTGAAAAGGTTTCTAGAACCATGTAGTTTCGTTTGATTACGTTGGCAAGGGTCTTATCCAACAAACCCCTGCTCTAAGAGCCCTTTCCATTGATTTCTGTCGAGTGCACTCCATTTGGTGTTGAGGTCCATCCTAGCTACGCCTTCCAGATGTTATCTTGCCACCTAATTCTGGGTTTCCTCTGCCTCTCGCTCCGTCTTTTTTTCTGCAGAATGCTAATCTAGGTAGTCCGTTCCCAAAGGACGTCATAACCAGGTAAAACATTTTCTGGGGCAGGGTGCTCTCAGCTTAGACAGGCCGAGTGAGAAATGGCGAGGCTGCCCCCACCTGATGGGCGTTCCTGGCAGAGCGGCGGCCGGGTCGAGCTCCGGCTGCGCCTGCCTGCGGTGCGCCTGGCTGTACGGCGGCAACGGCGCGGGCCTGCTGGCGCCAGCGCCGGTGCCGGTGCCGGCGCTGTTACTGGCGCCAGCCAGCTGCGCCGCGTCCTCGTGGTTCCAGAGCTCGCGCACCGTGCTCAGCACGTCGCCCCAGCCCACGCAGCCGCGCACGTAGCGAGACACCGCCTGCAGCTTGAGCTCCACCGGCGCCGAGCTGCGGCACACCACGGGCGGCGCGTCCCGCACGCAGCTCATCTGGCGCACCACAACACAGGCCGTGCCCCACCGTCTCGCAGCGTACACGCACACATACTCACGTTCTACACCTACGGTAACTGATCAGAGGTATCTGTACACGCGTTAGGTCACATTAATATGGCTTCTTCCGTGCTGGGGACACTGAAGCATCAGAGTGTCTGTGGAGCAATGGCAGGCCACTCTTTCTCAAGAGCTGAACCCAGAAAGGGCAATGATGGGGACCTTCTACATCATCTCAAAAATGTTTCGTTGGACTCAAGTTGGGACTCGGGACAGACCATTCCATTTCAGAAATGTCCATGAACCATTGCTTCACAGGTGCTGCTTATGATAGGCTGCATTGTCATGATGATACAGTCAATCACCATCTCTGAACTGTTCGTCTACTGTACAGAGAACACAGTTATGTATAAAGTGTCCATATCCTATCGCAATTAGAGTTCTCTTTAGCGCAATAAGCGGACCACATACAACGAAAACTACCTTCATACCGTAACACCACCTCCTCCGTGCTTCACTGTTGGCACTACATGTGATGGCAGATAACGTTCTCCAGGCATTTGTGAAACCCAAACCCTTACACCAGCGCCGGCCGGAGTGGCCTTGCGGTTCTAGGCGCTACAGTCCGGAACTGCGACACCGCTACGGTCGCAGGTTCGGACCCTGCCTCTGGCATGGATGTGTGTGATGTCCTTGGGTTAGTTTGGTTAAAGTAGTTCTAAGTTCTAGGGGACTGATGACCTCAGAAGTTGAGTCCCATAGTGCTCAGAGCCATTTGAACCCTTACACCAGCTTTCCACAGCGATAACCTGATTCATCACTCCAAATTACTCGTTTCCAGCCATCCACTATGGAGTTTCGTCGCTCTTTACCCTACCTGGAACGTCTGCTTATCACCGACAGCAGATATGTCTGCCTTGTGTGGAGTTGCTCGGCCATTGTGCCACATTGGTCAACTCCATGCGCACAGTCAGTGTACTAGCTCTTCTGCTGGTAGCAATTTGGAAATCACCACTGATTCCTTCTGCTGATTTCATTTGATTTTGTAGGACCAACAACTGCAATGCTCGACAGTCCCTGTCCACGAGCACATGAGATACGCCTGTTTTTAGTGTAACTCTGGTTGTTGTTCCGCGTTTCCACTTCACAGCTACACCACCAACAGTACACTTGAGCAGCTTTAGAACGGTTGAGATGTTCCTAATGGATTTCTTTCTCACGTGACGTCCCAAAAAATGGTTCAAATGGCTCTAAGCACTATGGGACTTAACATCTGAGGTCATCAGTCCCCTAGAACTTAGAACTACTTAAAGCTAACTAACCTAAGGACATCACACACATCCATGCCCGAGGCAGGATTCGAACCTGCGACCGTAGCGGTCGCGCGGTTCCGGACTGAAGCGCCTAGAACCGCTCGGTCACATCGGCCGGCTGACGTCCCATGGCTAGTCCACGTTGGAAGACACTTCTCTCTCCTGGCCGAACCATTCTTCTGTCACTCCTTCTCCACTGACAACACAGTACTCATCGTCACCTCTTATACCGGCTAGTCTGCGTCACGCGACATCTAGAGCTTAATTTCGCATAACATTCGGGAGTCCGGATACTTTTAATCGGATAGTGTACACACATTGTGAAAAACGCAACTCTGAGGAGGATACACTGATGACAGTGTTACTCTATGTTCAGAAAGTGAGCAGACGCTGAATGAAGTGGAAACGTGACAGCAAGTGACCATCTGCACATCAGTTTCTTTTGTTATTTGAATTCCCCATGAGAGGGCGGACTGGATACGGATAGCGCCACTCTTCAGCCTAAGTATTTTATGTTTTACCTAGCTGTATAATCCGAAACAAACTCTAAAATGGGTTTAATATCCCCAACATCGGACAAACATATGGATTAAGATGAGCTGGAGTGAGTCTCGTAGTAGAGTAGTGTGGAAAGCTATCAGGGACAGCGTAGGAAGAACATAATATGAATAGAATTGTTGATCCAGGAGTTTATTTGCCGGCGGCGGTATGCTGGGCGCAGTCGTCTCTTATACTGAGATCGACTCACATGGACCTAGGTTTCACATCATGCCATACTCTCGGTTCTGCCTGTTAGTCATTTCAGTCATTCGTGCCAGTTGTGTATTGTACTTCTCTCCATGCTTTTCCGTACGCGGTATTCAGTGTCTCTGCTACCCTGTCGACTGCTCCAAATGTTGAGTTTCTCCTCGTCCTGAATCCAGCTCGCCAGATTCCGGGGTCAAGCAGCCACCGTCGGCTACAGTAGTGACATTTGTGCTCATAGAACAGTTTCACGGCGTTGTTGTGTTGATATGGATACAACGCAGAAGCAAAGGAGAAATCAGTTGCTGTACATAGAGATTGCAGGGGCAAGTGAGCTGACATGTGAAATGAGAAAAATTGGCTAAATTTAGTCGGGCATATCCGTAGAATGAGCGACAGAAGATTGTGCTGGAGCATCTAGGAGTACAGGAAGATATGCAATAGCATCATGACATGGATGAAAGAAGTTAGAAAAGACTCAAAAGAAGTAGGCGTAAGCATAGAAGACATGACGGTCAGGAACAGTAATAGACACTGCATAATTTAGGAAACTCGGGAAATAGCGAAGCGCACTAACTGACCAACAGAGGGAGGCTGGAAGTTGGAGTATAATAGGCAGGGAACAGAAAAGCATAAGCTAACCGTGGTCCACAGAAGACTCAAACGAAGAGGAATACTACACTTGTTTCAAACAAATTGGTAATCTTTCCTGTAATCCATTGGAATTCCTTCAATTGTTATTAATTTGCAGGACATCATTCCCGTCCGCGCACATTTGCTCGTCTTGTTAGCTATTGTGGACGCCAGAGCTGTTTTCCGTTATCCAGGTGTGCGGGCTTTTGTCCAGCCTGGAGAGTCAGACATTCAGTAACACTTATAAATGGGCTATGGTTAGGGCTTATTATACTGTTCTTTGGAGAGCCATTCTTCCACAGTGGCCGATATTTTCCGATACCTGTTGGAAAAAAAAATTCTGAAAATAGTGGCAGGAAGCAGTCTTATCAGAGTGGTCCTATTAGAAGCAGCAGGAAATGGTCAATGAAGGTGCTCGCATTCGGCTCTTGAAACTGGTTGGCAGGAAAGCTTCAGTGTTAAATAAATGTCGTGTGACTAGGGCCTCCCGTCGGGTAGACCGTTCGCCGGGTGCAAGTCTTTCGATTTGACGCCACTTCGGCGACTTGCGCGCCGATGTGGATGAAATGATGATGATGATGATGAGGACAACATAACACCCAGTCCCTGAGCGGAGAAAATCTCCGACCCAGCCGGGAATCGAACCCAGGCCCTTAGGATTGACAGTCTGTCACGCTGACCACTCAGCTACCGGGGGCGGACAGCTTCGGTGTTGAAACAGCTTCGTGGAGTAATCAGGAACATACCAAATCATGCCCCCACGAGTTTTAGGAGGAAAATCTTGAGCCCTCTGCGACAGAAGTATGTATTTCTGAAGACAATAGTCAGTGAACCTAGTATTTATATATTTTTCAGGTATGAAAAGCCTACAAGAATCTGAAACTTTGTTCCCGTACGTGGGCACGGAAATGTGATTGAGGCACATGCTGTTTATTGGGTGGGAGTAGTGTGATTTAATGAGCTTTCACGTGCTCTTTAACCAGTTCACGGATCCAGTAGCCAGCTGGATGACGTGTTCAGTGAATGAAGCACGCTTGGCGGGATATAATTGAAACCAATAAACACAATTTGTTTCTCTGTAAACCGGAGTAAGATATTTTTGTGTGTAACTTTTCCCTTACTGACTTAAAACTGTCATGCTGTTTTCTTTTTGTGGGGGACTGTTGGGGAATGCTGCTAGGAGACAGCTGGAGGCGGTGCACTGAACACTGTGTACACGTTGAGGTCCAGCGATGGGATCTCGGAATTTTTCACAGAGCAGTTGGATAGCTACGCTGATTGGATTATTGAGACTGGAGTACTGAGAAGTTTAACCCCGTCTCACTGGTCAAAGTGATGCTGGCGACCCTTGCTTTTACCGATTTAACAGTGTAACAGCACTGAGAATTAATCCGAGTCCGCTAAGAAACGTTTCTGTGCAAATCTGATGAGCTATAAGTCACATATTCATAGCGTGTAGACTCACCTCAGATGATGTTGCCCGCAGTTGGCAACGAAACGTCAGGGAGAAGTATTTCTACTATAGGACCACGGCCTCTTAGCCCGGAAGTTTTAATTACTATAAGTCACATAATTTGTCTCGCACGCCGCACAACGATAAAGCTCCTCCTATGCTATCAGTAATACTGTTTAATAATACCGTACAATATATTAAAGGTTACCTCAGGCAGCGAAATGATACTGCGCAATTTTCATATGTGGGGTATGCAAACATGGCGGATATGGACGCCAGTTGGTATTTGAAACTTGCGCTCATGGAGAGAAAAGAGAATGGTCAGATGGCTGAAGGAATGGTATAGGAAGAGTGGAAGAAGAACGCATGTAACTTTAGTAATTTTTTAAAATGAAATCATCCAGCTTTGGGCTGCTAAAACATTATTCATTGCGACTGCAATTTCGACACGTGGTCATTTTCAATCACTCTCCAAACAATCAGTCGTCAAATGTAACACACGCAATTATGAAATTGACAAATGTTGAACTTGAAAATTTCGAAGCTACCTACGTGAGATATTGTAACGCACTCAATTTTCTAAAGCTGTGATGTACTGTGTGAGAGCTGTTACATGTGATATTGTGGATTTATATGCTTTTCCTTATACCACACACGTTAGAAAGCTGGTGAAATAATGATATAAGCACTTAAGTTCAAATTTCATGTAGTCGATATCACGTGGGCTCTGAAATGCGTGCGCAGAAAGGAGAAAGTGACAGAAACATGTATTAAATAAAAAAGGAATCCACAAATGATACTGAGGTGCCGGCGCTTTCTGAGGGTGACGCTCGCTCATTTCATGTACCCATACAGTTAAGCAAAAAACACCCATTTCCGAGACGGTGTACCTGTAAGAAAGCCCCCGTAATTTTGTTTATGTTATTTGGCTACAGGAAATTCATTTGCACACTTAAAGTATCATTGCTGCCAATAAGCCTAATCGTGATGAAAACGTGTGCAACAACAAAGTTTGAAACAATACACACAAATAAAGAAGGGAGTACATATGTATTTAATGATCAGATTGTAGTTATACTTGAGTCACAATGCATTCCTTGCCTTTGCGGAAAGTTAATGGCAACGAGGCACCATAGTGTTGGCTGCAGCTGCAACTCCTTTTTTAGTAGCACTGGTGCTTTTTCAGTTACTTTCTATAATTTATCTACAATTAATTTAACTTCGTTATTAACTCAAGCTTATCTGCTTCGGGATACATTCCCCTATATTTTTAGCGCGTTGTCAGTTGACACTAGCTGTTTGATGTTCTGTTGTTTATTATTATTTGAGAAACAATTAATAGAAAGTGTATTTGTTTTGCAAACATGGTGGACACATGACCATAAATGGAATGACATTTGCGATTTGTTTGTGAAACGTTTCCCAAACATCCAACCTCCACCTTGACAAGATATTTGCACATTAAATTTAAGATTTGAAGAGCCTGGTTCGGTAGCGAAGATCCTTTTCAGGTAAGCCAAAGTCTGCTACAACAGAAGAGAACATTACCGTTTTCGTGCAATATTTTGTGCAACCGCCGATTAAAAAGTCTACGAAGGATTCAGAGAAAGAAAAAATTCAAACCATACAGGTCTACTTTACTTCAAGGTCTGACTGAAGATTGTCCAGAGAGGTGTATGGATTTCCCTGAGATGTAAACAATCCGACAAGAAGAGATCCCAAGTTTTACAAAAGCATTTTTTGTTGCGACGAAGCGACTTTCAAGGGGAATGGCAGAGTGAACAGACCACAACTGTGTCTACTGGTATTCTACCAATACGCACGTGAGCGTTTGAGAGGGAATTTCGCGGATGGATAATCAGGCCTTATTTTTTTTAAAAGTACTATCGTTCTGTAAATTAATAAGTGTTGTTAGAACAGTAAAAGAGTCCACTTTCTCAGCATATGCTCATATGGCAACAAGATGGAACACCCCTGTATTATGGAGTTATTGTGAGAGCCTTTCTGAACGAAAACTATGAGGAATCCATTGACAGACGGGGTACTATAGAATGGCCTCCACGGTCCCCAGATATCACACACATGGATTGTTCAATCTGGGGTATACTTGAGTGACCGGACAAGCGCGAGGAGGACTCGCAATCTGAGGGTTCCATACAAACTTAACTATGCATGTAGATAGTTCTTCTATAGGTTTTGATGAGTGAATACTCGAGTCTCAAAATATGTGGCTTAAATGGCCGTATCTTCTGATTGCATTGTCTTAGAAGGTTAAATTTCTTACACCGCCAAGGGACCATAGACCCTGTTAGTTGACATAAATTTCAACTCTATACCTCTAACAGTTCCTGAGAAAAAGAGGTCTTAGCAGATAGAGAGACGCAAACTCGGGCGGCGTAACACGTGTCATCATTAGATGGCAAAAGCACCGTTTGCACAACGTCAGCGGACTTGACATCATTGTAGTTCAGCCAGCTAACACGAAATATTTCTAAATTATACACACAATCCTTCCTGAATTTATCTACCTATTGTTGAATACCAGATCATAATCCCTTCAGTAATTACTGAAATTTTAGACGTATTACGAATGCAATGTAAGTCTGTAATGGCAAAATAATAATAATTTTTATGTGATATAAAAACAAATTAACAGTTTTCGGATTTTTTGCTTTTGCTTGTGCTGTGAAACTTTGCTTCTTGCCAAATTTGATGATTTTAGGCCAATGGGAAGTACCCTACGGGTTTAGAAGAGTGAGTGCGCGAGTGCCAATAAATGGCCATATCTTTAGATTGCATTAAATTTTTTGCACGCCCAGGGGAGCGTTGGGGTTAGTATTTCACATAAATTTGAACTTGATACGTCTACCCGTTGCTCATAAAAAGGGGTCTTAACAGTCGGACAGACAGACAGACGGACGACAAAGAGATCCTATAAGGATTCCGTTTGAACCGATTGACTACCGAAACCTAAGAAACAAGGGTTATTCCGTCAAGATTCGTGATGTTGAGCATTTCAAGGAACGAATCCATTCAACATTTGAAAATCTACAGTCCTTGTCGATTTGCGACAAAATTTGGAAGTCAGTTTTGGAAAGATGTAATGTTTGCTTAGAACAGCATGGAAACCACATTGGACATCTTTTGTAGGCTAACTGACCTCTACATGTATTTCTGTCTTGAAAATAAGTTCGTGTTTTCATTTTTTTGTATTATTACACCAATCCCATTTTCAACAACTGACTCATGGTCTTTCCTGCATTGTTGACATTCTAGGGGCCTTTAACTGCTGTGGGCGAGTTAATTCCACTGCAACACAGGTGCTATGGACATGTTTAAATGCAACCCATAGGTTTTTCTGAAGCGCTATTGAAATGTTTACCTATAGCATTCTGCCGATCTCTCATTGCTTCGGACGAGTTACTTCCATATCTCGGCGAATAAAAAAGTTCCGTGTATTTATCATACAACATGCGTGCTACCATTTGCAAAAAACCTCGTTTCGATATCTTGAACTGTTTATGAAATATGACGATTGTTACGACCACACGATTCCCGAAGCGCAGGAATGGAAATCGGCGCATTGTGCACTGTTGCCTGCCAAATACAAAAATCAATAAATCGACAGTGAATTGAGATATCGTTCTGCTCTCAATTTCAAATAAAATTTCAATATCTTATCTACATTTCATGCACAGCAATGTATGAACAAAAAGCAACCACATGGAAAGTTCATGCAATGATTTTTTACCTCCGCAGATCCTTTAAAATTTCGTGCAACGTTTTATTTAACGTTATGCAGCACGGTAACTACGATGTATGACTAAAAGACATCGAATCCTTCATCGATCGAAGGTATCACGCTGTAAGACGTGCAAACCTCAATTTTTTTCAACGAGTAGTTTCCTTAAAATCACATGACAAGTACTGGGTGAATCAAAAAGAAACATCCGAGTTGGCACGTCTATATTTTTGAAACCTATAAACATATACAATGAATTCTGTTTTTTAATTAATGAGAAACTCAAAAAGTTGTTTTTCATACCTTTTCATAGGTCTTCAGTATGATCCCCTTGAGACGCATGGCATATGTCAATGCGGTATTCAAATCGTTCCCACACTGCAGTGAGCATGTCTTGAGTCACAGCTTCCACAGTTGCTGTTATGCGATGTCTCAGTTCATTGATTGCTGTTGGTAACGGTGGCATGTAAACAGTCTTTTATAAACCCCCACAAGAAATAATCACAAAGTCAGGTCCGGTGACCTTGGAGGCCAGTAATGTAAGGCTGAATCATTTGGGCCAGTGCGACCGATCCATCATTCAGTAATCCTTTGATTTAAAAATTCCTGCACTTCCAGATGCCAGCGTGGTGGCGTCGCACTTGTTGGTAAATAAAGTCGTTCGAATCAGTCTCCAACTATGGGAAAAGACAGTTATCAAGCATATTGAGATATGTGCTTTCTTTAACAGTGTTCTCGGCAAAGAAAAATGGACCATACACCTTTTCCGGTAAAACTGCACAAAACACATTAAATTTTCGAGAGTACCTCTCATGTTGTATAACTTCATGTGGTTGTTCCTGCCCCATATTCTCATGTTATGATGGTTCACATTTCCATTTAAATGGAAAGTTGCATGGTCACTAAACACTAAGCGTGGATGAAAACTGTCATCCTCCATCTTGCCGAGAACGAAATTACAGAACTCCACACTTTGTTGTTTGTCACCTTCATGAAGAGCTTGCAGTAGGTGAATTTAGTATGGTTCAAAATGGTTCAAATGGCTCTGAGCACTATGCGACTTAACTTCTGAGGTCACCAGTCGCCTAGAACTTAGAACTAATTAAACCTAACTAACCTAAGGACATCACACACATCCATGCCCGAGGCAGGATTCGAACCTGCGACCGTAGCGGTCACGCGGTTCCAGACTGAAGCGCCTTTAACCGCACGGCCACACGGCCGGCTGAATTTAGTATGGTTTCGTGTGTAAACGTGGACGCAACAGACATCGGGGGTATGTTGAGCTGTCGATTTCTGCAGACTCCTTGTGAAACTGGCGGATGCGTTCGACGTCTGTGTCAGACACTCGGGGACGGCCCGGCGATTTGCCTTTACACAAACTGTTTCTCGGAATTGTTCACGCCATAGTTTAATGCTCTGTGCTGTAGGAGAACCCACACTGTACCTAGTACGAAGGTCACGCTGAACGGTTATTACTGAACCGAACTGCGCAAAACGTAGAACGCAAGACGCTTTCTGTTGTCCCGACACCATTTTTACTAGAACTGAAGTAGACGCTCACTGCTGCTACCTATCGGGAACCATGTAAAATTCGAGAGTTTCCTCTATTCAACAATACGTTGTTCACTCACATATCTCAAATAACATAATATTATGATTTTTTTTTAAATCGGATGGTTCTTTTTGATGCACTCTGTATTTCATAGCGACAAGAACGCCGTCTCTCGGCACAGGCAGTAGCGTTTCGTAAGCAGTACAACCACAAGAAAGCCGTGTCGAGCACAGAATGCTGAGAGCACATATGTAAAGAGGAAACAAGCCAGACACAGGAGCAGGCAATCATCGTAGGTCGTACCACTCACTCCTTCCGGTTCCTGGATTTCTCCTTACCATCTGCGCCCATCCTGTCCGCCTCTCCTCCACCCTCACCTACCTTGGCCTCACCACTGACCGTCACCTCACCTGGATCCCTCATCTCTGCTCCATCCAATCCAAAGCCCACAACCACCTCTGACTCCTCAAACTCCTCTCTGGCCAGACATGGGGGTTGAACCCCTCTACCATCCTCCACACCTACAAATCCTTAATCCATCCCATCCTCTGTTATGCCAATCCCACCTGGATGGATATCTCCGCCCCCCCCCCCCCCAAATTCTATAAGTCCCTCCAGATCCTCGAGCGCCATGCACTCCGCCTCACCTTCCGTATATGCCTCCCGTCCCCACGCGGATCCTCTATGACCTGATTCCTTTCCCCCATCTGCTCCTATTCCTCGAACATATCCACATACTCTACAACTCCCGC
Source organism: Schistocerca piceifrons (assembly GCF_021461385.2). Taxonomy (NCBI): domain Eukaryota; kingdom Metazoa; phylum Arthropoda; class Insecta; order Orthoptera; family Acrididae; genus Schistocerca; species Schistocerca piceifrons. The sequence continues at coordinate 705,536,680 of NC_060139.1, read as the reverse complement.
CACCTTGATCCCCCTCATACCCTGGTTGCTCTTCTCCTCTCTGACCCCCGTCCTCTGCCGTGCCTTCACTGTTGTGTCCCCCCTACCTTCCATCTGTACATCCTTCATCTCCTTTCCCAAGGTGGCTTCTGTCAACTCCCCCTCCCGGATAATGCCCTCTCTCCCTCCATTTATCCCTCCTATCAACTCCGATCCTCATCTCCCCCTCCTTTCCTCTGTCCTCTCCCTGTGCTCCCTCTTCCTCCCATTCCATCCTGTTTTTTCCCCAGCTACCCTCTCTCTGCTTCCCTTCCCCCCCCCCCCGAATCCTTTTGCAATCCCTTCCTCTGCCTTTCCCCACTCCCTCTCTCGTCTGCCCAGCCCCCTCCCCCCCTCTTAATAGGTCATCATCTGCCATTGGCTCCTTCCCCCCTCCCCCACTTCGTTTTTGCTCTCCTTCTCCCCTTTTTCTTTCCCATCATCTGTCCAGGTCCCCCCCCCCCCCTCCGTCTGCACTCAGCTGTGGTGTGTCATATTTGTGCCAACTTTTTAGTGCAGTGTTCAAGTGAGTGTTCAGTGTCGTGCATCTTTCCGACGTGTTGCGAACAGAAATCGTGCTGTCGCCGGGCGTGATTTTTATATCTCTTGCAAACAGAAACCAGACTGTCGTCGTGTTTTTTAATTCTCTGTCTACTACATTACCTGCCTGCTTCGTGTGTATTTTATTAGCATCACCAACCCTTTGTTTTACGTTTTAAGTTCCACAATTTTCCGCCATTTTACCATTAAGTCACCGATTTTATCGCTTGCTTTTATTATTTATTATCTTCATTTTTTTAAAGTAAATTCTGTAGGCCGAAGAGCGGCGTACTAAGCTGCTGCCAGCCCGCCCCTCCTTCGGGGGTAATCGAAATTCGATAAAGGAAAAAAAAAAGACACGGGAGGAAGTGAAGTTGGTGCGTGTGACGTACCTGGTACCTGCCGGAGAGGAGGAAGAGCGGCTGCCCGGCCTGCCTGGTGAGCACGAGGTGGCAGGCGGCGGTCTGGCTGCAGTCGAGCAGGTCGACCAGCTTGACGCCGAAGGGCGTGCGGCGCGCGGGCAGCGCGGGCTCGACGCGGCTGTCCAGGTGGTCGAGGAAGTCGTGCGCGCGCAGCAGCAGCCGCGCCGCGTCGCCGGGGTCCACGTGCGGCAGCCGCGGGCCGCGCTCCACCGCCAGCGCCAGCAGCGACGACGCCTCGTCCAGCAGCGGGCCCGCGCCCATGCACAGCGGCCACCGCTCGCGCCGCATGTACCTGTGTGCCCGGCACGCCCACACTCAGCACCCCACGTTGCTCCACTGTGACGCGTATTCGACAGCTGAAGCAACTCAAATCGCTTGATACGGGCAAGTCTTCAGGTCCAGATTGTATACCGATTAGGTTCCTTTCAGATTACGCTGATACAATAGCTCCCTACTTAGCAATCATATACAACCGCTCGCTGACCGATAGATCTGTACCTACAGATTGGAAAATTGCGCAGATCGCACCAGTGTTTAAGAAGGGTAGTAGGAGTAATCCATCGAACTACAGACCTATATCATTGACGTCGGTTTGCAGCAGGGTTCTGTAGCATATATTGTATTCAAACATTATGAATCACCTCGAAGGGAACGATCTATTGATACGTAATCAGCATGGTTTCAGAAAACATCGTTCTTGTGCAACGCAGCTAGCTAGCTCTTTATTCGCACGAAGTAATGGCCGCTATTGACAGGGGATCTCAAGTTGATTCCGTATTTATGGATTTCCGGAAAGCTTTTGACACCGTTCCTCACAAGCGACTTCTAATCAAGCTGCGGGCCTATGGGGTATCGTCTCAGTTGTGCGACTGGATTCGTGATTTCCTGTCAGGAAGGTCGCAGTTCGTAGTAATAGACGGCAAATCATCGAGTAAAATTGAAGTGATATCAGGTGTTCCCCAGGGAAGCGTCCTGGGACCTCTGCTGTTCCTGATCTATATAAATGACCTGGGTGACAATCTGAGCAGTTCTCTTAGGTTGTTCGCAGATGATGCTGTAATTTACCGTCTAGTAAGGGCATCCGAAGACCTGTATCAGTTGCAAAGCGATTTAGAAAAGATTGCTGTATGGTGTGGCAGGTGGCAGTTGACGCTAAATAACGAAAAGTGTGACGTGATCCACATGAGTTCCAAAAGAAATCGGTTGGAATTCGATTACTCGATAAATAGTACAATTCTCAAGCATGCCAATTCAACTAAGCACCTGGGTGTTAAAATTACGAACAACTTCAGTTGGAAAGACCACATAGATAATATTGTGGGGAAGGCGAGCCAAAGTTGCGTTTCATTGGCAGTACACTTAGAAGATGCAACAAGTCCACTAAAGAGACAGCTTACACTACACTCGTTCGTCCTCTGTTAGAATATTGCTGCGCGGTGTGGAATCCTTACTAGGTGAGATTGACGGAGGACATCGAAAGGGTGCAAAAAAGGGCAGCTCGTTTTGTATTATCACGTAATAGGGGAGAGAGTGTGGCAGATATGATACGCGAGTTGGGATGGAAGTCATTAAAGCAAAGACGTTTTTCGTCGCGGCGAGATCTATTTACGAAATTTCAGTCACCAACTTTCTCTTCCGAATGCGAAAATATTTTGTTGATCATCAAAATAAAATAAGAGAAATCAGAGCTCGAACAGAAAGGTTTAGGTGTTCGTTCTTCCCGCGCGCTGTTCGGGAGTGGAATGGTAGAGAGATAGTATGATTGTGGTTCGATGAACCCTCTGCCAAGCACTTAAATGTGAATTGCAGAGTAATCATGTAGATGTAGAAGTCCATTTTGCAACGGGCGACTTTCAGGTCAAAATCGACTGCTCGAAGAGCCTGTGTGTAAATCGGCAACCGACAAATGCGAGTGTGTCTGTGGCGTCAGTCACTTATTGACTGTGCTTAATGTGGAGCTCTAAATTTCCGAGTTTGTTACACACTGCGCATGCGTAGAAACGAGGGACTATTGACCGCGTCTTGCAATATTTCTGGCTTAGTCAGCCATCATATTAGGCTCCAAGAAGCTGTTCCCAGAGCAGTGGAGATGTAAGAAGTATATAGATGACGAAATGTGATGTGAGGTACCTGTGACAGATGTTAGATTCGGTACCATTCCCGTGAGAAAGACCGCGTGCATAATGCTACTGCTCTGTGATTGGCTGCTGTGTTCAGAGCAAGGGCGCCAAAACGTTAAAGTATAGTTATTATTAGTAGTTAAAATACTCATTGGAATGACTTCACTTTTTAATATAAATATCTCTCAACAGCTATCAATCAGTCATTTTAGAATTATTAAAAACAATTAAAATAAAAAACAAAAGACTGACGAAATTGCAGACGAAGCACTTTGGAAACGTTCGGGTCACGCCTTTTCTGGTATGGCACGCGAAGTGCTTCGGGCTGTTCGTCACTCTGGATTAGGCAGTAGAGATGTACAGTCATGTTGTCTGTGGCAGGATGTTTTTGCCTGTATTCAGTATTAAAAGATTCGCTCCAGTAGTCATGAGGCACAGACACGCGACACAAATAATGTAAAGATACGTTTTCGTAAACATTGTGTTTGATCATGTAGTTTGCTGTTTCAGAAGGTGTTGTATTAAGATCACGTAGTCTTCTCGTGTGGCTATATTAAAATACGCGAGTGGCATCCCAAAGAAGTGATAAATTATTTCAGAACAGAACCTCCCTAAAAGTCAGTTTCAGCCTCAAGATATAGAACCTACGACCTGCGTGCTGTTTTCTGCGCTGGGGACATCAGCTTGAAGACAGCAGGTTAGTGAACTATAACAGAACCTTCGTATTCCACACAGTGCAGTGGAACCAACTGGGCACCTCACATGTACTGCATGCACAGAACAAATGTGCTCAGTGACACGTCATCTGCAGAGGAGGTAAAGGAGGATGATCGCTATTAGCACCAACAATCAATTCATTCTTCCTTTCTTGCCGTAGTCTGCCAACATCGAAAGTCAACCTTCTCTGGCCGAGCCAATTCCTGTTATAGATATGGATTTCGTGCTTTCGTTTCTTCTTAATCTCTATTGTATTGTTTGCTTTGTCTTCGTGACACACTGAAAAGTTACACAAAATCTTCGTCTTTTCTCCTACTAGTGTACTTCTACAAGAGAGATGAAACCTCTGATAGCAAATGGTACTTACGTTTACAGAGAAAGGCCTCCACTATGCATAACTAAGAATGTAAACAGATACACGTGTTTTAATGAAAGTTATTTAAACAGTGGAAAGTCGGAATTATTTGACGAGAAAAATAATTTTCGATGTGGTTTGGCATTTAGCAAGGAATACACAAAGGATACAGCAAAAAAAAAAAAAAAAAAAAAAAAAAAAAAAAAAAAAAAAAAAAAAAAAAAAAAAAAAAAAAAAAAGAAAAAAAAAAAAAAAAAAAGGGAGGCGCTGTTTACTGCTTTCTGGGTACTGTTTTATGTGTTTGCAGCATATATTTTATCAAACAAATAAATGCATATGTTCTGAAACGTTTGGATTATACTTTTCCTATTCAATCAGATCTGAATAGTGTAAAGAATTCACCACATGGATGACTGCAGTGCATGACCGCTACCTATGGGTTATGGCTCGGAGGAACCCTGACAGCAACGCCACCATGTTGAATAATGCTTCTCGTACAGCTAAAGGACGTCGTGTTACGACTCAAACTGTGCGCAATAGGCTGCATGATGCGCAACTTCATTCCCGACGTCCATGGTGAGGTCCATCTTTGCAACCACGACACCATGCAGTGCGGTACAGATGGGCTCAACAACATGCCAAATGGACCGCTCAGGATTGACATCACGTTCTCTTCACTGATGAGGGTTGCGTATGCCTTCAACCAGACAACCATACTAGACACACTGTGCAGCGAGTGCAGTAAGGTGGAGGTTCCCTGCTGTTTTGAGGTGGCATTATATGGGGCCGATGTACACTGCTGGTGGTCATGGAAGGTGCCATAATGGCTGTATGACTCGTGGATGCCATCCTCTGTCCATTAGTGCAACCATATCGGCAGCATATTGGGGAGGCATTCGTCTTTATGGAAGAAAATTCGCGCCCCCATCGTGCACATCTTGTGAATGACTTCCTTCAGGACAACGACATCGCTGGACTAGAGTGGCCAGCATGTTCTCCAGACTTGAACCCTATCGAACATGCCTGGGATAGATTAAAAAGGGCTGTTTATGGACGACGTGACCCACCAACCATACTGAGGGATCTACGCCGAATCTCCGTTGAGGAGTGGGACAATCTGGACCAACAGTGCCTTCATGAACTTATGGATAGTATGCCATGATGAATACCAGCATGCATCAACGCAAGAGGACGTGCTACTGGATATTAGAGGTACCGGTGCGTTCAGCAGTCTGGACCACCACGACCACCACCTCTGAAGGTCTGGCTGTATCGTGGTACAACATGCAATGTGTGGTTTTCATGAGCAATAAAAAGGGTGGAAATGATGTTTATGTCGATCTCTATGCCAATTTTCGTGCAGGTTCCGGAACTCTCGGAACTGAGGTGGTGCAAAACTTTTTTTGATGTGTGTATGTTGCTTCTGGGGTCGACCAATGGCCGTCTTCTAATGTGCCTGATGTAATGTCATGTCACCAGGGACGCTACGAGGGACACTCTCTGTCCCCCAATCTATTTGCCATCTCTCTCTCACAATCCAGTGGCAACATATTGCCCAGCATTGTGTAATCTTAGGTATAATTCCCTGAGTACTCCCTGTCAACTTAGTCTTTATACAGAGGGAGTGTTTTATATTGTGTATGTCACAAGTCCAGAGTAAGCGATCCTTTTGTTCAGTCAAGCTACTTAGGCAGTGTGGAAGACTGAGAGAAGTGGATGTGTGTACCTGGGAGTGGGCGTGAAATCCTACTTAGCACTTTCCTGTTTCTCTCTGCGAGTATTGCGGTTTAAGGACTGTTTTTTTTAACAGAGGTCTAAGATCCCATCGTGGAGACATTAGCTGGCTTTAGGTGTTTTGATATAACTGATGGACTTGGCTAGGCTTAAATCATACCAATAAATTTCATTTCTTTCTGTCCAAATTTCAACGTGATTTTTTGAGTGACGTTTTCCCTCTTTGACTTCGAACTGTTTACCTGTTTTGTTGTTATGGTAATTGTCAACGACAGTTGGTAATAGCCTGTTAAAGGCGGTGTACTGAACTGTTAACGGTGAACATATTGGAGTCCAGTAGTCGGATGCCAGAATCTTTTCCAAAAGTGTAAGGGGCAGTCAAATAAAAGTCTAACACGCAACACAACGGGACCATGGAATGGTTCCATGCAAGAGTAATCACCATATACGTTAAGATAGTTGTCCGACTGAGAGACAAGACTATCAATTCCTGTTTCGTAGAACGCGTCGGCCGTTGACGGATCCACAACCGCACCCACTCTTGCACTTTCTAGTCCGACTGAAACCGACTTCCACGCGGGCTTTTCTTCAGGTTGCCAAAGATATGAAAGACATACAGTGTAAGATCCGAGCTGTAGAAAGGTGTTGCAAAGTTTCCCAGCCAAATCGCTGAAGCATAGCCTTCGCCCGATTGGCAGTGTCGGGCCGTGCGTTATAGTGCAACAGGATGATTCCATCCGACAGTATTTCTGGACTTTTGACTTTACGGCGCATCACAGTTTCTGCAAAATGTGTTCATAACATTGTGCACTGAAATTGGTTCCACGCTCGAGCAGCTCGAGGAGCAGAAGGCCCCTGCAGTAGAAGAAGAGGATCATCATGAGATTACTGAAACTTGTGTGAACGCCTTTGGATTCCTCTGGCCGGGAGGATGTGGGATGTTCCCACTGTTGGCTTTGTCATTTGTCCTAAGTTTGTCGGAATGCTGTAGGACGGAATCATCCTGTTCCTCAATAAACGCTCAATGATACTACCAATCGGACGAAGGCTATGTTTCAGCGATTTGGTTGGGAAACACTGCAACATACTCCGAGTAGCCTGAAGCTTTGACAGTCTGATCTAAAGAAAGTCATGCGTGGACCTCGGTTTCAGTAGGACAGGGAAGAGCAAGAGTCGGTGATTGTGGATCAGTCAGCGGGCGACGTGATCTACGAAATAGGAAGTGACCATCTCGTCTCCCACCGTGATAAATGTCTTAACGTGTGTGGTGATTACTTTTGAATGGAACCATCCCGTGATCTCATTGTGGTGGCTGTTCCATTTTCATTTGACTGCTCCTCATAGTTAGCTTTTAATTACTGACGTTTAGTGGTGAAGTTTAACCCTGTCTCGTGAGTTGAAGCGACCCTCATTTACATTGAATTGGGAATGTAGGAGTATAGACAATTAATCCGGGTCTGCCAGTAAACGTTTCCAGTTAAATGCGCGGAGCAGTGCGTCGCGTAATTCGCCTCGCGCACTGCACATCGCCAAGAGTACTGTGGGTTGATATCGCAGCCACGAGGGTGACTTCGTGCGACGTTATGGAAGCTCCGAAAGACGGACGAAGGGAACTTTTCAAAATGACGAGATTTTACTTATTCGGCGTATACAGTATCGATGGAAGAATACACGACTAAATCTGTAGTTGATTGGGGGTGGGGGTAAATACATTATGGAATATAGTACACAGAGCTTGCCACCTCTGCCAGCAGCGACGGCTCTGGGCAACGAGTCGAACTGAGCTTTGATGACATCAATCAGTGCTACATCACCTCTATAGCAAAGTTCTTCAATCGTAGTGGCTGGCGGCGACTGGTGGTACAAATCTGATAGTAATTAAACACTTTATTTGCATATTAAAACATTATATTTATTTTGCTGTCAACGGCCTTGCTCCAGTGGTAACATTGCTTTCCGCCAGATCACCGAAGTTAAGCGCTCTCGGTCTTGGCTAGCACTTTGATGGGTGATCGTCCAGGCTACCGAGCGCTGTTGGCAAACTGAAGAACTATTAATTTAGAAGTAGCGGCTCCGGTCTCGTAAACCGAAAGCTGGCAGGAGAGCGGTGTGGTGACCACATACCCCTCCATATCCGCATCCGGTGACTCCTGTAAGCTGAGGATGACACGGCGATAACAATCTGTGATCCCTCCAAGATACGAATCCCTTACCTGTGCCTGTCCAGACCGCTGGCGACTAGTCGCTAATAGAATTCCGTTCGTGGTGACAATGTCAAGTTGCTCTGAACAATGCGACCCTGTACTTTAAAACGTCCAGGTATGTCCTCTAGCATGTGAACAACCGAAAGTTACTTGTAAATGCTACTTCTGCAAAATCCGAAATTTGTAAAAGGCCCCATAAAGTGGACTTCCACAAACGGCTGCCGCAAGTTAATGGGAACAGTTTCTTACATACTGGTACAATTACTTGTCGAACTTGGCGATTGCTAGAAGCTTTTCTCAAATCTGCGGAAGTTATTTTCAGTACTGGTATGAAATTATCAGTGTGGTAAAGTGAGATATACATGTGGACCAATGAAAGAACGCAACTATTAATTCAGAAAGTGCACTGACTTAGCGACACGAAGAATAGGTGATCCACTGGAAAACACTGCGGCAGATTTTGAGACAACACTTGCCTATCCAACGCCGCGAGCATAATGGAAACTTTACGGCAAGTATTTACAGCAAGATACTGAAGTTAAAATTGGACAAGAAACTAATAAAGTGTATGTTGAAAAATTCAATATGCAGGCCTCTACATCCATTTTTCACTTAAATACTTCTTTCTCCTTAACTTCTGGTTTTTAAAAATATTTTCCTTTGATAATAATCAACTGTACCAACTGCTCTATTTCTTAAGAACGATGCTGTAAATTCGCCACTTGCGTGTCTCGCGTTGCGACCCTAGTGGAAGCACTTGAGCAAGAAGTTGTAGCAAGTTCCTCAAAACTAAATTGCCCAACCTCCTTGTCGGAAGCTTTTATTGGACTATAAACTCCTCAGCAAGTACACTACAAAAAGGTATCCGGTCAGGAGAGCACAGTGACTTCGAACGTGAACGAGTCACTGGATGACAGCTGCGTAACAAATATATTGGGGACATTTCAACCTTTCTAAAGTTGCCCAAGTCGACTGCTGGTGATATGATTGTGAAGTGGAAACGAAAAGGGAGAACCACAGCAAAACCAAGACCAAGAATACCTCATGCGCTGACGGACAGGGACCGTCGAACATTCAGAGGGTAGTTGTAAAAAGTCAGATGAAATGCGTGGAAGGAATCAGTCGTGAGTTCCGAAGTGCTACCGGCGATCCAGCTAGCACAATGACTGTGCTTAGGGAGTTATAAAGAATGCTGCACAATGGACGAGCAACCTCTCTTAGCCAAGCTTTTCTGTAGTCAGTGCTAAGCGATGCTAGAGGTGGTGTAAAGAGCGACGCCATTGGACTTAGGATGACTGGAAACGAGTGATTTGGAGCGACGAATCACGCCATATGCCGTGGCAGTCGTATGGATGGGTTCGTGTTTGTGGAACGCCTGTGGAAATTTAGCTGCTATTATGTGTAGCGCCAACAGTCAAGTATGGATGAAGTGGTGTTACGGCATGGTTTTTTTTTTGTTATGGTTTTAGGGCGCAAAACTGCTACGGTCATTAGCGCCCGGTCTGTGACTTAGGAAAAGGTAAAAAAACGAAACTGGAAACCGGCAGCAATGGGAGCGAAACTCAAAAAAGTGGGGAAACCAAAACCAGAAGGAAAGCTTAAAAAACCACTATAGAAGGGAGGTTGTTTGTCCCCAAAAAGAGCTTCAAATGACTGACGTCATCTCATTGGCACTAATAAACTCGAGGACGCGATCAGCTGAGAGCGTGTCATCTGCTAAAATGGAAGATATATCAGGCGACAACTGTAGACGGGCGCGTAACGGAGTAAAATTGAGGCACTCAAGTAAAAGGTGTCTCACCGTCCACAGTTGAGAGCAGTGGGGACAGAGTGGGGGAGGATCGCCGCTTAAAAGATGTCGATGGCTAAAAAGACAGTGCCCTATCCGGAGTCTAGTTAAAATTACCTCCTCCCGACGAGTTCGGGCGGAAGAGGTTCAAGCACAGGGAAGAGCTTTCATGTCCCGCAATTTATTATTGGTAAGTGTTGGCCAATGTGCGTGCCATAAAAGAGCAACACGACGACATAAAACACTCCGTAGATCGGCAAAGGGAATTATGCGAATAGCTGGCTGAAGAAGAGAGACTGCAGCCTTGGCCGCTATATCGGCCGCCTCATTTCCACAGATACTGGGGGTGTTTTTCGTGGTTAAGGTGTGGTCCCCTTAGTGATCTTAACAAAATGCTGTTTGCAGAAGGATACGAACACATTTTATAGCATTGTGTACTGCGTGCAGCAGAGAAACAGTTCGGATGACTACAGCAGAATGACTGTTCGCCCTGTCATAAAGCACCATCTTTGAGGCAATGGTCAGTGGAGGATAACACTCCTGAAATGGAATGGCGTGTACAGAGTTCCGACCTCAGCCCAATGAATCACCTTCGGGATGAGTTCGGTCGTCGATTTCGCTCCAGACCCGAGTGTCCAACATCAGTACCTCCTCTAATTTGGGCTCTTTAGGAAGATTGGGCTGCCATTCCTCCATAGACATTCAGACACCTCACTGAAATTGTCCCCAGCAGAGTCCAAGAGCCGGCCGCTGCGGGCGAGCTGTTCTAGGCGCTTCAGTCCGGAACCGCGCGTCTGCTACGGTCGCAGGTTCGAATCCTCCCTCGGGCATTGATGTGTGTGATGTCCTTAGGTTAGTTAGGTTTAAGTAGTTCTAAGTCTAGGGCACTGATGACCTCAGATGTTAAGTTCCATACTGCTTAGAGCCATTTGAACCGAGACTCCAAGCAAGCGAAGGGTGGGGACACTTGACGATTATGTCCACTAATACTTTTGAGCAGATAGTGTACTAGCGGACGTTTCCTGCTAGTGGACGCACGCTTCGAGACTACGTCGGAGCGAGTGGGGCTCGGCGTACCTCCAGCAGCAGGCGCGGATGACCCTGATGACGGCGAGCAGGAGGCGCAGCACGGAGTGCCGGCGCTGCACGTGCAGCAGGCCGCGGCCCGCCTCGCGCCCGCCGGCCAAAGCCGCCTGCGCCGCGCGCCGCTCCAGCGCCGACATCTCGAGGCGGACGGTGCGGCACAGCCGGCCCAGGCGCGCCCGCAGCGCCGCCGCCGCCGCGCGCCGGAACGCCGCAGACACCGCGCCGCAGCGGCTCAGCTCGGCCGCCGGCAGCTGCTCCAGGATCAGCGCCAGCAGCGGCTGCGGCACAACACACCACTCCCGTCACGGTCGCCAACTGACTCCAGCCTCGTGGACCGTCAACCGAAGCACTACACCTGGGGGCAGTCGCTACGAGCGACAAGCCGCGGTTCCACACCAAACTAAAATGACGTCACAGAAAGTGACGGTTGACATGGCAGTGTCTGAGCAGTACACCCGTGTAAGCAGACAAATAAATTTTTATCCAAAACACCACAACAGTACACAAGAATTACGACTTTTGTAAATCCATACAAATATAAGAATAGATGTATGTACAGTCGTGGACAAAACGAGCGAGACCCCTCGCCTTTTCGTTATGCTGACCCGCACAGCTTTAAAGTCTGCTACACAGCATAACAGGCAAGATGACGAAGTGCTACCAACATACTATGCACAGACGTGAAATGGAAAAACTATCCGAAATTTGTCAGATTGTTTAGAGTCATATGTAAGACTCTATTAATGCTGATTAGTTTGTTAACCACAACACCTAAATATAAGATGTAAATGAAAGAAGAAACGCTAATTAGTACGAACTATACTAATAAAAATGAATTTCAGCTTATCGAAATAGCATAACTGTTTTAGTAAAACGAAGTAACCCAGATTGTTACGAATTAGCTAAATATTATGCGCATTCGGCCGCAAAATGGTCTGTGTCAACGTTCAGACCAGTCATACTGGATTACCGTCGCTGACTTACCAGTGAGCAAATTTAGCAATGCGTGAAGATTCATAAAGAAATTCAGTTAAAAATCATTCAGTGCCACAGTTAAGTCAATTCAATTACTGACAGAAGCAGAAAAACGTAGGCAGTAACAAGTATGAAATTCTACAAGAGTTTCATATCGACATCTACAGGGCGCCGGTACAGAATAAAGGTAGGAATAAAACGTAATGGGGGCGCTAGAATTTCTTAAAACTGCTTTACTGATAGTCTATCTGCCTCCATCGAGATTAGAACCGAAAACGAGCCAGACCTCCCTTGCAGTAGTAAACACCTTTCACTACGCTAGCAGGCAACCCAGGCAAACAGCCCTCTATTATTACCCCAGACGTGAATAAGCCGGCAATTTCGCGATGAAAATGACAAAATGATCTGCAGTTTCTGTTGCATAGAGCTTTCTGGACTCAAAAACATGAATTGTCTACCTTTATGTCACCAGTTATGTGACAATCATTCGAGATGTTTATCGAAATAACAAAAAATTGTTATTAGCGAGTAAATTTAGTAGGATAATTCTGCACCACGCCAAGAAATAAACGGCGAAGTAGCTGTCAAACGTATACTACAATGTTTAGAATTCTCCATTAGACGTGCCACAGCCAGAAAACATTCATTAGCCGAAGTGTTCCTTAAGGTAGCTAGCAATGGGAATGCTCGCACATCTAAAACGTGGTGGCATTCATAGTGAGATCTGAATTACCACGTGTATAGGCAAATGGATTTTATTTGCATTCCTGTAAACGTGATTTGGATCGAAAGCGTAGCAACGATTAATATGCTGATGTATCGACTGCAAGTGGAACATGTCGAATAAAGAGTAGGGGAAATTATTATGCGGCCATCATCTTCAGTAACTGTGGTAGCTATTTTCGTTGTTAGGATTTCGTCACGTAGATCGGTAAAAATGAAACCTTACTAGTCTCACTTTCTTGACCGTCTATTTGTCTACCCAACCCTTAAAACCCGTTTACCTCCAGTACAGGTGGACATAAGAAGCAGGAATGTATCGCACTTCCTGCGGTATACGGTCCCTTGATAGTGTAGAAAAGTGAGCTATGTCAACGTAATCAAAAGATACGGCCGTTTATGTAAAGAAAATTTACGCGAAAGGTCAAAAAATGGCTCTAAGAACTATGCCACCAAACTGCTTAGGTCATCAGTCCCCTAGACCTAGAACTACTTCTACCTACCTAATCTAACACACATCCTTGCCCGGGGGAGGATTCGAACTGACGGCGCAAGGAGCCGCGCGGTCCGCGATATGACGCCGTGGATTGCACGGCTAACCCGCGCCGGCAAGCTGTTAATATCTCAAGGTGTTACTAAAAAGTTATTCACTTCTGGTGAATGATTCTCTGCGCAGTCCATTAAAGAAAGAATAACTATAATATATTTGATGTTACGGAAGAGGAAGGGTGCCTAATTCATTTCCCCTTGTCTTTATTCATGATGTTAGATTTGCAATCTGAGCATACGTACTATCCATAACCACACTTTAGATCCAAGTCATAGTCACATATATGCGAACACAACACATTGACATATACTTGAGGTATTTCGTTTCTCACGAAGTGGTGGCAGACGATGCTGTGGTTTCTTCGAAGCGCGAGTTTCTCCAGCTGAGCGAACTTGCATAGTATGTTGGTAGCACTTCGTCGCCTTGCCTGTTATGCTGTGTAGCAGACTTCAGAGCTGTGCGGATCAGCATAACGAACAGGCGAGGGGTCTCGCCCGTTTTGTCCACGACTGTACATATGTATGTCTCTATGTATGTAAATATATATGTGAATATACAGAGGGGTCCAAAAAAATGTATCCACTGTTTAAAAGTCCATAACTTGCAAACTAACTGACGGAGTTGTCTCATTTTTGGTGAAAGTGTAGCTTAAAGTTCAACTGTAGGTGTTCGAAATGGCCACCATTAACATCCACACACAAACGATGCCGTCGAACTGCAGCACAAACTACTGACTGCAACGTGTTCAGTTGGATATTTGCACATGAATGTACGATGGATTCTCGAAGTTCATCCAATGTGCGTGGCTTTTGTCGATAAACGACGTCCTTTAGTGTTCCCCACAGGTAAAAGTCCAGAGGAGTTAGGTCTGGGGAACGTGGTGGATACTCCACAGCACCTCTACGGCCTGTCCATCTTCCTTGTAGATTTTCGTCGAGATACGCCCTGACACGATTTTGGTAGCGGGCTGGGGCACCATCTTGTTCAAAGTAAACTCTTTCATCTCCATACAAGTCTCGGATGGCAGGTAAAATGGATGTCTGAAGCTTCTGAAGGTACACCTCACCGGTAACTGTGCCGTCAAAGAAGAATGGCCCAATCAAGCCCCGGTAAGACAACCCACACCACACATCTACTCCTGGCAAATTCACGGCTTTGTCTACATGGATGTTCGGATTTCCGGCGGCCCAGTAGATGCAATTGTGGCGATTTACTGTACCATTGATTTTGCACTGTGCCTCATCAGACCACACAATCATCTCTGCAAACTCTTCATCGTTGCGCACCATGTTAGTAAACCACTGGCAGTACTCCCTTCTACAATCTGGGTCGTCCTCGTTCATTGAGTGTAGCAATCGTGGGATGTGGCACTTCCACTTTGCTGTCTTCAAAATTCGCCGAAGACTTGAGCGGCTCACTCCAGTTTCACTGGCACACTGTCTCACAGACTTCTGTGGTGAGCGAGTGAATTGTTGTAACACACGACGGGAGTTAGCTGGACTTGTTACTGGTACAGGTCGTCCAGATCGTTGTTTGTGTACATCTTTAACACAGCCTTCGGCTTCAGATTTGTCTCGAATGCGACGAATCGTTAAACGTGTCGGTGGCTCTGTTTGATACTCATTTCGCCATTGCCGTTGAACCTCATTAATGTTTTCGTACTTAAAATACCACTTAAAAACTGACTTCCTTTCATCGAATGTAAGCCTTGCGCCAGCCATGTTTACCTGAGTAACTAGGTGCAACCAAGAACAAAACACTGACTATGTGGCGACTGTCATCTGACAAAACAAAACAACGCAATACAACGCTTGTGTGGCGATTGCCGGAACTACAAACTATTACACTACCAAAGATGAGACAACTCCGTCAGTTAGTTTGCCAGTTATGGACTTTTAAACAGTGGATACATTTTTTTGGACCCCTCTGTATATGTATGTATAAATTTACACACTGGTGTCCAAAATTAAAGCAAGAAACCACTATCTCCCCATCCTGTGTTTAATTCACATTATAATCATGCAATCCGCGCGGGATTAACCGAGCGGTCTAAGGGGCTGCAGTCATGGACTGTGCGGCTGGTCCCGGCAGAGGTTCGAGTCCTCCCTCGGGCATGGGTGTGTGTGTTTGTCCTTAGGATAATTTAGGCTAAGTAGTGTGTAAGCTTAGGGACTGATGACCTTAGCAGTTAAGTCCCATCAGATTTCACACACATTTAAACAATCATGCGAACTGTCAACAGATGTCTGTACAATTGTGTGTTGCACGGAAGATGGCATTTGGTCAATGGACAACCGTGCTGACGATGGTGTCAGGGCACCTCTCAATCAGGGTAGTGTCTGCCAGATAGTCCCACATCCACAATCGTCGTGAGCACAGTCACAGCCGGTGCAGTATGGCACAGAGAAGACTCCTACCAGACTCTCTGTGGTGGAAGAATGGAAAGAGGACAGTCGCACACTGATGTAACATGATAGCTCAATGTGAATCGTTATGTTGTTTCTCGGATGTGACGACAGTTTAGAGAGACCGAAACTGTATCTCAAAGACCAGGGCAGGGCCGACCACGTGTGACATCAGAAAGAGAGGACCATTATCTGGCTGTAAGGGCATAACGGTACCGCCCTAGTACTGCACAGCAACTGGCATCTGACCTCGCAGCTTCCACTGGATGTGTTGTATCGAGGCAAACCGTGTACAGAAGGCTTCGGCAGAGAGCCCTTTATTGTCAGAGACCGTCTGTAAGGGTACCTCTGATGCGTCTGCATAGAAGAGAACGTCTAGAGCAGAGTCGTCAACATGCCACCTGGATGGTCGAACAGTGGGCCAATATTCTTTTCACGGATGTGTCCCGACTTTGTCTGCAGAATGATTCTCGACAGATTCGCATCTGGAGTGAACGTGGAACGCCATTTCGGGAACCAAACATTATGGTAAAAGACCGATATCGAGGAGGATCCCTAATGGTATGGGCAGAGATTATATTGACCAGACAAACACCTCTTCATGAAATTGTCTGGCTGAATCAGCAAGGTTTTACCGCTGTCAGGTATCGTGACGAGATCTTGGGGCCTCATACGTATATACACTTGTGTCCAAAATTAAAGCAACAAACGGGAAATTTTGCAAGGTTACGTTTATTTTGCCGCAGATCAGTATAAACAGGTTGTTGCGAGGAGCTGACGCCCCAGACTTCGTTCTGATGTATGATAATGCTCGACCTCATAGAGCACAGGTGATTGACGTTTTCTTTGGAAACGGAGGATCTTGCACGGAGTGTGGCCTGCTCGCTCTCCCGATTTGAATCACGTAGAGCATGTCTGGGATGCACTAAGAAGACGCGTTGCACCACGTCAGCATTCACCAACCACTCTCCAAGACTTGCGAACAGCTCTGCAGGAAGAACGGGCGATGTTGCCTCAACATCAGACTGATGACATTATTTACAGCATGCCCCATCGTTGTCAGGCCTGTATTGCTGTCATAGTTGGTCACAACCCACACTGATCACATTAATCAGTTGCCAGAATGTGTGTGCAAATCTGACAAGCTGGAAAAAAACAAAGAACATGATAGTCTACCGTTATGCACGATGGAGTTGTTTACGTTCTGTATTCTTACGTTGTTTTCACTTTACTATCACCTGTTTATACTGATCTGCGGCAAAATAAACGTAACCTTGCAAAATTTTCAGTTTGTTGCTTTAATTTCGGACACAAGTGTATATACGTATGTGTATGTAATTATATACACTACTGGCCATTAAAATTGCTACACCACGAAGATGACGTGTTACAGACGCGAAATTTAACCGACAGGAAGAAGATGCCATGATACGCAAATGATTAGCTTTTCAGAGCATTCACACAAGGTTGGCGCCGGTGACGACACCTACAACGTGCTGACATGAGGAAAGTTTCCAACCGATTTCTCATACACAAACAGCAGTTGACCGGCGTTGCCTGCTGAAACGTTGTCGTGATGCCTCGCGTAAGGAGGAGAAACGCATACCATCACGTTTCCTACTTTGATAAAGGTCGGATTGTAGCCTATCGCTATTGCGGTATTCGTATCGCGACATTGCTGCTCGCGTTGGTTGAAATCCAATGACTGTTAGCAGAATATGCAATAGGTGGGTTCAGGAGGGTAATACGGAACGCCGTGCTGGATCCCGACGGCCTCGTATTACTAGCAGTCGAGATGACAGGCATCTTATCCGCATGGATAACAGTGTGGAGGATCTGTTAGGGCTTCCCAGAGAAACTTGTGCAGTGTTGTCGAAAAAACAGACACGCCAGCTCCTGGAAAGTCATGATGACCGTTTTCTCTGACTGCAATGGCCCTCTGCTCACTGACAAGGCGCCACAATTACCGCACAGGAGCACGTAGACATTTCGCGAAAACTGAAGCCCGCTGTCAACTCCAAACGCCCTGGACTGTTGACGGACGGCGAGCGCACCAACAAGTATGAGCTGTAGCAGTCTCCGACGAATTGCGAATATGTACCTCAAATGCAACGTAAACTATTCTGAACATCCAGAACATCAACTTATCTTCTACGCCCTCCGTGTCCAAAGTACCACATAAAATAAGGTGCATTTAGTTAAGTGTTACTGTTTCAACACGCTCCTGTCAAAATCCTAGTGGCACCGTTTTCAATATAGCGTCAGCTTAGATTATCCGGACGGCCACTAGTCTTGGCATTCAGGTTATGGCATTACAAAGTTAACGACGCCGTTCCTCACAAACTCCTAATGAAATTGCACGCCTATGGAGTATCGTCTCAGAATGGCTATTCGGAAAATAAGGTCCAGTCGGTTACGAAATGGAAACCATAGTGAAAATCCAAAACGTTTTATTACCTACAGATAGCTACGCCTTCCAGCTACTTCTCTTCATAGTCGCCGCTCCGACTGAGACATTTGTCGTAGCATTGTACCAACTTTCCAATACCTTTGTCACAGAAGGCACCCGCCTGTGCTTTTTGTCAATTCTGTACGCTGATCTGCAGCTCCTTGCCTGTGCCAAAATGTTGTCGTCATAGCCAGCGGTTCATGTGAGCAGGGATGAAAATCAGAGGAAGCCTAGTCCAGGCTGTATGGTGGGTGATCAAACAGTTCAATGAGAATCGGCGCAGGGGCGTCTTCATTGCTTCTGCAGTGCGCGGTCAAGAATTGTCATGAAGGAGAAAATACATGACAGCTATGTTATATGGGGTTGCAGGAATCAGGCGAAATCTCTCAGTGGGCACCCATACTTGGCGGGAGACACTATTTTCTAGGCATCTTTATGTGCTCATTGTACACTTTGAACTAAGAAGAGCGACGTGAGGAGATCAACAAGCATACAAATACGCACTCTACACCACATCTATGCAAAGCTTATCCGGATTTTCACTGTGTGTTTCACTTCACAGTCTATCGGATCTTACTTTCTTAATAGCCTTCTAATAGGGGGGGGGGGGGGCTGTGGGAAATGAAAAGTAGACTGAAAAAGAAGGAAAAAGCTTATGTATGCATAAGACCATTTTTTTCATTTTCTTAGTTACTGACTTTTTCGTTGTTACATATTGTTGTGACCAGACGAAATTACAATCGTACGGCCGTAACTGTCGGTTCTTTGACTACTCTTGAAGATGGCTCATTGGAAATACAACATATGAAATATTACTTCACTTTATTACGTGAATGATAAAAAGATTTTCTTAACTTTCCCACAGAGGTGCTTGATAATTTACAACTGATATTGACTATTAAAGCATCACTTGATATGCTAATTAACAAATTTTTCTCTTGAAGTACAATGTTCAACATTCACAAAAGTATACTTCCAACTGAGACTTGACTAACACTAGCGTGTGTCTGGGACAGGACGTGAGTACAACCCCGGTATTTATCTAGTTGGGCGCCGGAGACCGCCCATAAACCAGATCTAGACGGACCGGCTCACTAGCCCTCGTCGTTAATCTGTGAAGTGGATTCTACCCAGGGCAGGCTCGCCATCCCGAATCCCTGAAGCGAAGCGGTTGTGTCCTCGGATACGAAGTCGATTCAGCCACCATCTGTTGGACTCGTTTTTCTCTAATGCAACAAAAGTGAGTTGTGGTAGGATCCTACTAAACTGACCTATGGGCTATTGGTTTCCAGCACCTACTGAAAATAAATTTGTTATGAGCCCTGGCATGAAGCAGCACTTTCCAAACGAATGCAGCAGGCAATAGAGCCAAATGCCCAATGAGAATACTTGTGTCTGCTGAGGCAGATCATCTGAAAAATCTTTGTATCTCCATCCTTGTGATAGATGGTTGCAAGGACTTCGCTTGTTCAATGTGAAATGAAAATTAAAACCTCTGCAGCTCTCTCCTTTTCATATAATTCATTTACTTTACCAGTTCTGGTGTTCCATTACACTATCTCCAGGCCTCTTGACCAACGTCGGTTGGGAGGAGTCCAATCTTGTATGCTGTTACAACGGGAGCCAATATTAAATTAACTGTGTCCGAAGACCTCTGGTTTACACGACACTTCACCTAGCTTATCAACTGACATGAGTTGTCAGTTTATGAACGAAAGGATTTCTACCATTGACTTTTACATTAATCTTAAGCTACCTGTAATACTTTTATATGTTAATTTGTACATGTCTCTATGTGCTTGAGTAGAGTCATTCATTCTTTCTCTCTCTTCCCCTTTCACACACACACACACACACACACACATATATATATATATATATATATATAGGGTGGTCCATTGATCGTGACCGGGCCAAATATCTCACGAAATAAGCGCCAAAGGAAAAATCTACAAAGAACGAAACTTGTCTAGCTTGGAGGAGGAAACCAGATGGCGCCATGGTTGTCCCGCTAGATAGCGCTGCCATAGGTCAAACGGATATCAACTGCATTTTTTAAAAATAGGAACCCTCATTTTCTATGACATATTGGTAAGGACGGCAGCAGACAGCTACTCACTTTTTCACGCAGCAGGACATCTGACGTGTGGGGAGGGGGGACGGGGGGATGGGGGGCGGGGGGAGGGGGTGGATGATTGACTCAATGCTCACGGCGAGTTTGCCTGATTGGCACACCGATTCTCGAATGTACAGCCTTTTTTTTTTGTTCAGCCCTTATAAGTTGAAATCCTCAGCTGAACAATGTTATGATAGCGGATTTTCTGCTTGAAAAGTGTTACACTTTTCTCCTACCTTTCCCATACCTTTTAACGTCGACACCGAGATCATTAGAGATGGAGCACAAGCTTGGAATGTTTCAAGAATGGGGAAGGAAATCAACCGTGACTTTTAAAAGAAACCAACCTGTCATTTGCCTTGAGCAGTTTAGGGCTATCACGGAAAACTTAGATCAGGATGGCCGGAGATGAGTTTTCTCCCGAAAGCGAGTCCAGTACGCTCTCCGAGCAGGACACGTTGACCCATGGGCACAGATCAGTTTTCGTCCAGAGCTCTGAGCTAGTTCTTCCGTTTGTTTAGAATGGGAGGCCGACATTGTCTGTCACTTCTCGGCCGGTTGGCGGCGACAAAATCGAGGCGCATGCCCAGCAGTCTTTCTCAAACGATTTTCGGAAACTATTTGGTAAAAAAATTTAATTTTTTGCTTAACTTGTAGCTGTATATGTCAGGTTCATGATGACGCGCCCATCTCCTAAATCGTCACAGTTATTGTGATATTTACGTTGATGTAAAACGCTGCGCAAAATTAGAAAAAAATTGCAGTGAAAAATAATGGTCGCTACAAATTTGCGTTTGATGCATAGTACATAATATCTTACTACGTATGAAATTTAGCTAAAATATTGAATCTTACTTTAGACTTGGGTGGAGGTCTCTATCTTTCACCAATCTCGAGAAAAATGATTTGATGTAGCACACTCATTTCCAATCGCACCGCGGCAGCGATGATGCCAGAGTGAAATGTCCACAACATTCCTCGTATTTCATAAACGGTTTGAGATATCGAAGTGGGATTTTTCCAAATGGTAGCAGCTGGCCGCTGGTGGCCGACCGGTTCTGGCGCTACAGTCTGGAACCGCGCGACCGCTGCGGTCGCAGGTTCGAATCCTGCCTCGGGCATGGATGTGTGTGTTGTCCTTAGGTTAGTTAGGTTTAAGTAGTTCTAAGTTCTAGGGGACTTATGACCTCAGCAGTTGAGTCCCATAGTGCTCAGAGCCATTTGAACCATTTTTGAACCAAATGGTAGCAGAAGAGGAGAATATTTTGCTGTATGGTTATTATGCAAAACTTCATCATCTGTCGAGTTATTCCACTAACTATCGACTTTTTCGCTGAAAGAATGTAATTTTTAAGGGCCATCGATAGCTGGTGAAATGAGAAATGCTGTGAGTTTTGGAACAACATAAGTGAAGACATTACAAATTTATTTTGTATCGAGGATGTGCTTTTTCATATGATACTGACCATACTTTTCTTCAGTTCCTCACTTAATAAACTTAATAAACCACTGTTTCAGAATTCTCTTGCATTTGCTTCTGCACAAAATGTTGGCGAGGTGAGACTGTATAAACTCCGCTGTGTTTTGGCAAAAGAAGTAAATTTTAACACTGCAACAAGAGATATGTGTAGGTTTTACTCAAAATTCGCCACTTCCAACTCTGAAAGTTACAAATGGTTAACAAGCTAAGGAAATAGTGCGCATATAGTATTAGGAACGGAAAGTTGGTTAAAACCGGAAGTGAACAGTAACGAAATCCTAGACACAGAATGGAATATATACCGCAAGGATAGGATAAACGCCAATGGTGGAGGAGTATTTATAGCAGTAAAGAATTCAATAATATCCAGTGAAGTTATTAGCGAATGCGAATGTGAAATAATCTGGGTTAAGTTAAGTATCAAAGGTGGGTCAGATATGATAGTCGGATGCTTCTATAGACCACCTGCATCAGCAACCGTAGTAGTTGAGCGCCTCAGAGAGAACCTGCAGAACGTCGTGAAGAAGTTTCGTGATCATACTATTGTAATAGGGGGAGACTTCAATCTACCAGGTATAGAATGGGATAGTCACACAATCAGAACTGGAGCCAGGGACAGAGACTCTTGTGACATTATCCTGACTGCCTTGTCCGAGAATTACTTCGAGCAGATAGTTAGAGAACCAACTCGTGAAGCTAACGTTTTAGACCTCATAGCAACAAATAGACAGGAACTTTTCGACTCCGTGAATGTAGAAGAGGGTATCAGTGATCATAAGTCAGTGGTTGCATCAATGACTACAAGTGTAATAAGAAATGCCAAGAAAGGAAGGAAAATATATTTGCTTAACAAGAGTGATAGGGCACAAATCGCAGAATATCTGAGTGACCACCATCAAACGTTCATTTCTGAGGAAGAGGATGTGGAACAAAAATGGAAAAAATTCAGAAACATCGTCCAGTACGCCTTAGATAAGTTCGTACCGACTAAGGTCCAAAGCGAGGGGAAAGATCCACCGTGGTATAACAATCATGTACGATAGGTACTACGGAAACAAAGAAAGCTTCATCATAGGTTTAAGAGTAGTCGAATCATAGCTGATAAGGAAAAGCTGAACGAAGCGAAAAAGAGCGTAAAGAGAGCAATGAGAGAAGCATTCAACGAATTCGAACATAAAACATTGGCAAACAATCTAAACAAGAACCCTAAAAAGTTTTGGTCATATGTAAAATCGGTAAGCGGATCTAAATCCCCTATTCAGTCACTCGTTGACCACGATGGCACCGAAACAGAGGACGACCGAAGAAAGGCAGAAATACTGAATTCAGTGTTCCGAAACTGTTTCACTGCGGAAAATCGTAACACGGTCTCTGACTTCAGCCGTCGCACGGACGCCAAAATGGAAAATATTGAAATAAACGATATCGGAATTGAAAAACAACTGCTATCACTTAGTAGCGGAAAAGCATCCGGACCAGACGAGATACCCTTAAGATTCTACAGTGATTATGCTAAAGAACTTGCCCCCTTTCTATCAGCAATTTATCGTAGATCGCTGGAAGAACGTAAAGTACCTAGCGACTGGAAGAAAGCGCAGGTCGTTCCCATTTTCAAGAAGGGTCATAAATCAGATGCGAATAATTATAGGCCTATTTCGCTTACGTCAATCTGTTGTAGAATAATGGAACATGTTTTGTGTTCTCGTATTATGACGTTCTTAGATAATACAAATCTCCTTCATCATAACCAACATGGATTCCGCAAACAGAGATCATGTGAAACTCAGCTCGCCCTATTTGCCCAAGAAATTCACAGTGCCGTAGACACTGGCGAGCAGATTGATGCCGTATTCCTGGACTTCAGGAAGGCATTTGATACGGTTCCGCACTTACGTTTAGTGAAAAAAATACGAGCTTACGGAATATCGGACCAGGTTTGTGATTGGATTCAGGATTTCCTAGAAGAAAGAACACAACATGTCATTCTTAACGGTTCAAAATCTGCAGATGTAGAGGTAATTTCGGGAGTACCGCAGGGAAGCGTGATAGGACCTTTATTGTTTACAATATACATAAATGACTTAGTTGACAACATCGGTAGCTCCGTGAGGCTATTTGCAGATGACACGGTTGTCTACA
Organism: Schistocerca piceifrons; assembly: GCF_021461385.2. Lineage (NCBI taxonomy): Eukaryota > Metazoa > Arthropoda > Insecta > Orthoptera > Acrididae > Schistocerca > Schistocerca piceifrons. Next base: position 705,512,861 of record NC_060139.1, on the reverse strand, counting down.
AGAAAGTAGCAACATCAGAAGACTCGTACGTACTCCAGGAAGACCTGCAGAGGATTAATGCATGGTGCGACAGCTGGCAGCTTTCCCTAAACGTAGATAAATGTAATATAATGCGCATATATAGGGGCAGAAATCCATTCCAGTACGATTATGCCATAGGTGGTAAATCATTGGAAGCGGTAACGACCGTAAAATACTTAGGAGTTACTATCCGGAGCGATCTGAAGTGGAATGATCACATAAAACAAATAGTGGGAAAAGCAGGCGCCAGGTTGAGATTCATAGGAAGAATTCTAAGAAAATGTGACTCATCGACGAAAGAAGTAGCTTACAAAACGCTTGTTCGTCCGATTCTTGAGTATTGCCCATCAGTATGGGACCCTTACCAGGTTGGATTAATAGAAGAGATAGACATGATCCAGCGAAAAGCAGCGCGATTCGTCATGGGGACATTTAGTCAGCGCGAGAGCGTTACGGAGATGCTGAACAAGCTCCAGTGACGGACACTTCAAGAAAGGCGTTACGCAATACGGAGAGGTTTATTATCGAAATTACGAGAGAGCACATTCCGGGAAGAGATGGGCAACATATTACTACCGCCCACATATATCTCGCGTAATGATCACAACGAAAAGATCCGAGAAATTAGAGCAAATACGGAGACTTACAAGCAGTCGTTCTTCCCACGCACAATTCGTGAATGGAACAGGGAAGGGGGGATCAGATAGTGGTACAATAAGTACCCTCCGCCACACACCGTAAGGTGGCTCGCGGACTATAGATGTAGATGTAGATGTAGAAAATAAATCGCTGCATTTTCGGGCGGAGTTCATTTTAGGTATTAACCAAAGCAGAGGTGACAGGTCTTTTCGAATGGTCACAATGTAAGTGTGGGCATGGAGGGGCCCTGCTTAATATTTATAAAAATTGTGAGCATAGGCTTCAGTTTAGAAAGATACATCCTCTCCAGAGCTCAGCATTTCCCCTACAGTACCTACCCACAGCCCCCACCACTACTGCAGTCTGCGCACCTAACGGCCATGGTATTCTGTACACACAATAACCACTGCACCAACTTGCAAGGTGGTTCAGAATGGAATTCTATATTCTGGTCAAAAGACTATAGCAGACTGCAAGCAGACAACAAAGAGGAAATTGAAATATTTAAACACAAAGTAAAAGAGCAGTTCTTTTACTGATCCTCCTACAATAAGTCAGAATACTTGAACTCATAAATGTAAATTCTACCTAACTGTAATACTTGTGTAACATAGATCCTGATTTTACCATTACACAAGGTGTCCCAGAAGGAGTGGTCAATGTTCAGGGACTGGCTCGAACGATCGTTTGAAGCAAAAAACTTCATCTGGCCATATGCCCTATTCTGACTGGTTTTCGAAACAGAAAACGTTTAAAGTACATTGTTATTTATTTTCTATATTATTCAATACTTTGTCAAGTTTGCACATGTACAGCATTTAGCAAACATTACAACACGCCTATAACAAAGTATCAATTGAAAAAAATACATAATTTTAACACATCACCGCTGTGCATTGTCATACAAGTCACATTACAGCTTTTGAACAATTCACAATAAATGTTCGAATATCCCACCGTCAACTTCAATGCATTTGTGCACTCTTGGAGGAACATGTGTTCCTTGTCTGAGTGCCTCTACACGTTTCCTAGTGAGGTCAGCAGTGTCCATGATGCATCCAAACAGTTCATCTTGCACATTCACCTTTTGTTTGTACACCTCACACTTCATGCAACACCATTAACAGACATCTAGTGGCGTTAAGGTCTGGCGATCTTGGTGGCCAGTTAATTATACTGCGACGACCAATCTAGCGGTTAGGGTAAGTGCGGCCGCGATGTTTTCTCACACGTCTGGTAAAATGTAGAAGGACCCCGTCATGATGAAGGTACATTACAGTCAGCGTTGACAAAGGAACACCCTCTAGATGCCAGCAAATGAAGTTTGCAAAAAATGCAACTAATTCTGGCCTGTCATTCGCTTTCTAAAATGACTCGACCCATCAACATGTTACCGATCACGTAGCACCAAACACTGAGCAAGAAACGAAATTGAAAATTCGGTTCCGCTGTAGTGAGCGCATTTTCCTGCGATCGCCGTTGATTATTACGTATGTTGTTGACTCAATTCTGTGTAAACACGACTTCGTCAGTCAATAGGATTAATTGAAGCAAATGACAGTGTCGTGTAACCACTGACAAAATTGTAGTCGTGTGGCATTGTCGCCAATGTGATGATTGTGGACACGCTGTTTGTCAAATGGGCACAAGTTTTCCGCATTTAATGTTCTCCGTACACATATTCGTGGGACAATAATATATGCAGAAAGTCCCCATATGCAGGCAGTAGGACCACTCTGCACCATTTCAACGATGTGTTGCTGTCCATGAACGGGTCGTCGAGCTACACATTCTGAAGAATGTGGGGACTTGGAACATTGCCTGTTGCACGGAATGCGCTGAAAACTTTTGTATACACTCCACGATCAGGAATTCGGCATGTCGGAAAGCGCCGACGGTATTCTTCGACAGCGGCAGGAGCACTACCACCTCAGAAGCCGTAAACGTACACCATAACTGCATATGCTTCATTAGTATAGATGTGTGACATGTCAGCGAGCGCGTTGTAGAAACCAGTTAACCGATGCTTCTCTTTGACACACTCCCAGTCCCCCGTACTACTTCACTCACAACGCACCGCTGACACCCGCGCGTGCAAGGGCTGGTTTAATGGCAGAAAGACGTTTCCCAGCGAAAAGATTTGAAAGCAATGAGTTACACTGGGCTAGAACAAGACGTCAAAGAGGCTTGGATGGTAATACATATACGCGAGCGTCACTAGCCCAAAAACAAATGTACATCAAATGTGGTCTATCACGGAAACCATTCGGTACGAGGCTTACGTCCATGTAGTTTTTTGCTTCAGATGAGCATCTGATGTCGTATCCCTGAATACTGACAATGCCTTCTGGGACATCCTGTATAGAGAGCTAATATTGTAACATCAGAATGTTTTCGTCGAGGTTTTAAATATTTATGGTAGTTAAGTAGCATAAAACGTGGAGAGGTGGCTCTTTCGAAGTAACTGTTTTTCTCCCAACATGCATATGTTCAGTAATCTAGAAGTAATTACCATAGATATGAGTTTACATTGATTGAAGCAAGTCACTAATTTGATGTTAGCACTCTTTACAGAAGTAGTCAGTAGTGATTGCCTCTGCTTGTTAATATACACTGTCTGACAAAAAAGGTGAAGCGCCCAGAAGTGGAGGAGAAAACAAAGTGAAACTTGACTATTTGAGAGGGTATGTCATTCTATTCCTGCCATCCCGAAGTCAAGTGTAATTTATAAAGAACTTGGCAATATGAACTCACTTATCAGTCTATATTGCACCCCATCTGGTCTGCATGTATGCACTGGCGGTTGGAAAGGGTGTCGTCAAGCCATTGTATTGTGTCAGGAAAACTGTCCTACAGCTTTGTAAGTGGTAACTGCTATCCTGGATACAGATACTGTGACGAAGTTACCGTCGGAGCTCCTCGGACATACGTTCTACGGGTGACTGCTCTGGGGATCTTGCTGGCCATGGAAATATCTCAACTTCTCGGTGACACTTCATAGAGACACGTGCCGTGTGTGGACGAGCATTATCCTGCTGACAAATGGCATTACGATACTGTCGCATGACAGGTAACACATGAGGTCGCAGGATGTCATTGACGTACGGTTATGGCGACAGACTTGCCTCAGTCATTACCAGCCGTGACCTTAAGTCACAGTTGATGGCTTCACACATTAAGACACCAAGAGCAATACTGCTGCATCTCTCCAAAACATTGGAAGAATAGGACCTCTCCCGAAGTCGCCACTTTACTCGCCGACGATAGTCATCCGGCGAATTGTAGAACCGTGATTCATTGTTGTACACACAATGCTGTTCACACGCCATTTAGGCCTATCAGCAGTCGGTGCTTCCGGATAGATGCACCACTTCAAACGCAAACGTTTGTGCTCTCTACACGTGGGAGTGAATTCCTCAGTCCAACTGTTGTTAGTCGTGGACCAATGGCGGGGTGGTGGTAAGTTCCTATGGGACCAAACTGCTAAGGTCATCGGTCCCTAAGCCTACACACTACTTAATCTAACTTAAACTAACTTACGCTAAGGGCAACACACACACCCATGCCCGAGGGAGGACTCGAACCTCCGAAGGGGGGAGCTGCGCAAGGCGCCTCAGACCGTGTGGTTACCCCTCGTGGCCCAATGGTGCGGGATAGCACAGAATGTTGCAGGGGTCCGTCACTTGTTCTCGCATGGCAGGCACGAGTCTGTTACAGTCCTCCCTTGCGGTAGTCAGACATTGTCGAGCAGATACTGTCCTTACGCTGTCATGCAGTCCAACGGGCTACTGTTGCGTTCTAAAGCCCCCAAATCTGGATACTGCACGATTCGACCAGCCAACCAAACGGAAATGAAATGAGCGTTTGGCGTCATTGGTGAGGAGGCCCCTTGCGGGGCAGGTCCGGCCGCCTTGGTGCAGGTCTTATTACATTCGACGCCACATTGGGCGACCTGAGAGCCGGATGGGGATGAAATGATGATGAAGACAACACAACACCCAGTCCCTGAGCGCAGAAAATCTCCGACCCAGCTGGGAATCGAACTCGGGCCCGTAGGACGGCAATCCGTCACTCTGACCACTCAGCTATCGGGGCGGACAGCCAACCAAATGTAGACCCACAACGAGACCCCTTTCAAATTCTGTCTGGCGCTCGTAACGCTCTCACGCGAATGCGTAGCATCTCCGTGCCCTTCACAGCGATCACTCAACACCTGATGCCGTCTGTGCCTCTTGTGTAGTCTGCTTGGTCTGGTAACAGCAGCTGGCCGTGGTGGTCGAGCGGTTCTAGGCGCTCAGTCCGGAACCGCGCGACTGCTACGGTTGCAGGTTCGAATCCTGCCTCGGGCATGGATGTGTGTGATGTCCTTAGGTTAATTAGGTTTAAGTAGTTCTAAGTTCTAGGGGACTGATGACCTCAGATGTTAAGTCCCATAGTGCTCAGAACCATTTCGGTAACAGCACTAAACGCGGCCAGCGCTAATGCACTGTGGTCGCTCTTCTACCTACACTGTGAATTGCAACACTGAACGTATACATACTCACTGATAACGTGTATGTGTACCAAGGTACACGGTCATCCGACCGTGCCTTATGGGCGCTACACTTTTTTGTCAGGCGATGTATAACGTGACTCGCTCCCTATCCGTGAACGCTGTCCTTCTAAGGGGACTGGCGGAACACGATGAGTGAACGACTGAGAGAATGAATGAGTGAGCGCAGCCGTCACCTGTGGCAGCGCCTCGATGGCCGCGAGCTGCTGCGGCGCGCTGGGCTCCTCCTCCATGGCGGACCGCTGCAGCCGCCCGCTCGCAGGCCGGCCTTCGCGCGGTCGCCTAGCAACGAACTCGCGGCGAAACCGCTATTACCGTGACGTAAGTCGAGGCGTCGAGCGATGGGACTACATCTCGTTACAGATTTCTGAAGGAAACGTCGACAGTGATGCGCCTCCGGAACATCTGTGTGAAACAACCTACACGACTTAGTCTGACCGCTAGCAGCCTGGACTGCGCAGAACACAGCGTGTTATTCTGAACTGAGAGAAGTCTTCAGAAATTAAAATAACTTCGGCCGTGCCCCAGGGGAGAGTTACAGGACCATGACTTTTCACAATATACACTCTCAGTCATAAAAAAAAGAACGACGCACCACGAAGAAATTATTCGAATGCGGCGGAAATTGGTAGATGTGATAGGGTCAATCCTAGTGTCCGATACCACCCGTGGGCTTTGACCAATGACGTAATGTGTGATGTTATTTTGTTTGTGCCGCAGATTGCTGTCGATGAACGTTAAATGATTTCTCTGGATTTCAACGTTACGTGCGTATATTAAAAATTCGATGTAGATTGTTTTATATTCATCTCGTAATTTGTTTTAGGCATCTTTTGTTAATGAAAGTAGTCGTGATTTATAAGTAGTCGTGATTTATAAGGTCTTCACGCTGTTCGTTATGGTTGAGTCAGTTGTTTTCACTGCGAAAATTCTGCTTCAGAAAATGAGTGACCGTAAATCAACTATAAAATTTTTGCAATCATTAGGCGTCATTGCTGAATTTTGCAAGTGCAGTGTCTGCGGAAATTATATGGTTTTGACGAAGGTTGCGTTATCACGAACTTCCGACGAATACATGTGGAGGTGCAGAAATAAGAACATATGGAGATCCATACCCAGGGGGACGTGATTCGAAAGATCGAGGCTGAATTTAGAAGTAATTGTCAAGCTAACCTACTATTTTTGCTATGAATATTCTTGCAAATCTGTCATGCAAGACGCATGGGTTTCGTGTGACACTGTAGTCGACTGGTTCTCGTTCTGTAGAGAAGTCCGCAGGGAATTTATAAAGTATAGGAGGTCACTGGTGGGAACCAGGGGCCATAGTTGAAGTAGATGAGTCACATTTTGGAAAGAGAAATTACGAAAGGGGGCACGAGATTGTTGGGCTTTGGGTTTTTGGAGTAGTAGTTTCTGGAGTAGATTATGCTCATGTTGTATTTAGGGTTGTACCAAATTGGACAAAGGCAGTCTTGACATCTTTAATAGAAGAATATGTGTAAGAAGGTTCTATAGTCATATCGGATGGGTTTGGTTCGTACAAGGGGTTATCATCATTTGGCCGTGAATCACAATGTTCATATTAAAGATCATAAGACGGGGGCATGTACTAATACTATCGAGGGGTATTGGGGGGCTGTAAGATCTGTTGTCTGGCGGGGAAAGCGAAGGATTTCAGTGTTGCAAGGCCATTTGGATGAATACCGTTGGAGGAAGAGTATTCCTAACGGTTATTGTTTATTTCTTGCATTTATGAAAGTAGTCAGCAAAATGTAGAAGCCTCGTTTTGTTCATCTACATCTACATGGATACTCTGCAAATCACGTTTAAGTGCCTGGCAGAGGGTTCAATGTTAGTTACGTGTTGGTGGGTTCGATACTTTTTTCTTGTTTTACGTCGCGTTTTTTTATGTTACTGTATTGTGCGTATGCTACTTTTTTGGTTTCAATTGGGGGAGGTTTTTCTGTCGTGTTAATATTTTCTGGTTACAGTTGTGGGCCGCGAGGTACTGCTGTGTCTTTGCCAGAGGGTTTATGTGATTGGCTCGTAGTTTCATTTTTTTAAATTATTGTTTTAAAATTTTGCGTCTGATTGAGGCCGGATGGTAGGGAAGAACTGATTTGGGTGGTACCTCATTCGTGTCTGGCAGTTTGTGTTTTTTATCATTTTTTCATTAGTTATTCTGGATTTTTCTTCTTCCGTTACAATTTGGCCTTCTAACATTATTATTTCTTGTTATGTCCTTATTTCGTTCTTGTCAGCCTCGATCTTTGACTCCTTTGGAAGTTCATATGTGGAAAGTTTCTTTTTATGTAGTCATTTTTATGCTTTTCTTTTCGATGTTTCTGCTACAGTTCTCTTATTTTTACTGTCACTTCTGGTGTATCGATTTTACTGAGTGTTACTTGGAGCTACTGTAGCTGGTGTGACTTTCGTGTAGTTCAGTTATCGGTTACAAGGTTTGGTCATTTTTGTGTTTTATTTCTTTGAGTGTGCAGTAATGTGTGTAAAGATTTTCGTTTTTTGAAAGTCTCGTTGTATTGTGTAGTTCACTAACAAGATCATTTTTAAGCACATTTCTGATATGTTATAAGATTTTTGCGCAACGAACAGTGATATTGGAATCGGTAACTAGAAATGACCTCCTACATAGGTTGCTTCTAGTTACCGATTCCAGCTATTCGACGGTTCATTATTCAGATCGTTTTTGCACTACCTGTGGAAAATATAATATAATATATGCACTCGTAATTGTTCTCGTGTTCTTATTTATTTCAGTCATCTTCAACACGTTTAAATGAAATTCGCGCGTAAATAATAGTCGCCTTAAATGTATTATTTTATGGCATGCTACATTCGTTTATTTACGAGTATGATCCGTTCCATTCGTAGATTGTCCATTGCAGCATGTTTGCCTCACGTATGACGTCATTGGTCAAAGCCGACGGGTGGTATCGGACACTAGAATTTATCCGATGTGATATACACGTACAGACAAGCAAATGGTTACAATTTCAGAACAATTGGACGATTTTTTCGAGAGGAAGAACAATGGTAGAGTTTGGCAAGCACAAAGACAAGCAGTAGAATCTCTCACCGTGTGCAGACCGGCACTATATTGCTGAAATGTAAGCCCAGGATGGCTTGCCACAAGGGCAATGAAGCAGGCGTATAATAATGTCGATGTACCGCTGCGCTGTAGATGTACCGCGGATGTCAACCAAATGGGTACTGCTAAGAAAAAAAAATGGCCCTCCAGACCACCACTCCTGCTTGTTGGGCCGTACAGCGAGCGACAGTCAGGTTGGTGTCCCACCGCTGTCCGAGGCGTCTTCAGACTCGTCTTCTCTGGTCATTGGGGCTCAGTTCGAAGGGGAACGTTGAAGACGATTCTGCTCCAGTCAATGAGACTTCAGGCCGAATGCGCCCGGCACCACTGCAAACGGGCTTGTTGGTGTACAGAGGTGAACGGTAGTCGGCGCAAGGATGCCGCGAGGTCAGCCCCCTTTCTGTGAGCCGCCTGTTGCTGCTCCTTGTGGTCACTGAAGCACCACTTGCACGTTGTGTAACGTAGGACATTATTAAGAGTTGTGTTGAAAACGTAGCTTGCCGTGGAGCCGGGAGTACAGATGTTGGTTCTCACGCTCGCGCAGCTGGCGCTGGCTACTGACCCGAGCGACCTGTGTGCTTGATGAACGCTGCGTGCAATACGTTACACATACTCTCTATGAATCTGAAGAAGTACTATTAAATATTACTAGATATTTTTCATATTTTGTACACAAAATTCTATGGATAACACAATAATGCTATCAAAATTTCTAATAAATAATTTCAATAGTTTTGGAGATATAAATTTTTATCCAAAACACGTAATAACCGGGCTGGCAGTGTAAAACCGAGTTAGGGATTGTAAAGTATTCATCTACGTATCAATTAAAACTGCAGCCAAGAGGATAGGTTCATTCATGTAAGCTAATTTTCTGGAATTTTCTTTAGTTTCATTGCCACAGATTCCTGACATACTGAACAGTACATTGGAAAATTATTATTTCATTGCGTTTTGGTTGTGTGAGTGTTTCGAAGAAACTGATAGAATGAATCGAGGACATAGGTAGAGTAAGAATGTGAGATTTTATTAAAACTATGTAAATGTAAGCACGACAAAGTTGTGTAATTGAGGAATTTGTGACGTATGGTCGAGTGTGCTCGATGTTGTAAAAGGCAGCCAGAAGGGCTTTGCTTATTAAATGTATTAATAATTTATTTTGTGGAAAGGAATCGTATTTTATTTTCATTAAATTTTATATAGCCTAATTGATTGCTTGACGTCAGAAATACCGCGAGTATAGATGTGCTCGAGATGACCTGATTGGCTGCTTAACATACTAGCCAATAGGAAGTCAACGACTGAGTAGGGCTTTGTGCCTCAGCTCTATGATTCGAGATAGTCGCTCGGGCGCCGTCTCCTGGTAGACACTTTTGTTAAATTGCGTTGATCAGATTTGTACCAAAATGAAGAAATTCGCGCGTTTGATCGGTTACTGTGTGGTTGATGAAAAGTGACTACAGTTTTGAGTGTTTTGAGAAAGTTTGAACTTGGTGAGTAGTTTATTTTAGGAGATTTCGCGTGTGAACATTTCAAATCGCGCATAAACTCCACGTACTGTGTTTCGTGCAAATTACGAGACTTTAGGGCGAGCACTTCTTCACAAGAAGGCTACTGAATGTGTTAACTCGCAAGTACTTGTGGATGAGTGACTGTTTAGGACGTTTAAAATATCGTGTCGGACTAAATATCTTCTGGCTGCTTTTGGGTGTGATCTTCAGAGACAGTCAGTAACATTGCGTAATTAGTATCGGAATATTAAATAAGAACTTGATAGCCATTTTCTGTGGTTTAAACACAATGAACCAGCTTACAGGAAATTTTAGACATTTTTCAAACGAGTCATGCAAGAATCCCGAACGTCCGATCGTTTAACTAACTTTCAGATGCTGTCCAAGGACTGGTGTTATGTGGCCTTTGCGTGGTAGATATTTAGTCGAATTTTTGTCAACGCCGCTTTTGTCGTCTAAACCAGTATCTACCACCGCAGAGTGAAGGGGGAGACCAATCTGAAGCCTATCCAAGTAGGTGGACAGATTGTTTAAAGGATAGTGAGAGAGAGACCCGACCCTCTCAGTCGGACCAATGATGATGATGAATCCGAGGCTGTGGAAACCACCCTGACGACTCACATTCTGTCATCTTCTAGGTCGACCTCTTCCTTGTTGACGCTTTGTTCGGCCGTTCTTCATCCACTCCTTCCAATATCGTCGAATAGTGGCATCGCTCCTATTGAAAGGCCGAGTGATTCACCAATTTGTCCAACCGACTTCTTTGGGTCTAACTACACGTCCTGTCTCAAATGCTGACGTCTGGATATATTGTTCACGCTCCTAGCTGCGAGGCATAGTTACTGTCCAACTAAGTACGCGAAATGAAATTCGCAAAGACTTTATGCCCTGGTATCAACGTGTTCCCGTTTACCATCATTGCCAGCTGCGTGGTGAAATCGCGCTGCAGCGTCACACATTCATCCATGGGTCGTCAAAGTTTACAGTTTTGGCAATTCCAGTGGCAGACGCTGCAAAAGAGGCTTTCTGCAACACGGTACGATCTGCTGTTAAAGCTCCGAGAGCGTATATTACTCGAAGAATCAGTAAATATATTGCTTCCTCCGACGAATGTGTCGTGGAAAGATCATCAAGATACAGTAAGAGAGATTGGAGCCCAAGCGGAGGCTTACCAGTAACTTTTCTTTTCGCGAACCATATGGACTGCATCAGGAAAAGGGAGGAAGTGACAGTGGTACCACAATGTGCACTTCACCACACACCGTCAGATGGCTTCTGGACTGTAGATGTAGATGTAGATGTCGGTGTAAAGTGGCACCGTCACCAATACACCAGTGTGCCGGCCGGAGTGGCCGAGCGGTTGTAGACAGTACAGTCTGGAACCGAGCGACCGCTACGGTCGCGGGTTCGAATCCTGTCTCGGGCATGGATGTGTGTGATGTCCTTAGGTTAGTTAGGTTTAAGTAGTTCCAAGTTCTAGGGGACTGATGACCTCAGTAGTCCCATAGTGCTCAGAGCCATTTGAACCAATACACCAGTGAGAGGCTGGCATTGTCGGCTGTCACTGCGTGTCTGGTTCCGCTGTGCAGATTATTGCGCCTGCCAGTTCTCAAGCAGGAACCGAGCGAGGTGGCGCAGTGGTTAGCACACTGGACTCGCATTCGGGAGGACGACGGTTCAATCCCGTCTCCGGCCATCCTGATTTAGGTTTTCCGTGATTTCCCTAAATCGCTTCAGGCAAATGCCGGGATGGTTCCTTTGAAAGGGCACGGCCGATTTCCTTCCCCATCCTTCCCTCACCCGAGCTTGCGCTCCGTCTCTAATGACCTCGTTGTCGACGGGACGTTAAACACTAATATCCTCCTCCTCTCAAGCAGGAAGCTTTACTGCACGCGAAAACTTTTCCCATTTCAAGAAGAAAATAACTCCAGTCCTAATTAAGAGCAGTTTTTTTCATGATTATTTTCGTTATAGAGGTGTAGAGGGGAGAGAGTTGTATCCGTGCAGCTGGAAAGGATAGTAAACAGGAGAAATGACAACGCCAGGGCACAAAGTGTTTGCGAATTTCATTTCGTCCACTCAGGTGGAAGGTAACTACGCCTCGCAGACAGGTGCGTGAACAATATACGCATGTGTCAGCTTTTGAAAGAGGACGTGTAGGTGGGCTCAAAGTAGCCGGTTGGAGTAATCGGCGAATCGCTCGACTTTTGAATAGGAGCGATGCTACTATTTGACGATGTTGGCAGGAAAGTGTGAACCGTGGGCGAGTAGAGCTTCAAGAAGGCAGGGTCGACCTAGGGAGACAACAGAACATGTGGTTCGAGCAGTCCTGAACAACGAATTTATCATTATCATCGATCGAACATGCAGTGACTACAAGGTCCATAATACGCTTCTCACAGGAAGAAGGCTGAGCTCACGGCGTCCTTTGTGACGACTCCCATTGACTTCTGTCCATCATTTGCAGTGGTGTGTAGCACATTCGGCCTGGAGTTGAATTGCTTCGGTGATGAGTACCACTTCGACAGAGTCCCGATGACCAGCGAAAACGTGTCTGAAAACGCCTCGGACAATTGTGGGATCCCAACCAGACTACAGCCCGCCATACGGCCTAACAGCCAGGAATGATGGTCTGGGCCGCCATTTCATTTCATAGCAGGTCCCTTTCGTCGTCATCCGCGGCGTCCTTAGAGCGCATCCGTACGTACGTTTCAGCAAGATAATGCCCACCCGCACGCGATTAGAGTTTCTACTGTCCGTCTTCATGCTTTCCAAAACCTACTATGGCCAGCAAGTTCGCAAGACCTCTCCCCAACTGAGAGCGTTTGGAGCATCATGGGAAGGGCCCTGCATCTAGCTCGGGATTTCGACGATCGAACGCACCAGTTGGACAGAATTTGACACGATATCCCTCAGGAGGACCTCCAACAACTGTAGCAATCAGTGCCGAGCCGAACAGCTGCATGTATAAGAGCCAGAGGTGGACCAAGGCGTCAATGACTTCCTCTTTATTTTGAATAAATTATCCAATTTTTCTGAAATTTTAATCATTTGTTTGTCTGAACACGTACAGCACATCTACCGATTTCCGTCCATTTCGGGTAAGTCCTTCGTGATTCGTCGTTTTTTTTTATTACAGTGTACTTTCTTACTCCACTGTTAAACGGTGATATTCAGTTTTCATGAGCTGCAGTCTTTTCCTGAACTTACAAAAATTACACCGGAGAATTAAGGCTTTTGCAAATGTCAAATGTTCCAAGGTAGACATGGTCATGATGGTTATGTACCTAGAAACAAATATTCCATAGTAATTTTAAAGCGTTGCGATTGAGAAAATCTTCTCGATACTGTAGTTAAGTCTGTTTCTTACATTATTACTCTTCTACACACCAATAATCAGTAAGTAAAATCAAATTAAAAAAAAATCGAAAACCACTTGAAAGTTAAATGCATTTTGAAACAGAACCTATTGAAAACTAACACATATCTCCATTTTCAAGACAGGCGAAATTGTTAGGACGTTGAAGAAACTCAGTTCATCTGCAAGCATCACGCCTTCCATGTTAAACCTTTTTTTTGATTCAAGATAAGAGATGGTGCACAATCGATGAGCTACATGTCACAAAAGCAGTTCTAAAATTATCTAGCATTCTATATATATAAAAGCTGTATAGTATATTAAAGCTATTTAGAATATATTGTTAGTTCCACAGGTCCCGAATTTTATGGTGGATAAAATTATTATTTTATTTATTTTCGTATGAACATGTCAAGAGATGTGAAGTTCCTTGATCATGACAGTTTTGAGCCAAACAAATTTATGTGGACTTCTATGAAGATGAACCAGATTATCACCAAGGAAGAATCATCAACATGAATTCCTTGGGAGGAGTTTTCAATGATGATTCAAGCACTGAATCAAAATCTTTATCAGGTGAACCATTCTACAGATTTGAATACTACAGAGCAAGAATCAATCCTCAATGATTACTTATCATGTGATGAAGACAATAATTCTTTAAGCATCACTCCTGCTCAACAGTTTGTGCCAGGTGTAGACTGATCAGATGTTTCAATTCATGATGTTAACTTCATTTCAAATGCAATAGAGGCCAGTGCATTTGTGAACCACATCATCAAGAGTGATTTGAGGCTATATATGACGAAAACAGATCGATGGTGAAAAATGATACCTGAGACATTGTAAACAGGTCAAGAAATGAAGGGGTAATTAACTGTATGACTGTTTTGAGGAATAAGTGCAGAATTGATGGTCTTGGTGAGCAGAAAATCAAGAATAATTGCACGAACATTGACCTAACGACCTCGGCTTGCCTTTGTGGAAGCATTCTCTCCAGTTGCACGAACCAAATCATTTACATTACTCTTGGCTTTGTCAGTAAAATTTGACTTGCTTATCTCACAACTGAAGATCACAAATGCATTGCTCAATGGTGAAATTGACACGGAACTACTCATGAAACAGCGGAACTCGCTAGTCGAATTCTAACAAAAGACGAAAGATGTGGAGAAAGTTAATTATATAATCAAGAAAGCTAGTGACATGCCCCAGACACTGAAATCCGGTGATAAATTGTTTAAACTTCGAAAAGCCATTTGTGGGATACGCCAATATATTCGACAGTGGTGCGCCAAGTTGAATACAATTCTAACATTAATTGGATTGCAATACACAAATCAGATGCACGTGTTTTTTTGTAGACAGTGTAGGAAAACGCCCAGTCTTCCTACTCGTTTATGTAGATGACATTATAGTCACTTCAGCAGACCAAGAAAGGACAAAACAAAACAATTTGATTATCTGCCAGATTTGATGTCGAGTATCTTTCTTGATGCCTTAAGCTTTTATCTGGGCATCGAGGTAAATCAATCTGTTGACAAAATTAAATTATGTCAAACTGGTTATACCAGAGTAATTTTACTTCGATTCAGAATAGATCACTGTAAACCAGCAAGGATGCCATTGGCATGAGTGGCCAGTTATATGCAACAGCTATGAATACCAGAAAATGGAACTCATTATCCAGTGAGGGAACTGAAGGAGCACTGATGTACATCACCATCGGTACTCAACCCGAGTGTGCTATGCAGTCACTAAACTAAGCCAGTACATTAACAGTCATAATTTGATTCACTGGCAAACTGCTAAACGAATCCTTAGCTGTCTAAAAGGTGCCATAGACAAGAAACTGACCTACATCAAAGATAAGAGAGGAATCTTCAGTTCTGCAGATGCTTTATAGAAAAGTTTCGATGCTAATATTTATCTACAGGCTACAACTTCAGTTTATCCAAATCAGCAATTTCATGATGTATGAAGGCTTTCACGATCAGATGACATATCTTCTGGTAAACCTTCCGGGATGTAAGGTTAGGAGCTGAAGAGTTTCATGGACTGGGATGTAAGGTTAGGAGCTGAAGAGTTTCATGGACCACGACCTTACATCCTGGAAGGTTTACCAGAAGATAATTTCATGATGTTCACTCACATGAAGAGCCGTTGTTCTTTCATCAATTGAAAGAGCTTCACCGATGCAGTTGAGAACGTGATCCACCTGTCAACATTCATGTAGGAGCTGGACTTAGGAGAGCTGTCATACTTCACCTTATTTAATGACAGTAATTCAGCTGCAAAGGTAGCAGGTAGCACATAACCCTGTTTTTGACTCACATGCTCAGAATATTCATATAAAATATCACTTCATACATCAGTCTCTACAAAAGTGTCTGCTGAAACTGGAATAATTGCCAATAGAAGATATTATAACAGATGTTTTGACGAAGGCTCTCCCTGAACCAAAGCATGAGGAATGTATTGAAGGTTGTGGACTTCAGTCCTAGAGCCACGAACTTAGGACACATTTTTTTTTTAAATCTTTACTGTCGATAGATAGCAGTATGCACATACAATTCGAGTCTATTGTTGTTAGCTTTTTCTCATTCTCCACCCAGTGAGTTACAAATAAAGTTGTGCAGTAATTCCAAGTTGTGCCTGTAATTTCAAACCACATCTCAACAGTGTTAATAGGTCCACTCAATATTTTGTTCAATGGAGATTCTTTGATAGTGAAAAAGTAAACATATTGCATTATTACATGCAAAATACAGCTTTCATGTTATCAGTATTATTATGGAAGCAACTCTCTTCAGTTAATAATCTGAAAACACATCCTCACACGATTAAATCTAGTACATCAAATGAGTTAGAAAATAAAGATAGAAAATACTCACAAAAATATTTTACCATATACTAAGAATGTTACTTGCCCAAAAAATTATAAATTTGTAACACAGAAAATCTGAATGGCTGTAAAAATCTTGTTTTATCTCGGTAAAAACAACCAGTAAACCGTTCCATTGATTAATACTGTTTAAAGTATAAATCTCTTCCTCAAATTTGATGTGTTTAATATTGTGCTTGTTTACAAATTTTCGTATTTGATTGTGTAATGGATGAATCTCGTTATTTTCACATCTTCTATTTTTAAAATACTGTCCGGGAGAAAGGATAGACCTATATTAAACATGACGCTAGGTAGGGAGCAGACGGTGTAAAATTTCTAGCACCTGGAAAGTATAACACTGTTCTGAAAAAGTTCGTATCTGCTAGAAATCGCAGCCGCAGCAAGTAAGTGGCTTAGTTTCCAGTGGACAGTCTGACATCCAAACAAACACAAGTTATATAAGTGATCGCTGTTATATAAGTGATCGCTGTAACCTCAATATTTATCGTCGCACTTCACACTAAAACCATAACCGCGGACCTGAAAGATTTCATAAACTGTTTTCAGGCGAGTCTTGCATCTTGCGACAAACTATTTACGTTGATAAGACATAAAACAGAGATGCCAAATACGTCTGTGAAAAAGCAAATCGCATTCGACGAGGAGTTAGATGTATCTGTGAGATTTCTGGCGACAGGCAGGTCATACGAATGCTTGACGTTTGCTACTGTAATATCAGCAAACACAATTAGCAGATTTGTTATTGGGACTTGTTGAAGTAATTATTTTTTCCTGCAATGTTATATATGCAGACAATTAACTTTTTTTTTTAATTTTGTGATAATGCGGTGAGTCTGAAATGTATTTTTCACACACGAAGTATGCTACAGGAAGTGTCACCAGCTCCCAACACTTCCCGCGCCGACGCCGAGCAGTCCACACGATGAATGCAGCGATTTAATATTCCTTTAATGTTAAGTTTACGTTCAAGTTAGTTCATTATTAAACTTAACGGCTTGCCGAAGTGCTGCCAGATAGGCGCAGGACCCATGAAGAGTCGGTTTTGTGTGTGCCTAAAGCGTGCAGCACTGAATGCTCCCGCGATGATGGAGAGCTTCATGGCAACATTACTTAGCACCAACCTGATGGTTTCATGACCTGAGCGTGGAGCATACGGTTCATGGAGCCCTTTAAATGATAGCGAATGCGTTAAGATTCAACTTCCTTTTGTGAACTAAAAGCAAGCCATTGCGGCGTCTCGTGTGCGGCCGGTAGGGATTGAAATCCCCAAGTGCGTTAGATCAGCTTCACCTACGATGTCTCAAGTTCTTTTATTTTTATTTTATATTTGCTGTAGCCACCATGCTAGATTAGCTTCACCTATGGTACCTCAAATACGTTTCTTTGTATTTTATATTTATTTCAGTCACTGTACTAGTTTAGCTCCACTTACGATACCCCAAGTTTGTATATTTGTATATTGTATTTTACAATGATCGTCCGCAGCTCGTGGTCATGCGGTAGCGTTCTCGCTTCCCACGCCCGGGTTCCCGGGTTCGATTCCCGGCGGGGTCAGGGATTTTCTCTGCCTCGTGATGACTGGGTGTTGTGTGATGTCCTTAGGTTAGTTAGGTTTAAGTAGTTCTAAGTTCTAGGGGACTGATTACCATAGATGTTAAGTCCCATATTGTTCAGAGCCATTTTGCTATGATCACTGTGTTAGATTAGCTTCACTCAAGGTACGTCACATTCGTTTATTTGTAATTGTATTTTGCTTTGGTCACTGTGTTAGATTAGATACACTCAGAGCACCTCCAAGTTCATTTATATTTATTTGCGTATTTTCTTGATCACTGTGGTAGATTAGCCTCATTTACTATACGTCAAAGACATTAACGATGTTCCTCATGCTGTCTTAAAAAAGCTGTGTAAACTGATTCTCCACAAACAAACGATGGCCACCCCTAGAGTGTACTTGCAATGCCTTCATGAGTGGTGGGATTACCAGGCTGACTCGACTGAGAGTTTTTGTTCATTGACATTTTTATAGCAACTTGCCTTTGTGAATGCTTTATGCATTTAATTGTGCCTGTTAATGTTCCAATAAAGGAACTGTTTTGTATTTGGACATCTTTTTGTACACCGTTTCCATGCTTTATCCATTCCTTTTACCCTCCAACCACGGTATCCACCTATTGCGTTCAGTGAGGAACACAGTTCCCACAACTGCATATATACGATGTGCTTTTCGAAGTACAAGCCCTTTTCTACACTGTTTTGTAGTGCAAGAAGCTAATAGGCCTCCTATGTTTTCAAATTAATAAAGAAATCAGTGCCATAGTGAGTCCTCCTTTGGACACCCTAAAGTAGTAAACACAACGACTACCCCCATATAGACCAATTAAAACTCTTTAACGTTAAAAGATTACTTAGAAAACTGAATCGGAAGAATGATGAGCACAAAGAGGAATTGAAAACTAAACAGTGCACGCTGACGCTGTGGTATCCGTGTCACGAAGCTCTGTTGAGATCTGAATGGTCAGTGTTGTCAAACTGTCAATTCTCGACATCAAACGCTCAGTACGTATTGACACAATTGAGAATATTTTTAGGGCCAGTAATCATCATCATCATCTTGGACAGTTTCCAGCCACTGGCTGGGTCTGTCGGGAACACAAGCCTCTCCACCGTGTTCTGTCTTTCCACCATTCCCCCTCTTCCACCTTCGTCCAGTTCTCTCCTCTTCTCACCACACATTCCTTCACTCCCTTCACCCATCTATCTCTTGGTCTTCCTCTGGGCCTCTTCCCCTCCAGTTGCAGATCAAACATCCTCTTTGGAATTCTTCCCTCATCCATTCTCTTCATGTGTCCATACCACTGCAGTCTTGATTTTTCTATCCTGTCCTGTACTGGTTCCTCCTTTAGTCTTTCCCTCACATACAAATTTCGCAATCTGTCTCGTCTTGTTACACCCAACCTGCTCCTCTGGAACTTCATTTCACTAGCCTGTATTCTACTTTTGTCGCTTTTGTGCATTACCCATGTCTCACTTCCGTATGTCAATATGGGGACAAAGTAGGTTCGGTATATAATTCCCTTGGATTTCTGTGGCACCTCCTTGCTCCAAATAAGCCCCCTAATGCATTTGTAGAACTGCCCTGCTTTTCTGCATCTTTCATTTATTTCCATTGCGTTTCCCCCCTTACTTTCAATCACGCTTCCCAGGTACTTGAAGTTCTCTACCACTTGTAGTTTTTCCCCTCCACAAGTTATATCCACATTTGGCCTATTCTTCTTCCTTGTTGTGACGATTATTTCACTTTTCTTTGCAGAGAAATGCATTCCATATTGTGCTGCCGTTGCCTCCCATGCATCTAACTGCTCTTGCACCTCCTTCACGCAATTTCCCCATAACATCAGGTCATCGGCAAAAAGCACTGCTTTCATTTTATGATCTCCAATTGCATCTGATACTTGCTGTAGGATTTCATCCATAACAATAATAAACAATAAAGGCGAAAGTGCACTTCCCTGTCGCAGCCCATTTTCCAGCTTGAACCATGCAGTACGTTCCCTCCCCACTTTCACACAACTCTCACTTCCCTCATACATTTTTCTGACTTTTCGTGTAATCTCTTCATCTATCCCTTTTGCGTTCAGCACATCCCAGAGCTTGTCCCTACAGATACTATCATACGCCTTCTCAATATCCAAAAAGGCCATGATTAAGTCCTTCCCGTACTCATAGTGCCTTTCCTGCAGTTGCCTTACCGCAAATATGAGGTCCGTTGTTGATCTTCCCGGTCTGAAACCGTACTGCTCCTCTTGCAGTCTACTTTCAATACTGCTTCTTATTCTCTTCTCCAGCATCTTTTCATAGATTTTTCCACAGTGGCATAGCAGGGTGATTCCTCTGTAGTTCTCACATCTCCTTTTATCCCCTTTCTTGAAGATCGGGACTATAATTCCTTTCTTCCAATCCTCAGGAATTCTGTTCTCCTTCCACACCACCCTCAGCACTCTGTATAGCCACTGGGTTCCTACTTCTCCTGCTGCTCGTATCATATCCACTGTTACTTCATCCCAACCTGGTGCCTTGCCCCCTTTCATCCTCTTTATGGCTTCTTCCACTTCATTCCAAGTTAGATCATCAATTTCCCCACTATTATAATCGTCTGCTGCCTTAGGCTCTCCATCGCTGTTAGTTACCTGCTTGGCAGCATTCAACAGATCTTCAAAGTACTCCTTCCAAATCTTTTTGAGCTCATGCATTTCCTCCACAACTCTTCCATTATTATCCATGATCCTCAGGCACTCGCTTCTGTCATTCCTCTTATTTCTTACCATGGTGTAAAGTACTTTTTTGTTCCCTTCACTGTCCTCTTCTAACATTCTTGTCCATTTTTCCATCCACTTCTTCTTCTCCGCCCTTACTATGGTCTGTGCCGCTTTCTTGCTTTCCTTATATTTTACCCTAGCTTCCTCTGTTCGGGTCTGGAACCATTCTCTGAAGGCTTTGTTCTTTCGAAGTACTGCCTCTTTACATATGTTGTTCCACCATGGGGTTTCCCTACTTCTCCTCTTTGTGCTAGTTCTTCCGCACACAGTCTCAGCTGCCTCAACTAGAGCCCTCTTAAAATCGCCCCATTCTTCTTCCACTGTTCTCTGATCTTCCTTTGGCAGCTTCTTCCTGATCAGTGTCTGGTACTGGGTCCTCCGTTCATCCTCTTTCAGCATCCATGTCTTCAACCTTTTCTCCTGTATATCTGTTGCCCTCCTATCTTTTTTCTCTCTTAGGGTGGCTACCAACAGCCGATGGTCGCTGTCTAAGGCCTCAGATGGTATGACCTTAACATCTGTGAGGCTGCTCATCATCTGCCTATCCACTAGTACATAGTCTACTACTGAAGTTTGGGACCAGTCCCCACTGTACCAAGTTATTTTGTGACTACTCCTCTTCTTGTACCACGAATTTGCGATCGCCAGCCCATTCCTCTTGCAGAATTCCAGCAACAATTTTCCTTCTCTATTTCGGTTCCCCCAGCCCTCTGGTCCCATTATCTCCTCGAATCCTTTCCTGTCTGTGCCAACATGTGCATTGAGGTCCCCTATTATAATCTGATTTCCTCCATTTAGCTGCTTTTGCATGTCATCTTCAAATTCCTCCTTCTCCTTTTTTGTACACCCCACCTGTGGGGCATATGCTTGGATGATTTCATTGCTTTTTCCTTTCACCCGTACTCTGGCTTTTATCATTCGATCATTGATACCTTCCACCTCCTCCTGCAGACCCTCTCTGACCACTATTGCCACTCCATTTCTTCCCCTCTCATTCCCTATCCAGTACAGTTTACATCCTTTACTTAGTGGTTTTTCACCAACTCCTCTCCACCTAGTCTCAGCAAGTCCCAAGATGTCCAATTTCCTCCTTTCCATCATTTCTACAATTTCTTCTAACTTCCCAGTTAGAGTCCTTATGTTTAAGGTGCCCAGCCGTAAACCATCTCGTAATCCTTTTCCATTGCTTGGTCCGTTTCCTTTAAATCCGTTCCGTGATCCGAGGCATGTTCCCTTTTTGAAAGCAGTTGATTTATCCACTACTGGCTTGCTAGGCCTATCGCAGCTTCACCAGAGCCCCGTTAGCCGTCACGTTTCAGGGTTCCCATAGGGCCTTCTCAGCTACCGTAGCGGTCCTGGGGCACACGAAGTCCCCGCTGTACATCGCCCCTAAAGGCAATCCCCTACTTTGTGCCGTTGCCCATCTCCCACGACTTGGACGAGGGGTTGGACTTATGGGAGACTTAGGGCCAGTAATATTGCTCGTTAATATTTCTAGTACTGACAGTACATCAATATGTGCCAACAGATGGCCAGTATATTGAAGGTTTGACAGTATTATTCAGAATGTGAGGACGTCTTGTCACTTCTTCTTTTGACATAGTTGTATTTCAATTGACCACTGCTCTTACTAATAAATAATGCTTACACAGCTTTCTCTTCTTTCAAGACTAGTTTTGAAATAAGTTTCCAGAGAAACTGGACTGGGACCATTCATGTAGGACCACTAAACATAATACCAGCATTACATCTGGCATTAAGATTTCCTGTAGGACTCTAAACAGTCTCAGTTCTCAAATAAAAAGTTCCGAATATCTCCAGTTCATAGAATATGTAAAGACTTACAGGGGAGCGACATGAAGAGCAGGAAATTACGCTTATAAGTGCTGATAACAGTAATATTGGTAAAAAAGACCTGCCTTATTAAATAAATGATTCCCAAATACAAAATTTAAATCTCACCAATCAGGCTAAACTGAACTATCGTGCACTGTCATACAGCATGAGATTAGCTCCTATTAGTGAACATGAAGTACGATGGTAATCCCAAAAGTAAGGTCTCCTATTTTTTTATAAGTACAGAACTTTGTTTGTGTGGCATTTGGTCACACTGTTATGAAGAGTGCTTCACGCGTTATGTGTAAACATGCGCACGCCGCGCCGAGGCGCTCAACCTTTGCCTGGTAGCCGTTGAGAATGGAGCTGCCGTTTGATGTTACCATCAAGTGCGAATTGCGCGCAGTTAGTCGGTTTCTGAACGCAAAAGGGCACTGCGCCGATTGAAATCCATCTCCAATTGACGGAAGTGTATGGTGAGTCGTGCATGAATGTCAAAAATGTTCGTCAGTGGTGAGAGAGTTTGCAGCTGGTCGGACCGAAATTCACGACGAACAAAGGAGCGGAAGAACGTCAATTTCTGAGGAGACAGTGTTGAAGGCTGAGCAAAGCATGCGTGTAGATAGGCGGATCACCCTGGATGATCTCTGCACGTCGGTTCCTGAGGTTTCCCGAAGCACCGCTCACAGCATTTTAACGGAAACATTGAACTACCGGAAGGTGTGTGCAAGATGCGTGTCATGCAAGCTGACTGAAGACCACATGCGGCAACTAGTTTCTTCACCGACTTGCAGCCTAACAGGACAACTTTCTGGACTCAATTGTCACGGGTGACGAAACCTGGGCATACCACTTTACACCTGAGACCGAGCAACAATCACGCCAGTGGCAGTATCCTTCTTAAGCCGCGGAAATTCAAACAAAAATGGTCTGCGGGTAAAGTCATGACAACGGTTTTTTGGGATCGGAAAGGGATATTGTTGGTCGACTTTATGCCCACTCAGACCATTATTAACGCTGACAGATACTGTGAGACTCTGAAAAAACTCAAACGGGCAATTCAGAACCGGAGAAGAAGAATGTTGAGCAAGGGCTTACACATTCTGCATGACAGCGCTCGCCCACACATCGCTCGGCAAACCGTTGTTCTCCTGCAACAGTTTCAGTGGAACATAATCACACACACACACTATAGTCCTGACTTGGCGCCCAGTGACTATCACCTGTTCCCCAGGTTAAAAGAACATTTGGCCGGAAAGCGATTCAGCTCCGATGACGAGGTGAAAGAAGAGGTTCATAACTTTCTGAACAGCATGGCGGCGAGCTCGTATGACATGGGCACACAATAACTGCCACAGCATCTACAAAAATACATCGACAGAAATGGTGATTATGTCGAAAAATGGCTAAATGTTCAAGTTGTAAACTGATGTAAACCATTGTAGAAATAAACAGGACTATGTACTTATAAAAAAAAATTGGAGACCTTACTTTTGAGATTACCTTCGTAATAAAGACGATAAAAAGCGTCAAATTCAAAATGTCGGCAGTTGTAAATGAAGTACCAGTGTCAATTGTAATCTGTACTGTTTCACAAATTGTAAAGCCCTTGGCACACACTGTCACTTTATCGTTAACTGATGGAGTGTTCTCTGACTGATTAAATATTTCAAAAGAGATATCTCTATTCGATAGTGGTAATAGGCATAAAACTGAATACTATACACCCATATAACTTCTCTCAATACCCTTAATGAAACAACAAATCGCCAAGTACTTAAACATGAGTTGCTGTATAGTAGTTAACTTTGTTTTCGAACAGGTAGAAGTACAAAAACATTGATAATGGATTACACAGATGACGTATTTAGAATCTAGATAGCAGCAATAGCCTTGTAAGAGTTAATTTAAGTCTTCCTAAGGCTTTTGATTCTGTTAGCCATGAAGTTCTGTCAGTTAAGTTTTAAGCAGTCGGGGAGAAATGGGTTGTAGACAAGTAGTTTAAATCATATTTGCAAAATAGATCATACGATGTGGAGCTTAGTTCAGCTCATTTTAATCACAACTCAGATTAGTATGATGCACAGAAAGTCGAAATAGGTATATTACAGGGTAGGATGTTAAGTCACTTCTGCTCCTTACTTATGTAAATGACACAAAGAACTCAGAAAATTGATCTCAGATCATATTGTTTGTAGACAGTACTAGTACAATAGTGTGTGACATTAAAGAACATCTGTGTGTAGCAACTAATCCAGTCCTCATCTATAATTCACTGCCTGAATGCTGACTGTAATATGAAGAAAATAAATTAGATTCGATTTGGAAAAATGAATCAAAACCAAGATCTCCAACTGGTATTGAGTGGAAATGGCTTAGAAAGGATGTAACAAACAAACATTTTAGTAATGTATGTTGGCCAAGGCTTAAACTCGATGATCATATAACAAAATTGTCCCAGAGACTCTATTCTACATGTTTTGCTCTGAGAATCATTTCTAAAGTTATGTTCCTCAGAGGGTGCTAGAATAGTTACTTTCGTTACTCCTTGTCCCTTGTAGCTTATAGAATAGTTTTTGTTGGGTAAAACTAATAGCCATTTAAATGAAATCATTACATTACAGAAAAGGGCTATTCGAATATTGTCACATAGCTTTTCAATGACTCACTGCAAGTCCACATTTAACAAGTTGTGTGTCATTAACTCATTACAGTACCTCCCTATACATATACAAATGAGTATTTATGACAAGAGCTACCCCGGGGACCTGCAAACTAATAGTGGCTACTATAGCTTGTAACACCATAGCTCTAATGCTGTACTGATTTATTTTGCTTTTGTTTAATTTAATGTTACATTGCTGTGCTTTTTCTGCTACTTTCCAATGCCTCGGATGGAGGGATAAATAGCTGGAACTATTCTGGAATTTGTATCTATATTCGCCACCAAGAAATGACAGAGTCCACCAATTCTACCTACCAACATGCAGTTGCCATCACATTGCGCAATCATTGCATCAGAATACTACAATGATGTACAGTGAAGGATCAGCTTAATGGATGTGTTAGTGTGCTCAAATATAAGGTAATTTATATCTGAATTTATGTAACTACCCTGATTTTTCTCCTCATCATAACACCTCTCAGGTTCCTCTCCATTTGAGCTAAAGTGATATCCGAGTGTCCTTACTAAAAGAACATTAAAGCCCAGTATTTTGCTCATTAATGCCTCTTGAACATAGTAAAAAGAAAGTTAAAGTTAATGTAGCTTGCTGAAAATAATTTTCCCAGTAAAACTGCTTATTAATGTGCTGATGCCAACTTCAAAATTAAAAGTTCTTAAGATTGAGGCTTATAAAGTTTTGCTTGATGAATGATCACATTACTGCCTGTTGTAAATTCTAAAAGGTGAGTCAGTTTCTTGCAATTTTGTCAACATTGTGTTTCGTTGTAGTAAAAGTGGGAAACTGCAATAGTAGAAAATTATATGTTCATGATTGCTAAGTGTTTGTCTCTCTTGTGTATTGGAAGTGCATATTAATAGTATAACAAGATACATAGTTTGTCTATTGTATTAATGCTGGGTAACAAGTAATGGGAAGACCACTAATTATAAAAACCATAATTTCTTTAAAGCCTGAAAGTAATAGGGTGATTCGGTATCTCTTATAATTTTGCAAATAGTTTGTGCTGCTCCAGTTGTTAGCTTCAATCTTAAAACATATGTATGTGTCAGAGTTCATTGCACTCGCGTGTGGCCAAGTATAGGTTGTGTTTATCCATTAGACTTACTAATAACTACTTTCTTAAACGAGAATGTTAATCATTCCCTTGCCTAGTTAGGCTGGCGACCGTTTTCTTTATCCATTAAACAGTGCAGATAGGCAAAATTTCGTTTGTTACTGTTCAAATATTTACGTAATTCTGACTTTCATTTCCGATAAGCCACCTCCGTTAGGTACAACACGGTCAACATAACAAAATTCCTCTCAGAGGGTAACACTGCTCTGTTGCTTTATACCATAATTGCTTTAACAAAATAGTTTTATTTCACAACCTGTTCCCAGCTTTAAGGTTATGGTGTAGCAGTAGCAGACGGTAGTGTTATACGTGGCTTTTCCGTGACAAGACTGATTTGTTCTGTTGGGGCATGGTATGCACTAAACCAAACTTTGTATTTGATCGAATAAGCTACGTAAATGCTGTTGTAGTGTTATAAGCTATAATACATGCAGTTGTGGATCCCTCCATTTAGAGTGAGCAAAAACAACTCACTTTCAAGGACATGTGAAACACTTTGGTGTTTTTTGTATAGTGCATTGTCAACATACATAAAGAGGTAGGAGAAGGAAGCAGATTTTAGAGCAGAGTTAAAATAATTTCTTGTTGAGAAGTGTTTTTACAGAAACACTAAGTTCCTGTTTATTTGAGTACTTTTTAATCTGTGTACAGATGTACTATCTCAGCTGTGTTTGTCTTTACACAAGAAAGCTTCTGCTATTTGTTTGCTGTTTTCTCCTTTTCAAGTCTGATGCAATACATCTCTTCAGGGAAGATTAGTTGTGATGGAAATGATGTTGGCAGATGTTCATGTGTTACACTTTTCAGCAGTGCTATGTAATGTGTTCATGTGTTTCCATTATTCAGAAGTGTATTATATCTGAGTTCATGTTATAGTTATAACAATGATTTGATTTCCCATTCACTATGTATGAGGGGGGTTTGAAAAGTCCATGCAAAAATAAAAACTACTTACGTGTTTGGGGTAAACCTTTTTTATTTTTCTACGTAGTCTCGTTTTAGACTTATACACTTCGTCCAATGCTGTTGTAATTTGTTGCTTCCTTCCGAATAAGTGGAATTGTCCAAGTCTGCAAAATAGCTATTAGTTGCTGCAATCACTCTTCAAATTGAGGAACAAATGGTAGTCCAAGGGACCCAGTCTGGAGAATAGGGGGGATGTGAAACGAGTTGGAATCCTATTTCCATTTATTTTGTGACCACAACTGCTGAGGTGTGCTGGTGCACTGTTGTGATGGAAAAGGACTTTTTTGCGGTCCAATCGCGGCGTTTTTCTTGCAGCTCGGTTTTCAAACGGTCCGTTCATGATGAATAATATGCGCCTGTAATAGTTTTACCCTATTCCAGTTAGTTGATGAGCATTATCCCTCGCGAATCTCAAAAGACAGTCGCCATAGCCTTTACAGCCAAAGGAATGATCTTCGCCTTTTTTGGTGCAGATTCTCCCTTGGTAACCCACTGTTTAGATTGTCTCAGGAGTATAGTAATGTATCCATGTTTCATCACAGTGACAAAACGACGCTTAAAGTCTTGCGGACTCTTCCTGAACAGCTGCAAGCCATCTTTGCAACACTTCACACGATTCCGTTTCTGGTCAAGTGTGAGCAATCATGGAACCTACCTTGCGGATTGGTTTCTCATGTCTAAATGTTTATGCAAAATATTATGTACCAGTTCATTCGAGATGCATGTAGCACTAACAATCTCACGCGCCTTAACTCTTCTGTCATCCAAACCATATCACGGATTTTATCAGTGATTTCTGGAGTCGTAACCTCCACAGGGCGTCCAGAATATTCAGCATCACTTGTGCCCATATGGCCATTCCAAAAATTTTGAAACCACTTATAAACTGCTCTAATCGAAGGTGCAGAGTCACTGTAATGTTCATCAAGCTTCTCTTTAGTCTCCTGAGGAGTTCTGCCTTTCATGAAGTAATGTTTAATCACCACACGAAATTCTTTTTCGTCCATTGTCTGACAATCACTCGACTTCCTTGATTCACTCGAATGCCAAACACAAAGAAATAGACCAATATGGCTGAAACTTGGTGTGCATTCTTTACAAAGAAGCTGCTAACTAAACATGACCTCGATCCACACCGGTGGTGCCATCTCTCGGACTTTGACGGACTTTTCAAACGCCCCTCGTATTTCTGGTCTTCCTTCGTATCATGTACCAAGAGAGGCAGTTAAGCCAATGTTAGTGAACCAGACCTGCATTTGGGAGAATGAGGGTTTGTACATTGTCCAGACTTCCTATCCTACTTTTCATTCATTTACATATATACATACTATTTTTGTAATTTCTCTGACATGTTCGATGTTGTTGTGCCAAATAGTCTAAGGGCGAATAAGTAACTAAAAAATGATAAAATAAATGAATGTACAAAAACATTGTTGGTAAGTGTAACATTAAAGTTTCCGTATTAGTGTAAAATGTAAGCAAACCATGTTTAATGAAGTTTGATGTTGGTCCAAGGAGAGTTTTGCCTCCTTGTGTTGGTCACATGCATAGCAGAGAGCACTGGCAGTGTGTTTAACTTATCGTGTAGATCAGTAGAGGTCCTTGGATAGCGACCAAAAAATTGGAATTGTGTGCGAAATTTAGAAGATAGAAAAGAGAAGAGAAAATTACTTTTATCTTGATCTTTAAAGGACTATAGTGCTCACTCTGTTAAGGATAGTGGAGACTACCCGAAAATCGTAAAACATCATCGACTGTTGCCAACATTGCACAAAAGGAGGTTAGAATAAAAGGAGCTGAACATTTTAATTTTTAGTCGAATTATTAGCTGTAATAGTCAACAGTACAAATGGCACAAGATTATTCTGATAATTTCACTATCAGAATGTACAATTTTCGTAATTTAAGCACTGACATAATGTTTATTAATCAGGGGAACATTACAATATTGTACAAAAATTATTGACTGAACTTAGGTTCAATTAAGCATTGCCACTAAAATTAAAAGCTTACACTTAATGTCAGGTAAAAATTATCTTTGCCTCTTTCAGACATTTTCCCTCCCTTCCAAGAATGTTTAGGTCATTCTACACACTGTCAGTTTCGTTTGATATTTTTAAGCAACTGGGAAAATATATTTCAGTCATGGTTTTAACTTACTGTTGCAATCACTAGTGCACATATATTCAGTTATGATGTCTGTAAAAAGGAGTCTTACGACAAATGGGCTATGCACATAGAAGAGCAATTTTTATTCAACAGAACAAAGGTTATTCTTTTATTCAACAAAAACAATACTCCAGTGCTTAGTGAAATTACCTTTTTTCACTTTCACAGATAAAACGAACTTGCAACTCATCAACCAGTGAATTTTATCAAAAATCTAGTTTACTGTCATCCAAAGGTAATTGGATTACTTTATTTGCATTCACTTTTATTTATGTGAGAATAAGACTTTCAGAATTCTCATTGCATGAGTCATATTAGAGTGTAACATCAAGTAAACATTGATGTCTCACGTGAGCACTGAAGTTCATAAATAAAGTGATGATATGATTCTGAAATCAACTTACAATGCAGGCAATTCGGAGGAATCAATAATCAACAAACTAACCTTGACCCATTAACATTAATTTTACTGAAGTTAGCAGAGAATGAAGGATGGGAAAAACGCAAAGCCAAGGAAAGGGAAGAATGGAGAAAACTTAGGGAATGAGAGAAGGAAGAGCAGAGGAAACAGAAAGATAAGAAAAGGGAAGAATGAGATCAGAAAATCTTGGATGATCTAGCATATATGAACCAAAAGTTAGATGACATCAATAAAAAATATGAAAATCTGCCTAATCTAGTAAGTCAAACAAATATGTCAGTAGATGAGATAACAATGAAAGAATCTAGTCTAAGTAAGACTATAGAGTCATTGACTGAAAGAATCGACGATATAGGGTTAACGGATCGGAACCAGATTGAGGAACACATAACGAAACAAGCTCAAAAGTGGGAAGAAGAAGTTTCTGATTGGTTGGAGGCAAAGAGTGGCGCAATAAATGAAAGAGTAGACTCTATAGTTTCAGAATCAGTGAATAAAGTGTCCAGTGCTAAACCATCAGACAATGTCGATGCCTGTAAAGAGGAATTTTGTAAGATTAAAGACAAAGTAATTTCAGAACTACCAAAGTGGCAGAAGGAAGTTAATCAAAAATTAGACTCGTTGGCAGACTAAACATCCATTAGAAGTGAAAGAGGTGTTAGCTTTAAGAATAGAGAGAACAACATTAATGATTCAGTGGGGGTTTGTGAATCAGCTGAAGGGAAAAGTAGTAGACATTATGTAGAAAATGATTCGATACATATTTGTCCAGCATTACCTGTTCTAAAAATAGAAAAAAAGTATTATTAAGAACCAACAGTTTCAAATGTACTCTTCAGAAAAAGATTTACCATACCCAGTAGTCTTTATTAAAAGCTTTAGGAATATATTTCCAAGAACATAGAACGAAAGGCACAAAATTCAGATTGTGATTTCTCACATTGTAGGAAAGACAGCTTTGTGGGCAAATTACACTGCTGTTTTCTGTGGTTCTTGTCAGGAGTTTGAGTATAAATTCATTAATAAATTTAGGTCGTTTAGCAAATGAGACAAATTATGTAAAGAAGTTAGTAATCCAGAGCATTATGATCCTAAAAAGACTACTTTGGGAAACTGTTAATAAAACTAGGTACTGGGATGAATCCATTGCACCTAGAGAGTTCATTCGTATTTTAAAACCTAAATTACCCCCTTGGTATTAGAGATAAGTTAATTTATATACCAGAGAGTGATTTGGAATACTTTCTGTCCGTAATAGATTCTATTGATCTTATACAGGAAGATATAAATCAGTTTAGCAAAAAAGGGAATGGGAATGGTTCGAAAGGGAATCAGTATGGAAATGGGTATTATATTAATGGGAATGCCTATCACTGATTTAACGGTAACAACGCGAAAAGAATTGGAAATGGGAACGTTTATGGTAATGGGAATGGTAATAATAGTTATACCACCAAGCCAAATAATCCTGAAAACTTTGTTAATAGCATGAGAAACGATAATGGTCAATATCAACCTAATTATGTACCACATAACAATAATAGTAATCATAAAAGAAAATATAATAATAACCATATGGATCTAATAATAATTCTCAAAGTAATTGGCAATCCCAAAGTAACAAAAGAAATAACACAAATAATTGGCAGAATAATAGCCAGAGTGCTTGGCAGCCTTCTGCTGCAGTTATTAATAATGAACAGTATCCTCAGATGTCCAACACCATTAATAGTCAGTGTGATTCAATCAGGTATGACCAACTTATCATATCAAAGGCGTGGTCAGGACAAAATCATTCTATTAGGATAATAGATGTTACCAATGAACCACCTAATGGGACTAACAATTCAGAAAACTTATAACGACCAAGCTTAGCCTTCTGAGGCTGGGCACACAGCAGGAGAGAGACAATTCACAAAACCTGTTGCTTTGCTAAGATATAATGACGGCAAAAAGATTGAAGACGAATTAGGTAAAGAGAATGTTGAGGATAAATCTGATAATAACATAATCCAAGATGTAGTTAAAGCTCATATATATGATATACCTGTTCACATTACTGTTGATGCCAGTGCTACTATATCTTTGCTAGATTATGAACTATATAAGCAATTGAATATGCTAAGAAAGATTCCAAAATTGCCTGTTCAGAAATGTAATGTTACAGGCGCATTTCTAGGGCAGATTCAATTCACTAAGTTCCAGATCATGCTCAGCAATAAAGTCCAGAAGTATGACATACAGTGCAACTTCTTGGTCATGAATAAATTATCAGTACCATGTATGTGGGGATGGGAATTTTTATGTAAAAATGCAAGCTATGATAGACCTAGGTGTAGGTACTATTACATTAGCTAATTGTGGTAATGTAATTACATTAAATCTGGTGAGCAATGTGGATTGTCTTTTAAAGTATGGTAATGGTATAAATATAAGATATATTGTACCTAATATTGTAAATTGGTACAATGAAATGCATACTCAGTCCATAAATACAATGGACATAGAGATTAGTGAACTTATGAAATGCATACTCAGTCCATAAATACAATGGGCATATAGATCAGTGAACTTATTAATGAAAAAATAGCTGAGTTTACTGATCTTATGGACACAACAGATTGAGTTAAGGCATTCATTACAGTGGTATATCAAGATTTTTTAAAGTAAACCAGGCACAATATGAGGCTGTGTCTGTTATCTGGAAATATATCCTCATAAAACTTTTTATATGTCATCATATTTGATACCTTGGTCTAAGAAAAGAGCCATATCTAAAAAACTTCCTAAGGTATTGGAACAATATTATGGAACCTTCAAATCACCACCTATAGGAGACCTTCGTTAGCTGTTAGCAAACCAGACGGCAGCATTAGACTCGTATTGGATGCTCGAGATATAAATTAAAATTATTGTGCCTGTTACAACCCAACCAGAGAACTTAGAAGAGTTGTTAAAAAAATTTTATGGTATAAAACATTTTACTTCCATAGACTTAGGACAGGGTTCTGGCAAATAAATTTTGATAAGGAATCCAGAAAATATAGAGCTTTTATATTTTCTAGAAGAAGCTGCCAGTTTCTGGTAATGCCTTTTGGGCTAAATATAAGTGGTGGAGTGTTTATAGCAGCCTTGGATACAGTGCTAGGACCTGAATTACTAGACAGAGTTATGTTATATGTAGATGATATTTTAGTCACTACAGAAACATGGGAAGAACATATCGAAGTCTTAGAAAAGGTATATAAGACGTTCAATGATTATAGTGTAACAGCAAATTTAAAAAGTCTAAGTTTGGTAAGAATCAAATTAAATTTTTAGGTCACATTATATCAACTATGGGAATCAAACCAGATGTGAAGAAACTGGACACATTGAGAAATATGCCATATCCAACAAACAAATAGCAATTAAAATCGTTCCTAGCTTTGGCCTCATTTTTTAGAAAATTCGCACCCAACCATCTATTGGATAACGATCATTTGCTAAATTTGATGTGGAAAAATACTCCTTGATACTGTCATTTATTTGAATAATTTCACTGACTATGTTGCAGCCACCTCTCTGACTTTCAGCATGTAATCTGACCAGAAAACTTAATAATGACGAATACAAAGACTTGTGAATAAACAATTTACCACGATATCAAGCTACATTACATCTGCTATTACTGTTTCAAGAGATTTTAATGAAGTTTGTGAATCATCCCACCTGTTTAAATAAAAATAAATGCAACACGAGCCTGGAAAGCGAAGACATCATCACGCGCCAACTTAATAAACTAAAATTTAGCACCCACGAAAGACTACAAGAAGGAGGAGGAACCACACCATGTAATTTTGAGGTTTTGCTTCACAGCTGATACATCCACATTGTCATATGCTCCACTAACATCAAGGAAGGCTACTGTTAGATATCTTTGTACTATAAATGTGCGTTTGATGTCCAGTGTTACAACATGAGATTTACCATGATTCATCTTCATTTCCATAAACCATATCATCTCTGTAGTAAGAGGGCATATTTTTCTAGCCACCATTCCAAGAGAGTGTTGATAATCCATTGAAACGTCTTACATACGCAAAATAACAAGGAAATCGATTGACAGAAAGAAGCCATATATGGATCCCTTCCCAGTTTCAGGACAGGAATAGCTAAAAGTGTGCTCCACCCCATAGGAAATGTAGCAGTACTCCACAATGCATCACATATTTCGGTAAGCAGTTTTTTAGCAGGTCGCAGTAATCTAAGGATCACTGAATATGTCAGGTGATCGATCACTGGTGGGGCATTATTCCTTTGCTTCAATGTTTGTTTGACCTCTGCTGTAGTGAATGATGTTTCCAATATTTGTGCTGGTTCTCTGTGAGTATTAAATAACTGAAATGTAGGCATCCTATAGTCAGTCATTGTGAGTGCAAGTCCGTCAATGAATTCCTCTCTACAATAGCTTAACAACGATGCTTATTTGATTTCTACTTCTTTGTTTGACTATAGACTGGATGTCAGACAAAGGAGTGTCTTTATTGATCTTCTGTGTGTAATCATGCAAACTATTTCTCTTTAGCTGCTAAAATGTGTGTTTCGCTTTAGTATGTCATTGTTTATACCTCATGAATATGAGGTTAGAATATTTTAACAGCTACTTCCCACTTTCTAGGAACAAAGTGTCACTCTTTTTCCGCCTGGGTGCTGATGTTCCTCTTTGTATGTGGGGTGGATTAATTGTAGGAAATTATGCAATCAGTGCATCACTGATAATACTAAACAATTTTTAATAACCTTCCACTAGTGAGGACAATGTTGTTAGCATCTTAATCTGGTTCTCTATTAATTCTTGATATTTTACCCATTCTACTTTCTTAACCTTCCACATTCTTGAAGGGCTAGTGGGAGCTGACTGATACTCTTGAGGTGTGTGTATTTCTGTAGCATACTTTTCTGGTCCCAAAGGATAGCTGATGATATACCATTGGTAAAATGGAAATGAGCGTTTGGCGTCATTGGCTGAGAGGCCCCGTATGGGGCAGGTCCGGCTGCCTTGGTGCAGGTCTTATTATATTCGATCCCACATTGGGAGACCTGTGAGCCGGATGGGGATGAAATGATGATGAAGACAGCACAACACCCAGTCCCTGAGAGGAGAAAATCCCCGATCCAGCTGGGAATCGAACCCTGGCCCATAGGACAGCAATCCGTCACGCAGACTGCTCAGCTATTGGGGTGGACATATACCACTGGTGATCAGTAACGAGATTTGAAGAGCACAAACCTATGTCAACTGAAGACAGTCGTTTATCTAGTTTCAAAATGAATGTTGGTGATCCACCATAATGACTAAACACTGCAACATAAAGACTAAATTCATCTAAAATTTCAGGTAAAGCTGCTCTGTAGTCGCATGCAAGGCTGGGGCATTCAATTGACGGTTGTATCTGGCTCAATAGATTGAGCCATTCCCTTTCTGAAACAACAGATCTCAGTGTCAATACAATGATACCATTGATATTTTTTGTCGATTATTTTGGCCCTAACAGCAACCTCCTGCAGACCATTAAGGCCATCACACCATCATTTCACAACATGTCAAAACGTTCCACAGTGCATTTCAAATGGCGCTGTTCACACTGGCCATAATGTCGCATCACAGCACTGTAAGAGTTTCTTGGGAACAAAGTTTTTGTGGGTGAATCATGGTCCATTGTTGATAATGTAATTCTCAAACACATTTCCACCCGATACACAGCCATGCTCTATACCTCATACTTCATTGTGGCATTTACATTTCTTGGTTCATCTGTGCATAATCCTGACGCCATGCAATGTTGTAGCTATGTGACTTAGGCTGGTTTTTAGAGTTGCTGACAGTCTCACTCACATCATTTGCCGGTCTCTACACTGTTGTTGCTCTAGGTGTTGTAGACTGTGCTGTATTTGCTGCTGTTGTTGCCATTGTTGTTGTGTTATTGGCTGGATTACGCAGCCAATAGATCTTGAGCTACTAGACTGCCATGCCAGTGATTTTAGGGATGGGAATTTCGTGTAACTGTTAAATGCAAACGGCTTATTTAAGATTTCAGCTTATGTGGTCTGTTGTTGTAATGAATTTCTCACTACTTCTGCGATCTTAGCCTGGGCCACTTTGTGTTTTATGTCTTATTGGTGTTTGCAAGCTTGGAATCATTAGTTGGTGGGGAGATGTGGGGTGCAACAATATAAACGACACTGAGACTCTTCCATACAAAAATCCATTCAATGTGGCCCACCACATTTATTGTGCCTGACATGGCATCTCCACTGCTAGGTCGATGGTTATATTTTAACCAATTCCTGCATTGTATTCCTAGAGTAATATATGGTTCTACAGACCATCTTGTACTCAAGATTATTAGGTGAAGGAGTAATATTTGCGACCTAAATGCGGTGCTGCCTACCAGTGTTGGGACACCCCTTTCTGGGTTTGTACCAACTTTTCGTGTGTATTGTTTGATACTAATATCTGGGTTTCATTCTGTATTTCTGTGTAGATTTCTTTATCTGTCAAAACTGTATCAACATCATCTATGATCCCATATTATGTAATGAGAAATTGGTGCTGTACACATCTAGCTTTTTTTCTTTAAATATAGTTAATTCCAGTAAACTGTCACTATGATTACTGACTTCAGTTTCTATTTTCACTCTCTTCCTGTCTAACTGACTTTTATTCATACCCTTTTTAAGGTGGACACTGTACAAATACATGAATTACCTGTAATCATGAGATGTAACTTTCCGATAGTTTTGTCTAGAGTTTTCAGAAAAACAAGGAAAGGACCCAGATCTGTCCTGCTATATCTGATACTACTTTTGAATTAATACATATTTTACACTGGGGAAGGTCGCTAATCCCTCATCCGGTTAGTTACTTCTTGAGTGGGTTCAGCGGAATGTGTATCAGTTATCTCCACTTGCCGTTTTTCTCCAGATTTTTTATTTGATATCCTTTTGTCGCTTTAAAGTTTTATTTCAAAGTTTTCTATCATCTACTGTAAGTTTATAACGCCTGTTTTATTCATTGGATTAGAAGAAGTCTTCTCGCGCTGTGAATGGCCGATATCGTGTGCTTATCTGGTACAAACTTTTTCGACTATCTTTATGTTCCTTGATGTTAACGGATACTGTGTTTCCATATTGAGGTTACCTTTGCAGAATCTGTACTACATTAGTAACAGTGGCCAATGTTTTAAGATTTTGTGATAAGTCACGTTGGTTTCCCTTGCTGTAGACACCGCTATGCATAGTGAAGTGTCCGCTGTAAACCATTAGATGCCAAAACATAAGTAATTTCACCTTTTCTAGCTACTAAATTTCACCCACACTTCGATTTATCGGTTGCTAACCAAAGATGATACCTACTCTATGTTCGGTACTGTGTATTGTATTGTGTAGTGTTGAATATCTCTACGGTGCAAGGCACGTAGAAATCTGTGATGTAAATATTATTATTGTACATGTTGAAAATGAAAGGCGTAACTGGTTTGTATAGGAAAGTATATAAATGTATAGTGGAACAAAGTCGGTGTTCAGTTTGCTGTTCGCAAAATAATGACCTATGTTTACAAGTTCCTAAGTACACTCTCCCATTTTTATCAAGGAACATCAAGTGCTTTTCCTCAGCTGAAGTCGAACAACATACAACTTATGATGTTTTGAATGTGTGTGATAGAAGAGATGGGGACACTGGCGCTGAAGATTCTCCGTCTGAAGTAAATGGAGAAACTAGGTACCCACTTTCGAATTCGTGTACAGAAGATCTCTCAACCTACGCACCATATTTCAAGCCAGCGTTTAACTTCGCTGCTTATGTCAACAAATCGCCGACGTTGCAGCAGTTAGTCAAACTCGGTGTCGATTTACATCGTATTGAGAAAAGCAGAAACAGCCCGGAGTACATACTGCAACTGGATTTTGAGAGAGATATGAGTAAGCATATAAGGTACAATGTTGAAATTTTTTTATGCCTTCTCCCTTCAGTAAAAGTTACTTCTGTGGGTCTCTGTCCAAGATATTTTCTATGTTTTGATTCTGAGTAAATTGTCAGTGAATTTCGAGTGGGTATTTTTTATGAATGTATTTTCATTAACAATAGTAGGTGGGGCTATGGTGCTGAATCAGAAGCCTAACTATTGACTTGGACAGCTGAAAACGTAATATAACTCTGTAGGATCAGTTCTCGTGCCTTTATTTAAGTGACCTGTATCAATTTCCAGTCACGGCAAC
Organism: Schistocerca piceifrons; assembly: GCF_021461385.2. Taxonomy (NCBI): domain Eukaryota; kingdom Metazoa; phylum Arthropoda; class Insecta; order Orthoptera; family Acrididae; genus Schistocerca; species Schistocerca piceifrons. The sequence continues at coordinate 705,474,989 of NC_060139.1, read as the reverse complement.
GATTTGTTCCCTGAAACTTCTGTAGTGAACCGAGATTTAGCTGCTGATCTGTCTCACTGTAATTATCTCATCAGTGTTTCAGTTCTATTGGCACTGACATTTACCGTAATGGAATGTGTACTGTATGCGTGGATTGTTCGTTTAAGGAACAAATTTCCCAAATAGCATGTGACTCAAAGTATTGTTGGTTTAGTGTGATTAGGGTATGTCGATTTTAAGCTGATTAATTCCCGGCACATGGGCAGAATGTTAGTCAATTCCATTAAATAGTGTTAATTGAGGTGTGTACAGCTCTGTGTTGACATGTTGAATTAGTGTAACGGAAACGTCCGATTCCACCCGTCTGCTTTGACCAGTGACGTCACCAATATGTCGGAAACGACCATTCACAACTACTCCCATGTCGCGACTATGGTGTCATAACGTAAACAGGGCAACAAACACAAAAATAGATCGAAAAACCAAGTACATATTCCTCCAAAAATATAATGAAAGTAACGGAACAAGCGAGTGAAATTGGGGGTAAAAATAAACACAAGCCAGTAAACCAAACGACAAAAACGATAAAAGAAAAAGACCACAACCTTCCCAAAATCAACTAAAAACAATATCCACTGGAATCGAACACTTCCCTTGACCTATATAGGTCAAACTGTTGACCTTGTCAGTCATATCCACACCTACCAAAGACATAAACAAACCGATTTACCAAAATTCACACACGATGAACAGAAAAAAAAAACTTGAATAACGTCGACATAACAAAACCAAAATCGTTGACTCACTGAAAAATATTCCACTGAAAGCACAGTAACCACCGATACCACACACGTGCAACGCTACCACGCAAATGAACCCCATACGCTACATAACATGCTAACCATGGACACACCACCAGAGAGAACCACCGACCACAACAATACACCACTTATAAACACGCCACACGCGCAAACTAAACCAACATCACCTAACACACCACCAGAGAGCACCACCAGTCATATCAAAATGACAACCAGAAATACGCCACTCTCGCACACTAAGCTCCGCACCATCGTGATGTCACACACCACAACAGTCTTACGTCACGGGACTAAGCCGATTGTTGGAATCGGACGCTTTGGTTATCTCCAGTTGCGTGGATGGGTCAAAGGGAATGTTCAAAGCAAGTCATCAGCTGCACTGGCCTCACATTTTGATTCATATATTCACAGCCTTGTAGTTAGATGGCTGTTGTTGTTATGGTCTTCAGACCAGAGACTGGTTTGATGCAGCTCTCCATGCTATTCTATCCTGTGCAAGCTTCTTCATCTCCCAGTACCTACTACAACCTATGTTCTTCTGAATCTGCTTGGTGTATTCATCTCTTGGTCTCCCGGTTCAATTTTTACCCTCCATGCTGCCTTCCAATACTAAATTGGTGACCCCTTGGTGCCTCAGAACATGTCTTACCAACCAATCCCTTCTTCTAGTCAAGTTGAGCCACACACACTTCTTCTCCCCAATTCTATTCAGTACCTCCTCATTAGTTATGTGATCTACCCATCTAATCTTCAGCATTCTTCTGTAGCACCACATTTCGAAAGCTTCTATTCTCTTCTTGTCCAAACTATGTATCGTACACGTTTCACTTCCATACATGGGTACACTCATTGCAAATACTTTCAGAAACAACTTCCTGACACTTAAATCTATACTCGATGTTAACAAATTTCTCTTCTTCAGAAATGCTTTCCTTGCCATTGCCAATCTACACTTTATATCTTCGCCTGTCTCATACATCTTGCTCACCAGACGGTAGAGTTTTTTCAGGACTGGCTCTCCCAAGGCCGTCAGTAGTTCTAATGGAATGTTGTCTACTCCCGGGGCCTTCTTTCAGCTTAGGTCTTTCAGTGCTCTGTCAAACTCTTCACGCAGTATCGTATCTCCCATTTCATCTTCATCTACATCCTCTTCCATTTCCATAATATTGTCCTCGAGTACATCACCCGTGTACAGACCCTCTATATACTCCTTCCACCTTTCTGCTTTCTCTTCTTTGCTCAGAACTGGGTTTCCATCCGAACTCTTGATATTCATACAAGTGGTTCTCTTTTCTCCAAAGGTCTCTTTAATTTTCCTGTTGGCAGTATGTATCTTACCCCTAGTGAGATAAGCCTCTACATCCTTATATTTCTCCTCTAGCCATCCCTGCTTAGCCATTTTGCACTTCGTGTCAGTCTCATTTTTTAGATTTTTGTATTCCTTTCTGCCTGCTTCATTTATTGCATTTTTATATTTTCTCCTTTCATCAATTAAATTCAATATTTCTTCTGTTCCCAAGGATTTCTACTAGCCCCCATCTTTTTACCCACTTGATCCTCTGCTGCCTTCACTACTTCATCCCTCAGAGGTACCCATTCTTCTTCTACTGTATTTCTTTCCCCCATTACTGTCTGATACCTTCTAGTATCTCCAGGATTCTTCCATGTATACAACCTTCTTTCATGATTCTTGAACTAAGTGTTAGCTATGATTAAGTTATGCTCTGTGCTAAATTCTACGAGATGGCTTTCTCTTTCATTTCTTACCCCCAATCCATATTCACCTACTATGTTTCCTTCTCTCCCTTTTCCTACTCTTGAATTCCAGTCACCTATGAGTATTAAATTTTCGTCTCTCTTCACTGCCTGAATAATTTATTTTATCTCATCATACATTTCATCAATTTCTTCATCATCTGCAGAGCTAGTTGGCATATAAACTTGTACTACTGTAGTGGGCATGGGCTTCATGTCTAACTTGGTCACAATAATGCGTTCACTATGCTGTTTGTAGTAGCTTACCCGCATTCCTATTTTCCTATTCATTATTAAGCCTACTCCTGCATTACGCCTATTTGATTTTGTATTTATAACCTGTATTCACCAGACCAAAAGTCTTGTTCCTCCTGCCACCGAACTTCACTAATTCCCACTATATCTAACTTTAATTTATCCATTTCCCTTTTTAAATTTTCTAACCTACCTGCCCGATTAAGGGATCCGACATTCCACGCTCCGATCCTTAGAATGCCAGTTTACTATCTTCTGATAACGACGTCCTCTTGAGTAGTCCCTGCCCGGAGATCCGAACGAGGGACTATTTTACCTCCAAAATATTTTACCCAAGAGGATGCCATCATCATTTAGCCATACAGTAAAGCTGCATGCCGTCGGGGGAAAATTACGGCTCTAGTTTCCCCTTGCTTTCAGCCATTCACAGTACCAGCACAGCAAGGCCGTTTTGGTTAGTGTTACAAGACCAGATTAGTCAATCATCCAGACTGTTGCTCCTGCAACTACTGAAAAGGCTGCTGCCCCTCTTCAGGAACCACACGTTTGTCTGGCCTCTCAACAGATACCCCTCCGTTGTGGTTGCACCTACGGTACGGCTGTATTGCTGAGGCACGCAAGCCTCCCCACCATCAGCAAGGTCCATGGTTCATGGTTAGATGGCTAAGGCATTGAATGTGGAAAAAAAAAAGAACTGGTCATGGTCGCAGACTGATCTGTAGGTTAGCCTGTGGTTTAGCTTGTTGGAAGGTGACAGTTTCCGTGGGGGTTGGCAAAGCCAATGAATGTGAATTTAAGAAAGTGTGGTTGTTGTGGCTGAGTGATCTGTAGCTTTGTCCATTTGAAAACATTGATGCTGATATCAGGTTATAGTTCCCATGTTGTTTATGCTGCTCCTCACATTTCCTATATTCATGTAGAATATTCCTCTGTAGCCAAGTGTTGTTGTTGATGTAGTGTGAAGATGTAGTGTAGGTAATAATTACTGAGCCCCCTTTAACCAGGGTAGATATAGGGCCCATTTTGCAATTGACTTAACTATGTGCATACAGGTACTGAGTGAGTTCATGTATTGTGATCAAGATTTACTGACACAAGCTGCTGTTGATAGGCGGCAGTTCTGCAGGCATTTAAGTTTGTCTCAGGATGAGGAAGTTTTGATGGAGAACCCTGAGTTGTGGTTTGATAAGATGAATTTTGGATGCAGAATCAAAGAGACTGGGAGATGAGTGTTTGCAGTCATGGAGAAAGTTATGTATAAATACTTTTCTTAGGTTGTGTCTAGTTGGGCAAAGCTGTTCTGTATTATCCACCAACACAACAGTAATTTTAAAATATTGTGCAAGTGTCACTCCAATGTAGGTTTCTTATATGAGTGAGAACAATAAAATTACATTTAAAGATGCTGTCGTAGGTGCTCTCATGGACACCATAGAGAGCACTTGAACAGTCACTAAAAGATCACTACACTGCACATAACAGCCTGAATGCTTTTGGGAGAACATATTTCCAAAATGAAACAGATGTATCCACGTATTTTGTGAAGGCTGCTGGCTCTGTTTGTAATCATACTGAATAAAATTGCTTTCACCGTCATTATTTCTTCCCTCATATATTGTAAACTGGTATTTCTAACAAAGATAGCCCAAGTTGTGTTGATTTTGTGTCACGAATGTTCACTTTAACTTGCTACTGCCACAGTTTTCATGATATTTATACTGTAGTCCTTTTACCGAATAAATGTTGAATGTATGTGTGAAAAATTTGAGTAACATAGGGCATTCAGTACCACCTGTTGGCTTTGATCAGCGACATTACCCAAAGCCTCAGAGACAACGTGAACATGATTTCATAAATGTAACCATGATGGGAAAATATAAACATAAAACAACAGAATCACACAAATTCTTAGTAATAAATATTGGAGTTAATGGGACTATCTCTGGAAAGTGGGGTTTTGGATGGAGACAAACTAAAATATAGCTTAATGGCACCAAAACCACATTAACAAAACAATAGTTTTAAAAAACACAGTAAGGCAAATCGAAAACATCTGTTGACCTGTGTACCTCAACTTGAAATACTGGTGCCACTACAGAAATATTAAAACAGACTGCACTACAAAAAAACAAGATGATTCGCATAACAAAAAATCTTGAAAACTATGAAAGATAGATCAGCAAGGTAAATTCACCTATATAGCTTAACATGAAAGACCAATACTAATAGAAATATCGTACAGTGTGTAACAGTACATAAAGCCCATAGGCGAGACCAACACACATAGCTGAAATTAAGAAAAAGGCAGCATCGAGATCAGTTAACTTATCCACAGTACTACAAAACCAAAACGTGCTTGTATACCTAATATTGAAAACTTAACCTTACCAATGTAGTAAAACGAGCTCCACAATACCTGCCAATCACAATTCTACATAATTACCAACAACACAAAGCAAAAATTCATAAATAAATTTCATTAACACCAGTTTTGATATATAAGAAAAGCTCAATTGTGCACATAAACCTGCAGGTTATGTACTACAGTAAAACAACATAATCATAAAAAAACATGCTAACCAAACAAAGTCAGCTGACACATAAATCTAGCAATCACAAGAATATAATGTCATCAATGCAATCTCGTGAATAACAAACCAAGAACTGGTCCAAATAGAACGCCATTTGTGGTCATGCCACCATCCTCTGGCTTTTCTGAGATGCAGCACCTTTGCTTAGTGTCGTATCTTCTACACAAATGCAACACTCATATTCTCAGCAATAAAAACAAATAACTGTTGGACTTTAATTGTGCTCAATGTGTTGTCACCTACAGCAGCATGCAGGTACCTGTGTGTGAACTTTGAAGTCACATACATAACTAACAAAAAATGAAAGAAAGTTAAATATCTGACCATAAACAAAACATCTCACTAATAATATCAAACCCAAAAGTTAATCTCAATTCAAATACAACGTACAACCGTTATGTCTGGCATCACACAACACAGTTATGTCATGCGTCATTGTGGTGTGTGATATCAAACACTGGACTTCACCTCAAAGTTCTGCATGCTTTAAATCCCCAAAAAACACAAATTTAATAATGTATTCTTTCTACTATACTGTGTAAGTACTACAACTTAAATTTCATTTCTATCATTGCTGCTGTTGCAGTTTTAACGACCATTAGTGTATTAAAGAAAACCCCAGCAAATTGACCTAAGTCATTCTCTGCTGCTCAGAGATTCTTTTTTTTTTATGTCTGGTGTGAACTTTGCAGCAGATTGAGCAGTTTGTAATCCAGAAATAAGAACTAGAAAATGAACTAAACATTGTGGCTCCCAGGGACTTGCACTACTTTGTCGAGGTCAGTTAATCAGGAGCACAGAGAGATTAATTGTCAGAATAGAGGCCTCCAAACATTCTCTGATATAGAAAGAATACACAATTAAATACGTATGTGATTTGAGGGTATACGGGGGTGAGCAATTTAGTACACAGGCCTGCAACCTCTTTTGTCATTCCGGTATCCAGTATCGTTGTTGGGTGCACCACTACAGCCATGTCAATGGAAGCCCAACTATAGTTGCCATGCTAATGGTCTGTGATGCCCTAGACGTTGTCACATTGTCCGCGTGTATACTTGTCTTGCTGCGACCAAGTCAGTTTCCTGATTCGAGGTACATGACATTACTGTTCAATCCTGCACAGCTGAGTGAACAATGTCTATCCTCTCATGTGCTAGTTATGCTGGGCTGACGAAATCATGAACAGTATTGAGTGTGGCCATCCTGAAACTATTGATTCGTTACTCTCATCACAGTTGTAAGATCCTGAACAGTGCTAGCAGTCATATTGAGAGGCCATGATCCTGCCGCATTTGAATCCAGACTGGTGCTGGTGAATGTTTCCCCTTCTTACATGAGGCATAACACAATCTTCTCTCGCTATGCAATCTGTCTGTAAATACCAAAATGTGTGATACTGTGTGTCAGCTTTGATCTGTGAATACCACCATTTCACACTTATACAGTATGGTGACCATGACAACACATTTTACAGATGCGAACAAACAAAAATTATACCAAATATAATCAAAATAATGTGAAAAAGAACATGAATCTAATGGGACAACCACAGTAATTAGTAGGTTCTGAGCAAAGACAAACAATGATGTTAAAAATACACTAAAAAAAACCTTACTAAAGAATCTAGCAAAGGAAATCCAAAAAAACACAATAAACATAAATAAAAGAAATGAATTCTACAATACTAACAAAATTAACCTGCAAAGACCTGAGATCAGAATAATGTTCACGAACCACACATCATTCCAAAAGCTGGTATCAGAAATTTCACATTGCTTATATTGCTCAAATGAAGTCTAAAATACCTAGAAACCAGAACTCCACATCCAGCTATCATTAAAAATCTAATCTGATTGAAATAGGTATAACAAACTCCACGGTATCCTCCAGTCACAACAGTTGGTAGTAACTTCAACTAACAATACAACCCAAAGATTCATAAGGAATTACATTAACATCAGTTTTGATATATAAGTAAAACACGGTTATGCACATAAAAACATATACTATACAAAAAAGAACAAATAAAAACATACTCACCAAACAAAGTCAGCCAATACACAAATCTGAGGTGATTCAGAGACAAACACACAACAATCACCTCCAGTACCTGTCCCCAACATAATATCCAAAAAAACAGATAATTAACAAAAATTATTCATTTCTTTGGGAGAGGAGGGAGGGGAAGCTATCCAAACAAAATAAACTAGTGCAATCCCCCCTCCTCCCCCCCCCCCCCCCCAAACCTTCTCCACTCCCCACAACAGAAACAACATCTACATGACATCCGAAAATTAAGCCTAAAAAAATAATGTGAACCGAATTAAACACTCTACCCTCCACACATAAATTCAGCTCAGAACCTTTGGTCCATACATGTTCCAAGTAATTTCTTCTTCTTCTTCGTCTTCTTCTTGCATTACAGCCTCTGTAGGACCATGGGTAGCCCCTTCGTGGACTGCATTTTCCTCTCTTCTCCCAGAACCTCTTCATTCTCTCTCTTCTTCTCTCCCGCTTTTCTTCCGAGATCTTCAGTTTCTGTTTCTCCTGTCAGCTCCACTGGTGACACTCTAATCTTTTCCTGTATTCTTCTGTCATTGATATCCGGCATATTGGTCAGTGTATATTTGTTCCTCCAGTTTTCCTTTCCTTCGACCTTGATCCCCAATTCTAACCAATCCTTCCGAAATTCAACAACCTGCTTGGTTCCTGTCTTTCTCCTTGTCCTCCCTGTTGTTTCCCACACTCTCTTTGTCATTCTGACCATACTCATCCTAACTACATGTCCGGCAAACCTTGCCCTTTTGAGTCTATTTTCCCTGTGTATTGTTCTCATGTTCTGGTACAATTCTTCCCTAGGTCTTCGCATCACCTCTCTCCATCTCTTTTTGGACCTAGTATTTTTCTCTCTCCTTTCTCCAGTTGTTCTGCCCCATTTCTTCCTAGTGTCATCGTCTCAGCAGCATATAATACTGCATTCCTCACTGTTGCCTTGTAGTGGCTTATCTTTGCCTCTGTGGATATATTCTTTTTATTGTATATCTTTCTCATCGTGCAGAAGGCTGACCTCATCTTCTTTATCCTCTCTGTTATTCCCTCCTTGCCCCTGTTCCTTCCTGTTATAAATGCTCCCAGGTATTTAAATTTGTCCACCACTTGCACAGTGCCTTCCGGTGTTTCCCGGTCTGCAGTGATATTTAATGTCTTTGTCTTGTTATAGGCGATCCTCAGTCCCACCTTTCTGGCTACCTTACTTAAGTTGTTGAGTTGTGTCTTTGCATCTTCTTCCGTCTCACTTACTATTGCTATGTCATCTGCAAAGGCTAGGCAGTCCACTTGAGCCCTGTTGTCCTTTTTGTCCCCCACACGGGTCTTTGGTATTCCCATTTCCTCGTTTATTGCTCTCCACTGCCTGATCACTTCATCCAGTGCTATATTGAACAACAATGGTGACAATCCATCTCCCTGTTTAACACCAGTCTTGATCTCAAATTCTTCTGACAGTGCTCCTCTGAATCTCACCCTTGCTTTTGTGTCTGTCAGAATTTCTTTTATGAGTTCTTGTGTAGTTCCATCAAGTCCTCTGTTCTTCAGGATCCTAACAAGAGTGTGTCTGCCGATGGAGTCATATGCCTTTGTGAAGTCCACGAAGGTTATTACTGTCTTTTTGTTTTTTAAGGCCCTATGTTCTATCAGTTGCTTCAGGATAAATATCTGTTCTATACAACCTCTTCCCTTCCTGAATACCACTTGGTAGTCGCCAACTGTACTTTCTACCTGTTCTTCTACTCTCTTGAGCAATAGTTTTGACAGCACTTTGTATCCGACCTCTAGTAGCGATATTCCTCTGTAGTTGTTGTATCTCTCTTGTCCTCCTTCGTATGTATTGATACTACAATTGCATTCTTCCATCCTTCTGGCAACTTCTTTGTTCTCCAGATCTGTTGAATTATGTTCGTCATGTTGTCTATTGCTTTGTTGCCTCTCCACTTTATCATCTTGGCTGCTATACCATCTTCTCCAGTTGCCTTATTATTCTTTAGATCGCTTATGACATGTGCGACTTCATCCCTGGTTGGAGGGCATGGCTCTCTCTCTTCCATGTCAGTCCCCAGTTCCAGCTCTCCTCCAGGTGGTTCACAGTTCAGCAGGTTGTGAAAGTACTCTGCAAAAATCCGACAGTTCTCCTTCGCACTGACAGCCAGCTCCCCTTTCTTATCTCTTATAAATAGTTCTCTACCCTTGTATCCAATCAGAGTCTTTTTGAATTTCCTGAAAAAGTGTCTGCTGTTGTTTTTCCTGAAGTTGGTCTCAATCTCATACAGTTCCTGCTTCATCTTCTGTCTTCTGGTCCATCTTATTGTTCGGGCCGCTTCCTTTCTTGCTCCTATGAAAACTTGCCATTTTTCCGGGTCGTTCTTGCTACTCCAGTCTCTCCAGGCTTTCCTGTGAGTCTCTACTGCTTCCTCACATTCCTTGTTCCACCACCAGTGCTTCCATTTATTTTCTTCCTTTCCCCATAGTTCAGCCTGTTTCATCATATTTCGCTTCATGTTGTCCCATTCATTGAATGATTCAATTCCTTCCTCATATCTGGATCGATTGTGTCTTAATTTTTCTCTGTCTACCTTTATGTTTTCTGTTCTTCTATTCGTCTGTGGCAATCTGTCCCTGTTTGGAATCCAAAGGCACTTAATTTCTGTAAGATAGTGATCCGATTCTATTCTTGTGTTCTTCCTGACCTTTGTGTTCATGATCTCTTTAGCATTTGTCCAACTGATTGCTATGTGGTCAATTTGAAATTCCCCAAGGCAGGTGCATGGGTTTGCCCATGTCTTTTTCTTACACGGTTTGGCCCTGAAGTGTGTTGTCATCTATCTCATTTTGTGTTTTCAACACCGTTCAGTTAGTCTTTCTCCATTTTTGTTTGTCCGCTGGTGTGCAGGGTACTCGCCCACTACTCCTTTATATTGCTTCTCTCTTCCAATCTGTGCATTATAATCTCCTACAAGTATCTTTACATGTCTATATGGTATGTTTTTTGTGTATCATCTAGCTCTTCCCAGAAACTATCTGCAACTTTCTTGTCTTTTCTATTCTTGTAATTTGTAGGTGCATGTCCATTTATTATTGTATACTTTTTGTTCCCTGCTTGAAAGGTCAGTGTTGATATCCTTTCTGACCTGCTCTTCATTTCAGTTATGCCATCCTCGTATCTCTTGTCTACTATGAACTCCATACCAAAGCATCTAGGTGCATGTTTTTCCTTTCCCACTTTAACTCCTGGTTTCCCCTTCAGTATTATGAAGCCTTCTGACTCCACTGTATCTTCGTCAGTGTATCTTGTTTCCTGCATCGCTAATATCGCAATGCTTCTCTCTTTCATCTTATCTATTACCTGTTTAAGTTTACTAGTCTTAATCATTGTCTGTACATTTATGGTTCCAATTCTGAAAGTCTTTTTAGTTTTAATCTTCTTTGAGGTTCTTGGGAGCTCCGACAGGCAGGTCCCCCAGAATCCGAATGCCTGCTTGCGTCGACCTTGGTCAACAGGGTATTGTCTCCCTGGGGTAATCTGGATTCTATAGTGCGATCCATTCCACGAGCTAAAAAAAATTTTGATGGGATGGCTCATGTCCGTTCAGTTATACAACTGAAGTTGTTAGCCCCAGAAGACGTGTTCAGGCCGCCCCTGACATGGGGACACAGACGCCTTTGGTAGCCGCCCCTAACATGGAGTTTAGCCGCTACCTGATATGTTTCAGTGGCTCTTCCACTCTCTCTGCCATTGGGAAGCGACGTTCCTCTTCCACCTTCGAGATCGTTGGCCAGGCTTCGCCTGTAACCCTAGGTAGGAGCCCTGACTTGGTGCTACCATCTGGAGCCAGATGGACCCAGGTCTTTTTACGAGGTTGTTACTCCTCCTCCTCCTCCTTCTTCCCCATGACTTGCGAGATGGGGCCCTGGGCTTGGAACTGGCAATGATGGAGTTATGTTCCGTAACCTATAATGAACTGTGATTCAGACAAAAACTGTCTGGTAAACTCTTCCTCCAACGGTACCCATCTAAAGAAGAATGCAAGGTGGACATTTCAATCAAGACATGCAAAAGTTAGGTATTTGTAAGATAAAGTAGGATTGTCAGATGCAGCTATAATTAGGACTGTCCAAAATTGATAAGTGTGTATTTACTAAGCTAAGTGGTAGTGTTTGAAATATCACCCTCAAGATCTGTGAAATGAAGAAACTTTATTTATTGGAATAAACACACTCAAATGCATAACTCAATGCAATGAACAGTTTAGGAGACACTATATGTGTTTAACATTAGCTCGTAACAGGGAAAGCTCTGTAACTATGTGCACATTACAATACAGGAAGAACATAAAATGAAAAGTCAAAGAATAAACTGTCAGTGCTTGTGCTGCATACATCATCACTGGTTGGTGCATAATTAAATCTGACAGCCACAACAACGTACGTAGCAGGTGATCTGACACTAAATCAGCCTCCTTGGTGAAACGGAATGTTGTTGAGAAAACACGCAAGGAAATTCATGTGATGTCCGTATCGAGTCATGCACCCTAGTTGCAGTTCTGCATTGGGCAGTGGTTGCAGTTGTGTCTGTGGTGCTGATAGTGAGAGACGAGGATGCTGGTAGTGCATCCTGGAAGATGTACATTGGCTTGATGTGATTGAAATAAATGGTTGTGCTCTTGCCATTCGCTGCAGTGTCCGGCCTCCATGCATCTCGTCTTAAAACGTGGTATGGACCAGTATAAGGAGGTTGTAATGAAGATTTCACATCATCCATATGTAGCATTAAGCAAGACAGTTGCCCAAATTGTGATGCACAAAACTGGGAGGTGTGCCACATCTGGAAGCTTTGCAAGGATAATATGAGCAATGTTGTCCCCTAGATGAGGTATGAAGTATGGTTGGTCATGAGTGTATGACTGCAGAGAACTGGCATCAATAAAATCTCCTGGGAGATATAATGTTTCATCATAACCAAGTTCCACTGATAAGGAATCTGTCTCGCTTGTACGTGTTCTGCAGACTAATTAGCGATCATCCAGTTGTATGTCATGACACATGAGTACAGCTTTAAGGGAATGATTACCATCACTTGATCATGCCATTGCTCACCGGATGATGGCTGGTAGTCTTATGGTGCACATATCCATAGAACTTGGTGAGCTGACAAAATCAAAGCCAGATTAGCAGCTGCAGTTGGTAGTAATGTGCAGTGGGCAATCAAAGCCAGATAACCATGCCAACACAAAAGTGAAGGCTATCTTCACCACCAGGCAAAACGTTGGATGGGCCCCAGTGTGACACGAGTTATGTAGGGTATTGGAGGTTTGTCTATGAAATGCAGCTGGTATGAAAGGATGAGATGTTCCCTGAGAGACATTGGTGTACAGCTTGACACCTTCACCACAAATGTTGAAGAGCCTCAACGGTAATGCATATGTAGCATCTTTAGGAACCTATGGAGCTCCTGGTTATCTTGTTGTGCCATGCGAGTTCTGTGAAAGGACTCGATACATTGTTTATGCATGAAAGCCATTCAGCAACTACATTGTCAGTTCTGGAAATGTGCTTGATGTTGGTGCTAAATTGAGCTATAAGTTCTAGGTGATTATACTGACAAGGTGAGCAGTTGATGCTGTTCTACTTGAAGGCGTAAATCAATGCTTATGATTTGTGTAGATGATAAATTCGTTTGCTTCTATCTGCGGCCAAAAGTTCTCAGCTGCTATGTACACAGTAAGAAGTTCACAGTCATAGATACTCCACTTCTGCTGTGACAGTAACAGTATGTGAGAATAGTAAACAAGTGGTTACCATGAGACATCTGAAGATTGGTGTAACACGGCACCAATAGCTGTCTGACTTACACACACCACTAATGCTAAGGGTGCGTCAAGCTTATGGTATGTGAGAAGTGCAGCATTCACCGTACTCTCTTTTGTGGCACCAAAAGCAGAGGACATCACAATAGTCCACTGTATTGGAGTATTGCCTCTAACCTTCAGGCCAGTAAGTGCTGCAGTTAGTGGTTCCTGCAGTTTTACTTAATGTTGTACATGGCACCAATAGAAATTCAGCATTCCTAGGAACTGGTGTAGTTCTTTAATGGTGTTCTGCTCCAGTATCTGCAGAATGGCTTCAACCTTTTCTGATAATGGGAGGGGATGTGCAGAAGATATCTGATGACTAAGGAAAGTAATCTCAGATTGCCTGAACACACATTTATCCATCCTCGTTTGAGACCACACCATTCTGCTCTAAGCCTCTGAGTGCTTCAGTAAGATGTTGTCGGTGTTGCTTCTCAGTGACCAAAAAGATAAGAATATCATTGAGGTATGCAGTACAAAGTGGCAGGCTTTGCAGAAGTGAATCAGTTAATCACTGCCATGTCTGAGCAGCATTGCATAAGCCAAAGGTCATGTACATAACCACAGATAACCCAAATTGTTGTCTTTCCTTACTTCTGGGATCTAGGTATAAGCTTTAGCACAATCGACTACACTGTATAAGGTTGCACCTCGCAAGTCATAATTATAGTCCCACAACAGTGGCATCGAGTAGCGGTCTGGCACAGTTCTGGCATTAATCATACGATAATCTCTACAAGGATACCACGCTTCGTCCTTATTACACACTAGGTATAGATGAGATGACTTGGAGGCACCTGATGGTCGGATAATGCCTCTTTGAGCATGGTGTCAAACTTAGCTTTAGTGATAGCCATGTGATCAGGTGCCAAATGCGTAGGCATGTTTTATATTAGTGGGGCATCAATAGTTTTAATATGGTGCACTGCATTATGTAGCACTTGTTTTGGAGTGCCTGGAGGTCTTGTCAAAGTTGGGAATTGCTGTAACAAAGAGGTGAACTTCCAGTCAGTCGCTTGTGTTTGCTGTCACTGCTGTGCTGCGATAAGATCCTGTAGTAGTCAGGCTGGTGCCGCAGTTGTAACACTGGTTCCAGTCAGATCACAGAAGTTAAGCACTGTCCAGCTGGGCTAGCACTTGGGTGGGTAATCATCCAGTCTGCTGAGTGCTGTTGGCAAGTAAGGTGCACTCAGCCCTTGTGAGGCAAACTGAGGAGCTACTTGATCGAGTAGTAGTGGCTCCAGTCTTGTAAATTGACATACTGCCAGGAGAGCGGTGAGCTGACCTCATGCCCCTCTATATCAGCATCCAGTGACACCTGTGGGCTGAGAATGACATAGTGGTTAGTCAGTACTGTTGGGCCGTCATGGCCTGTTCCGACAGAGAGTAGTTTTTTAGTCAGGCTGGTAGTGCTGTTGACAAGTCGAGTGTTCGCCACCTCTGGCAGTAAATTGTTATAAGCCAGAAGATTAGCAGCTATTACTGCTTCCAAGATGTCCCATACGAAGAAGCAACACAGTCCTAAATCCAGTTCCATTCATTGGGTTCCGTAGTTAGATATCAAAGACTTGTTCATTGCTGACAAACGAAATGCTGTCGGCATCTGCATTAATTCGCTGAAGTTGGTGGCAATATACTTTAATCAGAACAAGTGTCCACCAAATATTGGTCTGATTTTCTATCGCTTAGAAACAGGCACTGCAGCGTTGACAGGCAGTCGGTTGTGCCTGTGACTGATGGTCGCTGGTGTTTGGGAAGGAACACAATGCATTACAGTTTTACACCTGCCTGCCAAACTTGCAATGGTACTAGCATATGGAATGCTCTGCATTAGCAGATATAGTATTAGTCAATAAATGACTCCTTGATCGTCTATGGTATTGCCCTCTTATCATTGCTGGTGCTCTTTTGAGGCAACAGCTTGCTTAATTTGTGTACACAGTAAATCGACCTTTTTGCCATTGTAGCGTCATAATCAACACACAAAAATGGTGCTGTCACTGTTGTACTGCTGCACAGCTCTGTTACTGTGCTAATGTGAGAAGGAGAAATGGCTTTTTGAATTCTGTCTGCAAGGGCATCACGCTACTATTGCCTTGGCTTGTGGTGGCAGGCAGCTGCTCCAAATGGTGCATAGCAAATTATCTGGAACAGTACCAGTCTCTACCTTGTTGCTTAAGTTCTGTGACAGCTTGTGGTCTTCAATATCCTCCTCCATCAGCACTTGACAAATTCTGTCTTCCTGTGAGGCTATGACCCTTAGAATTAATTCTGTCTTGATCTTGTCAAAAAAATTTGCTGGTGGTGGTGCAGTTGTGATGTCCTGTACTTCCACAGTGATCGAGCTGGATCACTACTAGGGCAAACTTTGTTGAATAAGCCACGATGGCAACATAGAAGAAGCTCTCTTAAACCACAGTACAGAGTTGAGCGGCCAGAAAGGAGGTAAATGTATTACTAATCTTGATACAGCTGGTTTGTCTTGGTTCTTGTGAATTTTTTTCAAATTATGGTTGTGCTTAAAATCAAGTTGTGGTCACCTCTTGTCAGGCACAACTAGAATAAGGGCTGTTTGAATTTTAATAAGCATGTATTTATTAAGCTGAGTGGTAGTAAGCCGAGTGGTAGTGCTTGAAATATTACACTCGAAATCTATGAAATGGAAACTTTATTTATCAGAATAAACACACTCAAATACATAACAGCTCTGAGCAATGAACAGATTAGGAGATGTTAACTGTGTGCACATTACAGTACAAGAAGTATGTAATGCAGGAAGTCAAAGAACAAACAGTCATTGCTGCTGCATACAGCATCATTGGCTGGCACTTAATTTAATCTGACAGCTGTGACAGCAACACACAACACATGTAGTGGATAACAGCAGTCTGACACCACAGGCCTCTTAAAAGCAGGTGCACAGTGAATTCCGTGCAAATGTGGCATGTGAAAAGACTTTTAAAGGTCAGTGAGAGGTGCAATAAGCAACAGTAACATACCCATCTGATACAACCAATAAGTCAGCTGTCTCTCAACATTGCTATTAAAAAATCCTGCATTTTGTGGTTTGCTTTTAAATCAATTCAGTAAGAAATGTATGTGCATCTGATTCATTTTGTGAACATCAACAGACAATTGTGACTCTAACTAGACTGACGTGTTGTTTGTGTTGTATTGCTATTTGTATTATATCGGTGGTTCAGTTCAGGTACCCATCAAATCCTTTGAAATAATTTGTACATCTGCATTCCATGAGATACAACCCTGTGCAACATGTATCGTTATTGATATTAGAGATGAATTAAGTGTCAAGTGTAAAGCATTGCTTTATTTGACCTGTTTACCAAATACTTTGACAGTCTTATTCAGTAGACCCATTGATTATGCTGTCAAAGAGGCTTGGAATCTGCACTTTGTTGCTAATCTTGTTACTTCGTGATAATACTTCAGGCAGTGTTTGGAGACAGCTGGTTTATAGACTGTATCAGTTGTATATGTAATTACTGTTTAATGCACCACTCATTGACTTTTATAATAGTGTGTTTACTTAAAACAAGATACTTGACATGGAAAGCAGTATGTACTTGCTTTTAGGAGGCTTGTTCATCTTAAACATAACTAATTTTCAATTTCTTTACAATATGTTGACTGACAGACATTTCAGGTAACAAAAGGCAATGCCACTAGTGACCAGAAGTCCCTTAACAATGGCTTTCATTGGACTAATATCCTAGTCAACTGGACATATACTTCAAAGGCAATTGCCTGGCTTGTAACAAACATCCTCAGTACCTTGGAGTTATACTTGGTTGAACACTGTCAGTTAAGCAGCATCTAATAAAGATGGCAACTAAACTGATTTCAATAAATGATATGCAAAAATTGCTTGTTACAACATGGGACTCTGCAGCTTCAACCCTACGATCAGCAGCTCTTGGCCTTGTCTACTCAGGGGCAGAATAGTGCAGCCCTGTCTGGATAAACAGCAGCCACACAAAGATGGTGACACAACTTAATCAAACAATGCAGACTGTTAGCAGTACACTTAAGACCACTCCGGTATTCTGGTTACCAACCCTGAGCTGTACTGCACCACCTAACCATTTTGAAGAGATATAGGAAAATCTATAACCACCTCAGCTACCAGTTCATAAGACTCCACTCCAGGCATCCAGAACAGCTAGCAACCGGGTGAACCATAACTTCAGCCTTTGTGTTTGCTAGCTTGGATGTAATAAGCTTCATAGATTTCTCCCACTCAACAACAAACCATAGCAACGTGATCTTCCCCGTAGAACATGGAGTGCACCTAGTGGGGTCCATACTAACTATGGCACATGCAGTGATCTACTATACAGATGGGGAAAGGTTAGCACTGTGGAGTGCACCTGTGCTGTTCTAAGGTGGGTTGACAGACATATTGCTGAAGAATGCCCTCAAAATTCATATCCTGGAAGCCCCTTGGCCTTCTTGGACATTACAGCAGATGTGATCAATTATGTTTATTAAACATTGGTAAATTTGTAACTTATGTACATATTTTATTTTCATTTCTAAAGTGAAGTGTAAATTACCATATGATTAATAACAGTAACAACAATAATAATAACAACAACAACAACTAACTTTTCCCTTTGTTGGTGGGAATGAACTGTATTGGATGGTGTGTTTCTGTAGGAATTAAAAGTAAATTGTTGGATATTGACCAGCATAGGACAGTTAACCAATCAAGTTCTGTGTTAGGAATTATGCCTTCCATCTGGTGCTGTAGATTTTAGCTGCAACATTTTTATTGATTTATTGCTCTAGTACCAGTTTCTCTTGAAAACAATTTATGTCACAATTTTTGAGTGTAGCTCTATAAGTTTGATATAAAAAAGGCAGTTCAAATGCACAAAATACAGCTGACAAAAATTTTATATTTCTCAAGTCACATGACATCAGTGTGTTATTCCAACAGTGGAAATGTATTGGCATGAACTTAATAGGATCTACTGCCTTTGCCTCAGGATATTCCATGTATAGCATTACCATACTTTCAGGATTAGACTGAGCAGTCCTGGTTTTTTAGTTCTATCCAGGGTAATGTCTGGAGTTGCAAAAATGTGCAAGGTTTAAGAATTTTATGACTGGTGAGGATTTTTTTTTTTAAATTTCTGACTTGTATATTCAACTTCATGCTTTTAAACATTCTCTTTCAGCTGTGCTTGTCTCGGTTGACCTTGCAGCAAGTGATGATGTCAATGAAGAGGTATAGCTGCAGGTTTCATCATAACTTTCTACTTAGTCAGTTCACAACACAACAGGTGCATTGTGTTTACATTGTTTTTGTGTGAGAAGTAACTCATCTACATGTTTTTCATGATTTTATCTCTATTTCTTTCCTGTCTCACCATTCTGCAGTGGGCAAAAGAAAGTGTTTATGTGTATAAAGTGTTAACCTGGAACAGGAATATAACTTTCTTGTTGTGAATTGTATGATGTAATTAAAGGAAACAAACCATTTTTGAAGAGAGTCACGTCTAGTGAAAAGTATATCTGTTTAAATAAAGTTAATGTTTGAACAAACTGTTAAGACTTTTAAGTAATTTCAAAAATATGCCCTGGGTTGGACCCAAAAAAATATGGTAATATGTTCTGTGTTGGACGTAAAAAAAATTTGGTAAGCCTATCCATGTATAAGTTCTTGTAACTGGCGGTAACAGCCTGTTCATTGCTTCTCCACTGATTTGTTCATAAAATGTTCCATTAAACAGAAAATAAGCTTGTTTCAGGCACTGTGTGAAGAGTTCGGTAAAATATTTGTCTAATTTCTCTCTTAGCCTAGAACTCAAAAAGTGGGACTCCCGACAATGTCAGAACTGACCATAATATCCACGCCGTAGAAGCACAATTGATTGAAGCAGTGTACAAAGTCAGTGGAGTTGTGCATATCATGTTTCAACTTTCCCCACTTGTTGGCTCTGAGACTGCTCTTAATGTGATGCCAATTGTAAATACTGAAAGTTACTATGAAGTGAAGCAATGCTGCATGTGAAAATTCCAAGCTGTTCATAAGTGCTGTACCAACATTACAAACAACTGTATTCTACACTCAGTTTTAATGAAATTAAAACTTGTCTCTCTTTATTTCTGTTTTACATCTCTGTTTTATTTCACTTGCATAGGTTTCAAGCATTCTTTGATAGCAGCAGATAATCCTAAGGAATTCTAGCTCACTCTTGTTGCACTCATAAGGAAAACACAAATTTTGAGACTTCTCACTTTAATCACCACAGGACTCAAAAGTTTGTAAAGGTTTTCCTAGTTACAGTGTGCATTGGTCACAGTCCTTTAGCTCCAGTGATTTCATTTGAATTTTTGTTGTTGTAAAGGCCGTTTACTATGCTATCTAACAGTAATATGTTAATGTTCATGTGATTGGAAACCTTTCCAAAACTGAAAGCCAACAATAAATTAAATATCTGAAGTGTGCTTGTGTAATAGAAAAAAATATGTTAAAAACATAAAATATCCAGCTTTTCAACAAAGCCTTTAGTAACAGGTTTTGCCTACAGAAATTAGTGCTGCCAATTACAGTTTGAAAATGTGCATTATAGTTAGTACCACAAATAAAATAATAATTACTTTCCAGAAGAACAGTGAAATTAATTTTTCAGAATTGCTGTTAAGAATTCTTTTTTGTTTGTTATATCTTAGATAAAGCAGTTTCATTCCACAGGTTTCTGCATGATGTGGGTGTGCCACCAGATGCACTTGGTGCATTCATAACAAAGAATCCATACATATTTAAAGAAAATCTTGATGATTTGTCAACAAGACTAAATTATCTGCAGTATAAAAAGTTTACTGCTGATGGCATAGCCAGAATAGTAACTGCAAATCCATATTGGCTTATGTTTAGGTAATTTATGAAGATAATTTTCCTTCTTGACACACATTGTTCTGTATAAGTGTAACATTCCTACTGAAGCTGTTTGTAACATTGTTTTCTTTCCAAAGCACCAAAAGAATTGATCGTCGACTTGGCCACTTCCAGAAGACGTATAATTTGAGTGGATCAGAACTACGCATGCTTGCTCAGAAACAGCCAAAATTAATCACGTACAACTTGCACAAAGTGAAGGTAATATTTATGTTGTTTTCCCTGCATTTCAAGACTTTGTACATTATTATGTTAGTTTGTGTGAGTTGATCCTGGTATGTCTAATGGGTTCATTATTCAGATCTTTTATCAGTGTACTTCAGTATCTTGTCAGGAAACCAGCTGGATTCCTAAAATGTGACAGAAATCCACAGATATGAGTGATATAGTTGTTCCCCTGAGACAAGAGATGAGACTTGTAACAGTGCATTGTTCACAGTGAGAGCAATGCATGAAAGTGCGTTGTTGATACTAGGAGATAACAAAGGATTGTGCTCAGTACATCACATTGTGTAGAAGTCATTAATGGTATGGGCAATATATCCTCACTGATACTCGTGTAGTCTTGGATCACAGGGGCAGCATTACATCATTTACATTTGTGGATTGATTTGGTGTATTAAGTGGCAAAAACAAATGGTAATATTGCCAGGAGCTTGGATTTTTATAACAATTTGATATGACAAGCTTGTCAAGAATATTCAGGACAAAAAATTCATTGTTATAGTTTCAAAACTAGGCACCTGATTTCATTGTGTTGTAAGCAACAGGTGCATGTGACAAAGGTATCATTTGAGTGCTATCTTGCCATTCTGTTTTTGACGTAAAACATGTGTCATATTCATATATACCTACTCCTCTGTTAACTTTATACTTACATGCAATGCATTGGTGATATTTGGACAGGGCATCATGAATGAGTGAACCACACAGAAAACACATTACCTGTCATTTTGACTCTTCAAAGAGAAGTGCATATATTTGTGTCAGACAATTGCTAAGCTGTGGCACTAGCAGTAAGCAGGACTTGTGGGCTTAGGTGTAAGCTCTCTACACAATAATGGCACTTCACTTAAAAATTTCTCTTTTCCAGCTTTTCCAAAACAGGTACAGTCCGATTTTCACAGGGTAGTGGAAAAAAAATCATGGTATACAGTAATTCCTGATACATAGAAAGAAAATATCAGCACTTTTGATATTGTTCTGTTCATATTTGTTCTTGCAACCAAGTGAACAACAAGAAACACAGCACCAATCTTTTTTTTTCTGACTGGTTTGATGCGGCCCACCACGGATTTGTCTCCTGTGCCAACCTCTTCATCTCAGAGTATTCCTTGCAACCTACGTCCTCTCAAGTATTTGCTGGATGTTTTCCAATCTCTCCTCTACAGTTTGTACCCTTTGCAGCACAGTGTAATACCATGGAAGTTACTCTGTGGTGTCTTAACAGATGTCCTGCCGTCCTGTCCCTAATTCTTGTCAGTGTTTTCCATATACTCCTTTCCTCACCAATTCTCCAGAAAACCATCCCATTCATTACTTTCTCTGTCCACCTAATTTTCAACATTCTTCTGTAGTGCCAGTTTTCCCATAGTCCATGTTTGACAACCATACAATGCTGTGCTTCAAACATACATTGTCAGAAATTTCTTTCTCAAATTCAGGCCTATGTTCGATAGTAACAGACTTCTCTTGGCCAGGAATGCCCTTTTTGCCAGTGCCAGACTGCTTTTTATGTTCTCCTTGCTCTGACAGTCATGAGTTATTTTGCTGCCTGGGTAGCAGAATTCCTTAGCTTCATGTCCTTTGTGATCGCCAATCCTGATGCTAAGTTTCTTGCTGTTCTCATTTCTACTACTTCTCATTACTTTTGTTTTTCTTCAGTTTACAAGTCAGTCCATATTCTGTACTCACGAGACTGTTCATTCCAATCAGTGAATGCTGTAATTCTTATTCACTTTCACTGGGGATGGCAATATCATCAGTGAATCTTATCATTGATATCCTTTCACCTTGAATTTTAATCCCACTCCTGAACCTTTCTTTTATTTCTGTTATTGCTTCTTCAGTGTCTTGATTGAACAGAGTGGCTGAAAGACAACATCCCTGTCTTACAACATTTTTAATCCAAGTACTTCATTATTGGTCTTCTAGTCTTCTTGTACGTACCATGTATTACACATCTTTCCCTATAACTTACCCCTATTTCACTCAGAATTTTGAACATCTTGCACCATTGTACATCGCTGAACACTTTCCAGGTTGATAAATCTTGTGAACATTTCTTGATTTTTCTGTGGTCTTGCTTCAATTATCAACCACAATGTCAGCACTGCCTCTCTGCTGCCTTTATCTTTCCTAAAACCAAACTGCTTGTCATCTAACACATCCTCAATTTTCTTTTCCATTCTTCTGTATATTATTCTTGTCAGTAACTTGGATGCATGAAGTGTTAAGCTGATTGTGCAATAATTCCTACACTTGTTGGCTCTTGCAATCTTCGAATGGTGTGGATGATGTTTTTCCAAAAGTCTGATGGTGTATCACCAGGCTCATACATTCTACATATCAGCTTGAATAGCCATTTTATTGCTAATTCCCCCAGTGATTTTAAAAATTCTGATGGAATGTTACCTAACCCTCATTCATTATTCAATTTTAAGTCTTCCAAAGCTCCTTTAAATTCTGATTCTAATACTGGATCCCTTATCTGTTCTCTATTGATTCCTGTTTCTTCTTCTGTCTCATCATCAGACAAGTCTTCCCCCTCATAGAGGCCTTCAGTGTACTCCTTCCATCTATCCACTCTCTCCTCTACATGTAACAGTGAAATTCCTGTTTCACTATTAAGAGTTATCACTCTTGCTTTTAATATCACTGAAGGTCCTTTTGACTTTTCTACATGCTGAATCAGTCCTTCCAACAGTCATTTCTTTTTTGATTTCTTCACATTTGTGCCAACAAGTACACCGTAGCTTCCCTGTACTTCCTATTTGTTTTGTTCTTAAGTGACTTGTATTTCTGTATTCCTGAATTTCCCTGGACATTTTCCTACTTTCTTCTTTCATCATTCAACTGAAGTATTTCTTCTGTTACCTTTTTCGTACCTATGTTTTTCTTTCCAACTTCTATGATTGCCGTTTTTTTGCAGATGTCCATTCCCATTCAATGGAACTGCCTACTGAACTGTTCCATATCGCACCATCTATAGCCTCAGAGAACTTAAAGCATATCTCTTCATTCCTCAGCACTTTTGTATCCCACTTCCCTGTGCATTGATTCTTTGTGACTAGTCTCTTAAATTTGAACCTACTCTTTATCACCACTAAATTGTGATCTGAGTCTATATCTGTTCTTGAGTACACTTTATAATCCAGTGTGTGATTTCGGAATCTCTGCCTGACCATGATGTAATCTACCTGAAATTTTTCTGTATTTTCCAGGCTTTTCCAAATATACCTCCTCCTCTTGTGAGTCTTGGACTGAATATTCACTATTACTAACTAAAATTTATTACAGAACTCAATTAGTCTTTCTTCTCTCTCATTCTTAGTACCAAGCCCATATTCTGATGTAAATCTTTCTTTTGCTCCTTTCCCTAAAGCTGAATTCCTGTCCCCCATGGCTATTAGACTTTTGTCCCCCCTTATGTACTGAATTACCTGTTCAGTATTCTCATATCCTTTCTCTCTCCATCTTCAGCTTGCAACATCGCCATGTTTACCTGAACTATCATTGTTGGTGTTGGTTTTCTGTCAAACTTGATGAGAACAACCCTATCACTGAACCGTTCACAGCAATACACTCTCTCTCCCCTACTTTCTTATTCATAACAAATTCTACTATTGTTATACCATTTTCTGCTGCTGTTGATATATAATCTATACTCATCTGATCAGAAATCCTTTTCTTTCAATTTCACTTCACTGACCCCCACTGTATCTAGATTGAGCCTTAGCATTTCCATTTCCAGATTTTCTAACTTCCTTACCATGTTGAGATTTCTGACTTTCCATGCATTCAGCTGCCATTACTGATAATTTTTATTCAAAATTTAAGTAGTGACAGGATTTGAACTAGAGACCGAGCACATTTTCATTCTTAATCAAAATGCTACACCTGTACCATGGGTACAACAATTTTATATGAGTTATATGAAACTAGTTGACCAACAGCTGAAGAGTTTAAGTGCTTCTTGTCAACACATTGCAACTTATGGAATGAACAGCAATACTGGATTTATAGTCGTGCTTCTGCAGAGAGACTTTCCTGCAACTGCTGTCCCCTCAGATGCTGTCACAAACCAAAGCAGTTTACTATGTATTAAGTTCAGCAATTGAGGTGAACAGACACCTACAAAAAGGTAACTCATTAATAAATTTATGTACAATACATACACTTCAAGACTGGGCTATATACAATTTGATTTGCTGTGAGTTCTTCAGCAGTGTTGAGTTATATACAAGGAGAGCAATATTCTTGATGGAATCAAATAGTCTTGAATGCCGATAGAATCTAAGAAATTATTGACAAGTAATAATGCTTAGTTGCGTCATGCTACATTGATGTACTTTTTCACTGCATTCTTTACATTAAGGTAGATACAGGTCTGAAGATACATTGACTCTTCTGGCAAAGCTCTGAGTGTGGCTGCTTAAAAAGACGTGCCAGCCAGTCAGAGCACCGAGATAATTTGAATTCAGCAATGTCCATTACTGCAGTTCTTGATGACAGTGGATATGCAGGCAGGCAGGTTTGAGCTCTCCAGCAGAGGCATTGGAAGACCCATGCACCAGGATACTAAGTGCCAGCAAGGGCTGCTGAGGGACAGCATGTTGGGTTACAGGCAATGTGTCTGAAAAGTGAAAATCTTCAGTGGGATCACTTTAATCATGGAAGCAAAGTTGCTTATGATGCTGTCAATGGGTGCCTGACACACTACAATTGGTGTAATGAGCAAGGCCAGATGTCTTGAATGACTACACCAGATAACCAGTTATCAGGCTTGTTGTAGACACAACCTCATCCCTCACGTGGAACTTGGTTGCAAAGTTAGCATCCGAAATAGAGTGGCGAAGGTGAAAGAGATGCAGCAAGTGCAATGGTGATGACCATGTAAGAGTTCTGCTGGTAAAATGGCGTGTGCAGGCATTGTACGGAACATGCTAAGGAACTACAATGAAGCATTTCCCTTGTATGCAAAGCACTAAGTTTGGATATCTGAGCCATAAAAGTGTGAACGGTGCCATACGGATACATTGAATTCTGTTTTGTTGGCAAAATTGCTAAAATCTCAACAAAGAAAACTGAGGACCATTGTCCAAAGCAATTGTTTATGGCAAAACTTCAAAGCAAACAACAGAAGCAAGTGCTTTGGTAGTGGTAGCACTAGCAGTCAAATGCATTGAAATAACAAAAATATATTTGCTGCATGCACTGACAATAATGGGCCATCATGTTTCCATAAAGGACCTGCAAAATCAGTATCAATATGTTACCAAGGACATCAGGTGGAGGCCATTTGTGAATTTCTTGGCCTGGTTATCTGCACAGGTCTGGCAGCAGGTAGTCATTTCTTCTGTCTGTTTATCAAGCCCAAGCTACGAACAATGTTGGTGCACTAGCTGCTTAGTTTGAACGATTCCCCATTGTTCTCTTTGAAATAGTTTCAACACATGTTGTTGCAAAGATGTGGGAATCAGGACTCATATTTGTTCATTAGGGACATGGAATAAAATTACTCTCTTCTGAAGAGAAAGGCTGTTGCATTGTGCGTGGTATTTGGGAACTGCTGCACTCGAGATTGATTTTGGATTATGAAGCCAACCCAAATGATTGTAGTACTTGAGCAATTATACTGATTGATCATGTGTTATCCACCAAAAATCAGTGGAAAAAGCTTGCAGTGCGTGCAAAGCAGAACGATCAGTTTGGAGGCAAGAAACTTCTGATGTGTCGAAATCCAGATCATTTCCCATAGGTAAGTGAGACAGAGTGTCTGATTTGCATGCCGTGTCGTAGGATGATAAAGAGCTTAACTTTGATAATTGGAAACAAGTAATGATCAAAGTTGCTGCTTCTGTACTGTATGATCAGGTATCTCTACTGCTGGATGAAAAAGAGCAGCCAGCAGCTTATTATCAGTCAGGGTTTGTGTTTTTGTTAGTTTCTTTCTTTTTTCTTTTTCTCCCCCCCCCCCCCCCCCACACACACACACATACACACAGATATTCATGAAACCTGGTGACACTATAAATTATGGCTTTTCCACCTGACTGTAGTTGACATGGGCCTTGTTCAACGTCTTAGATGTAAATGCTACACGTTGTTCCATGTTGCCAACCTTGTGAGATAAAACTGCCTCTGTTCCATGTGTGATGATGCACCTGCTGCAAGCAGTACGTTTTTGTGGACGAAAATGGGTAAAATATGGGTAACTAAACAGCTAAACAGTGCTTATTTCAATTTCTGAAAAGATTGTTCGCATCCTCTAGTCCATTTGGAAGGAACAGTTTTACTCCAGAAGCAATGTGAAGGAGCAGTTATTTGTGCTGCATTTGGAATAAATCTTATGTAGTATGTCAGTTGCCTAAAAACAACTTGGAGTTCTCATACATTTGTAGGAGAACATAATCTCCTTATGACCTCTAAATGCTTAGTCAAGGGATGAGCACAGTGGGCACCAATGACACTTCCCAAATATTCAATTTCGGCATTGAAAAATGAACATTTCTCTAAGCTACACTTGACCCTTGCATCAGGTAAATCTTGAAAAAGAGACTCCAAAGTTTTGAGGAGCTGTTGTGGTGTTTCTCCAGATACAGTGACATCATCTGAAATCATTTGAACAGGGCAGAACATCAGATATCACATGTTCAAGAAAGTGTTGAAATAATGCAGAAGCAGGGACACTTCCTATGGGAAGGTGCTGGTAATGATACAAGTTGATTTGCGTGTTAAACACCAAAAATGTTTTTTGTTACTCATCCAGGGAAAGCTGGAGATATACATTAACCAAATCAATTTTTGTAAAGAATCACCCACCTGCTAGGCAATCCAGAAGTTTGTCAGTACTTGGAAGCGGGAAAGAATCAGTCGCTGTTTGAGCATTAGCTGTAGCTTTAAAGTTAGCACAAAGCCTGATCTTCCTGTTTGCTTTTCCTGTGATCATAAGGGGAGATGCCTATCGACTTGCAGAAACAGGCTGTAAAACGCCAATTTCTTCTAACCTGTTGAATGAAGAGGCTACTTCATTGCGAGTGGTCTGGTGTACTGGATGGGTGTTGTTAAGCTTATGTTTTGATTGTCCTTGAGTAACATATGCGTGAAAATTTGCCACATGTCCCAGTGTGCTGCTCAACAAGTGTCCACATTTTTCACGTGGCTGATGAACAGTGGCATGGAAAAGTTGCATATCAATGGCATGCACAGTGCTCTGAATATCTAAATCAAATAAATCAAAAGCATACATGCTAAAAACAATGGGACTACAACATGACTGACCTACTGTTAAAGGCACTCATGTAGTCGAATTTCTTTATTTTGCTTGCAAAGTGCATGTTCCAAGAACAGAGATATTTTAACTGTTGTAGGTTGTGAGGTCCAGGCATCATCTTTGTAGTTGAGGGTGTTCCAATTGCTCATAAGTATTTTGCTTAATCAGTGTGACTGAAGCACCATTATCTGACTGAAAAGGTACATATTGATTGAAAATCTGCTGAGAGATGAACAGTTTGCTGTTCATCCTCAGAATGTATTTATTTGTTCTGACTTGTGCAAGACTGTCTTTGTCTGAATTGTGATTAACAAAGTGTTTAGCTGTACATCTATTAGAGGAGAGCTGGTGAAAAGGTAAGTTTTGGACTGTGTGATATGTTGTGCGATTCTGTTGCTTTTGGTGGTGATTCCAGTGTGGATTGCCAGGAGGAATGGGTACAGAGTTAGACTGATAAATCATACAGGGTGTATCTAGAATGAATCTAGAAAATGAGAGGGCTGGTAGAGTGGGTCATAACAAGCATATTTCATGTAGCAGCCCATGTCCGCATCCCTTAGCATATGGTGCCATCGTGGTAGCAGGTCTGCAGGGCAATGATTTCAATGTATTTGTGACATAAGGTAAAAAGAAACATCGGGTTGAAGTTTTACGACCTTTATTTGCAAGTGCTGCTGTCAACAAAGTTGCAGATATTCCAGATGGAACAACACTTTGGGTTTTCTCCCTCTTACTGGGATATAAATGGATTGCTTTTGGCTGTGTAAATGCCTGTTTGATAGGTGTTGCATAGAGGGCAGCACCTGTCCACACTGCGGAGTCTAGTTTGCCCTGTGTCAGTTTGTCTGCAAAAGGGAACAATATTGTGTTTGTGCGGATAGAAAATATACCGCTGTTCTTGGGGGGAGAGGGGATACATGCACTGTAGAAGGCAGATGGAAATGCTCATGCTGCACAAAGTTTGTTCTTCCAGTAGTTTCCGAATCATTGAGTGCCAGTTCCATGCACATTTACTACCATCCACAGGTCCCTATGAGAGACAGGTTCACTTGAGGTACATTTTCCACTGCAAATCTCTTGTAATGGAACATGTGCGTTTGAGGCCTTCTTTAAAACCTGGTGTATGCGTTTTGTGTTGCATGGAAAATAGGTGTAAATCATTCCTCAATTTGGTGTGTGTGTGTGGTGGTGGTGGGGGGGGGGGGGGGGGGGGCAGGAAGGTGATTTGCATCCCTACCACCTACAGAAGGTTCACGCCCTTAACCCAGATGATTTTCCACATCGAATTGGGTTCTGCCACTAGTTTTGGCAAAGGTGTGCCATTCAACCACACTTTCTGAACTGTGTACTTTCTATGGATGGGGCATCCTTTACACGAGAGGGTATGATCAACAGTCACAATCAGCTCATGTGGGCATTGGAAAATCTGCACACTGCCTTCGTTCATGGTCACCAAGATTGCTTCACTGTCAACTTTTGGTCTGGCTTTGTAGGCGATAACCTGGTTCGTCCATACATGTTTCCCCAGTGACTGAACGCAAACAAATACTTAATATTTTTATGAGAAACTGTGCCAGAGTTGTTGGAACATGTTCCAATCAGTGTCTTTTGATGGCGAATGTGGTACCAATTTGATAGTGCACCTTTGCACTTTGCACATGCAACCTTTTGTGGGAACTGACTAGGGTGCTGTGGGCCAGGTGGGGCCATCTGAAATCTGTTGTCTGTGAATCACCCATTGAGAATGATAATGAGCTGATAGCGTGCATTATGGCAGCCTTTGTTGCAATTTCCAATTTGCCAGGAGCATTTGAAAGAATGCAACATCACTCCAACATCATTGCGCAGCATGCGTACAAGTTGGAGGGCATAATTTTAAGCACTTCTTGTAACTGTTTTCAAAGAAAGGATGCAAAACTTCAGCCCACTTCCCATTTACTTTGATGCCACAAATACATTGAAATGTTGCCATGCAGACCTGCTACCATGATGGTTCGGATGGCATGATGTGTGCCTACCCTCCTGGTGGCGCGTGACGTTGTTCAATGACATTTAGTGCTGTATGCTAAGGGATGCAGACATGGTTTCAATAACACCTAACCCGTATACTAAGGGATGCGGTGCGGACATGTGTTGCTACGTGAAATATGCTTGTTATGGCCCATTCTATCAGCCTCTCATTTTGTACATTCATTTCAGATACACTTTATATTTATTTCCATTTTATGATATCCATATGCATTTCTTTTGCATGCACACTTAATGTGTTTGTCCTGATTTATGGGGTTATCGGCATTGCACATGGTGGAGAAAGCAGTTTTTGCAGTCAAGTGCTACATAACTTTTTCATACAAGACTTCGGAAAGTTTAAACTAGCTGAGGAAGTGGTGGAAGTGTTACGCTGTGTTTGTGCTGTTGCCTGTGGTTGCAGTTGTCTCAGGCCACATGACTCAGGGGCCACTCTCAGCTATTCATGGTCATTGTTGCAACAACAGCCATATTAAAATTAAGTTCAGTGAATACTTACTCTTCCTGAATTTCGGTTACTTTAAGCATGTCCTTGAGACCAGGTTTGCGATGCTTTAAAATGTTAGCCCATATTCTGTTATCAGCAGGTGTTTGAATAACGGGATCACAAAACATTTCATCTTGAAATGAGGCTGCACAAGAGTAGTTAAATTTACAGTTCGTAGTCATGACATTGAGTTAAGCAATCTATTCCTTGTAAGACTGATTATTACGATGACTCATACAAAAAAATTGAAACAAACAGCAGCTCTATGAATCTGAGCTTTGAAGAAATAACCCAGTTTGCTAACAATGTCTTCATATGGCTGACACTCCTCCCTAAGAAAAAAAGAAAGAGCATCATAAATCACCTGATATGTTGTACGCTGCTCAAGCTTGAGGTGGTAATCTGTTCATTCCTCTTGTTTTGGATCAAAACAATGGAAGGGAGGAGGTGGGACCTGGCTGCTGTCATTCTGTGCTTCTGTGATTCTTGTTTGCTGGATGTGTTGTGCGACCCTCAATCTCCAGTAGTTGTTATCAAGGAGTTAAATTGTAGGCTCTGAAACTAAATAAGTGCAGTGAGTGAGTGCTCTCCAGAAATTACCATTGCATACACAAATTAAGAAGAAGTAAAATATATTCCACATAAAAATTATGAAAATTTAACATGTTTCCAAGTGCCACACTCAAAAAAGCACCAGATGTATCACCAATGTCTGATGTGTCAGTAATTCAGGTGGCCAAGAAAGGCAATCGGACATCTGCAAAGAAGTAACACATTAATAAGTTTATTTACAATAACTACAGTTAATAATTGAGATATACATAACTTTGACTTGGTGAATGTTTTTCGGTGGTGCTGAGGTGTATAGGCTGTTTCGAAAGTGATAGTCAGTGTTCAGGGATATGACAGGAATGATCATTCGAAACAAAGTCGAGTGAACGTGTGCTCTAAAATGCATATCTTATGAGCTGCGAGTACTTGTCCATTAGAAGAGTTGTGTTTTAAAGTAGCAAGTGTTCAAAAGTAGCAAAGGTGAAAAGTGCTCATAGCTCTTAAGGGAAGCATTTTAGAGCACATGTTTACCAGACCATTTTTTTTTTTTTTTTTTTTTCTTCTTTTGGTCCATACTGCCACTTCCCAAAATTTGGAAAGCAAAGAGCTTGCAGTAGAAGAGATTTGTTTCATAGTATAAAAGATCAAAAATTGCTGATAGCTCTTAAGGTATGCATTTTAGAGCCCATGTTTAGCTGACTTTTTTGTTTCGAGTGGTCATTCCTGTCCTATCCCTGAATACTCACCATCACTTCTGAAATACCCTGTGTACAATGAGACTAACATTCTTGATAGAAACAAGTAGTCTTGAATGATGATGCAATTCAACAAGTCACCAGCCAGTAGTCATGGTTCTTCAAAGTATTTTCCCACTCCAGCCTTCCACGCTAATGTTGATACAAGTTTGAAGATACACTGATTTTGCAGGCAAAGCTCTGAACTTGCCTGCTTAAAAAGATACGCTGACCAATTAGAGTCGCAGGCAGTGAGGTCATGTGAATTCAGCATCCTCTGTCTGGTGGTGTGTGTATATGAAGCCTGTTTTCAGACTGCCGCAATGTCTTGTAGGACTGTCAGGCAGTCTGTTTTATATGGGCCCTAATCAAAGGAATGTCCATTTCTTGATGCAAGGCTGTAGTTGGGTAATTTTGTGGAAGGCTCTAGACGAGTAGCTGGGCTCTATCTTGCGTACCTTGGAGCCAACATATGTGGCAGTTGGCTGCATTTCCACAATCTGTGGATGCATATTCTAACACTGAACGGATCAGTGGTAGATATAATGTGATCCCACAGTATGATGCAAGCATCTATTCTGGATTAAGTAAGGGGCAAAGTGCTTTTAAGTGGGTATATGCTTTTTCTTATATCTCTTGCATATCTGGCTTCCACATGAGAAGCCTATCGAGGTTTACCCCGAGGTGTTTCACCATGCAAGACCAACGAATGGGGACTACCATAATTTGCAGCAGCTGAAGGTCCCAGGGCACTCTACGTTGCATGATTATGGCAGCCTGGCTTTTCACAGCATTAAACTTAAGATGCCATTTTGTGGCCTAGGCTCCTAAGATATCACATGCTGTCTGCAGATGGTAATGAATAACAACAATACTTCGGGAGCATGCGTAGAGTACGGTGTCATCTCTCTGACTTAGCTACGTCGGGAGTACAGAGGGAGTGCAACAGAGGGCCGAGAACAGACCCCTGCAGCACTCCCACTCATATAGGCCTCACAATTGAAATGCCATCATCACCACAAACATGGAAAATCCACTCTCAGAGGTAGGATATGATGATTCTGATGTGTGGTCTTGAAAGCCCCAGTACACAGAGTTTGTAGAGGAGGCTCTCATGGCACACAAAGTCAAAGGCGTAGGTGACGTCAAGGAGTACTGCTCCAGCATACTCCTTATTCTCCAAGGCTCCCATTCGCATCCTCAGCAACGTGCAGCAGCTGGTGTTGTGTGCTGTGGTTGTGCTGGGAACCGAATTGCTCTGGTGGTAGTAGACCCTCTCTGTCCCCATGCTCCATGAGCCTTTGTGTGTGTGTGTGTGTGTGTGTGTGTGTGTGTGTGTGTAGGCCTTGCATTTTTTCCTTCTTTCAGGATATGTTTCCATGCAGAGAGGTAGTTGCCAGTCCTCAAGACATGTCTAAAAATGTCTATAATGGGCCATAGTGCATCAGGTGGAGTTGCTTCAGCATAAGAGCCTCCACCTGGTCGCAGCCACCAGCCTTCCTGGCATTGAGAGAGCGAAGTTGGAGTCAACTTTTTCCTCTGTGATTGGTGTGATAACAGCTCCTGCATCATCCACAAAGAGGACGGACAACTTTTGTCGTACCGTTTGCATGTGTTGTTCATCAGTGTCATCTGCTATCAGCAGTCACTCCGCTGACTTGCAGAGGAGGGAAAATGTTGCCCTTTCCTCAGTAGTCTTCTTGTGAGTTTCCGTGCAGAGCCATCTTCAACATGAAGCATGGCTTCCTTGCCTGCCTAGTCCTCATTCCGATGGTTTTCCACTGCCACCTTTATTTCAAGGTGTAGCCGGTTTAGATGGCACTTGGTGGCAGGATGTCACATAATTTCCCACTCACAGAAAGTCCTATTTTTCTCAGTGATAGCCTGTAAAATCTGTCTGTAGGCCTTTGTGCTCCTCTAGGAGTGGCAGCATCTACAGCTCATAGTGTTTCTGCTGTGAGCTGCCACAACGATTCATCTGTGCCGATGGCATTGGGATCTGGAGTAACAGCAAGAGTGTCTCGTAGACCGTCTCTTAACTGTTCCCAGTTCACCTGTCCTAACTGTCAACATCTTTTAGGTGGCTCCGCATCTTAAAAATCCATGTCAAAAAGACCAGTAGATTGTCAGATGAAAGAGCCTCTCTACTCATTGCAGCAGTAGTGACGTGTATTGACCCCCATAATTACTATGATATTGAGCACATCAGGACAGCAGTGGACATATTAGGGTAATGTGTGAGGTCACACGGTCCCAGTAGGAGCAGCTGAAACTCTCCGACTTAGGGGCATATGGTGTATACATTCTATGTGCATACTGTTAATCTGTGGATTGCATTAAGAATGGCACATTGGTGTTGCCTTTTGGTAATTGGCCACACTGGCCAATGCACTGCTATCCCAAGCACATGCAGAAGATTTTGGAGCAATTCTCTGATGATTTCAGTAGAGGGCAGAGCTCATCTGTGAAATCATCTACATTTGCACCAATTATTCGTTTACAGAGATGTTTGCATGACAAGGGCGTTCTGTCGTCGGTCCGCTCCTGTGAATGTCTACTGCAGCTTTATGTCAGCATGCGACCCGTGACCGCTAGCTCACTTTTCCACGTACAGCTGTACCAGTTTAGTATGAGGGGCGGACACAGCAGCCCTTCCTCTCGCTACATTACTAAAACCAGACTGGGTGTTATACATGTCGCCAGAGTATTATTGGTATGCTGTTTAGTGTCAGCCTTTCAGAATACTTCACAGCCATGATAGCTGGCAAAATGTTTTTGCGTACAGTTACAGCATTTGAGCATCTCTTCTTGTTTTGTGCTGTAAGTATGACTTCCATGCAGCCCTGCACATTTCATGCATTTGAGTGGCGTGGTGCAAAATCTCATGAAATGGTTTAAGCCTAAGGTGTTACATGGACAGACGCATGTAATTTCATATAAACTTTATGTCACAAAAACCACAGAAAGCACGAAAATGCACACTCATCTATTTATTTACTGTAAATAAATTCAGACCTGAATAACTTATGTAAATTAATTTTGTGGAATGTAATTATTATTTCCTAGATAATATTTCAAAAATATAGTGACAGTCAGCCTGTGACTGATTGCAATCCATTGTAATATGTTTTTTCTTTTTGGTTTTAGAAAGGAAGTGAAGAGCATTCCTGGTCGGATCTCTCTCTCTCTTGTTGTTAGCCTCTATTGATAGGATGCACTATAGCTGCACTCCTTTCGTATCATTAATTAATCTTTCTTTCGCATAGACAAATGTGATGTAAGTGTCATGTATTAGTTTTAGAACCATTTGCAATTAAAGTAATTTAAATTAATTAAAAATCTCATGAGTTCTGATTTTAATAGTTCTCCTGGTAGATACGTGATACATAAAATGTTTTAATGCTTTATTGTTATGACCATTGACTATTACAAGCTTAACGGATCGTGACGTGGAGACACAATGGCCAAATACAATTAGTATTCTGCCATTTATCCATTCGCAACTTGCTACTGCATTCCTGAGATTAATTGCCAATCATCACAAATCATTTTGCAAACTTCAGTGCAACCGTAGGACCTTAAATGATCTGGACACAGTCTCCTAGCTATGATTCCATTTCACCCATAAATAACAGATACTGACCTTGCAAAACTAATGGGGGTATTTCTAAATCTTGTGGTATTATTCTGGAAGTCAATTTGGCCACTAACAAAGGTGCGTCCATCATGAACAATGGCCATCTGCTCCAGTTAATTTTAACAGTTTTCTTTCCAGTGATTAATTTACATTTAAAGTCAAATTACCACACATTTTAATAATCTTGTGTGAGCAGATGCATCAGGCCCTGGCACCAGAAACATTGTGCCTGTTGGCCCTTACTGCGAAACTTTTGTACTTGAATACTGGTAAAACTCACAATGCCTTTCAGCTGGATTATTTTCCTATTCTCCACATTATCCACTAGTATCACCATAAATAGTGGAGTTTGCTTGTTTTTGGGGCTTCTGCATATGAGAGACCACCCTGAAGCCAAATCCCAGGCCCTCAAGCTCTTCTTTGAAGTGACCTGGGTCCATTTGGAAAGGTAGTTTTTCAGAGAACTGCCTTGAGTAATTTTAGTGGCTCGGATGAGTGTGTGTTGTACGGTAGACCGTGGTCATGTGTCACACCCATTACTGCATCATATTCCTCTTTCAGTTTTACTGCAGTCTCGTATGTGTCTTATCCAACTGTTTTAATTGCAACAGAAGACTTTGACTGTACCCTACAATTTAAGAGTTTCTGGAAACACTTTTAAAATCACTTGACCAGTGTATGACAATGAATGTAGGTGTGGCCATCTCTAGTCTACTTAACTGTATATTACTGTCATCTGGCAGCACATCTGTGATGCTGATGAAGCTGTTGGCTGTCAGTTGTGACTGAGCCTGAGCAAGCGCAGTTGCCCTGACAGTGTGCTTCTTGTTAGGCACTAGGAAGCCATTCCCACTGGGCAGCTCACACACGGAGGCCTTTTTCTATGTGCACACCCTCAGTGCCTTGCCTGTTGAGGCAGCTGGTTTATTGGTGGAAACCTCACTGTAAGACACCGCTGGGTGCTTCCTAGATGTTTCCATGTCAGGTTGACCCCTCGCAGTCGCACCCCTATTTCTGTCTGGTTCCCAGCCAGGATTAACCCCTTCAGGAAAACTGGACTTTCCTGACCACAGCTATGGTCGTAGCTGCCTCAGGAACACCAGTGCAGCTAGTAACTGCGCCTTTCGCATGCAAAATAGGTGTTTCGCTGTGACGCAGCTTTTGCTCGCACTAGCGGCACAGGTGGCAGGTACCACTGGAAAATTGCAGGGTATGTCAGTGGCCTCCCCCCCCCCCCCCCCCCCTACATCAAAAGCGCATACTACAGTGTTTGGGAGCAAGCCCGGACCCACCACTCTCGCTGAGTTATGGTTCATGTCATTGGATGTGCACAACTGAAGCTGTGTCCGTCGACATAATGCCCCCCTCATTTGAATCCATAACTCACACTGTGTGTGTGTGTGTGTGTGTGTGTGTGTGTGCAAGTGGGAGGGGGGGGGGGGTCTGATATGCTTGTGAGACTCTTCTAACACGTACTTATATCCATTATTTACTATTCAGTGGGGAATAACACGAAGAAACTGACAGTGTAGTTATAGGCCATCCTTTGTCATCCTTGGTTGTCAATCTACTCATGGAGCACACTGAGATGTCTGCTCGAAAATTGTTGGCATTGAAACCAGCTTTTTGCTGCAAATAAAAAGGGTGAAAAGTGAGTCATCTTGTTTTACAGGTTCTCACCTTTTTCACCCTTTTTTTGCTCTTTTTAAGAAGAAAATAAGTTATTTACTTTTGTTTCCAAGTTTCTTATTCATGAATTTTGCTCTAGTAACAAAACTGCTGCTGTGATACTCTGTTCTGTTTCATAAATAAACTTTTTGAGATGGAAAAATGCAAATTCCGAAGTGATTGGCATGAAAAGAGAGTGAGTTTGAAAAGTAAAGTTTCTGCAAATGAGTGAAAGTGAACTATTTTGCAGTGTTTGTTCTTGCTCTGTTAGTTTTGAGACTAAAGGTTGTAGTTAATTTTTAATCAGTCACTTTCAACAAAATATCAGTACAATTTTGAAATTAAATGTGTGCCACATACGTTACAGTTAGAACTTTCAGATCAGGTACAACCTTCAAGCTTGGTGCCAGCAGTAAGAATGTTAATTACCAAAGATAGTTCAATAACCACTGAATTGCCTGATTTTAGGCCCAAAACAAAGAATAAGGAGCAGAAGCTGCAGTGAAATATTAAAGATTTGCAAAAATTATGCTTTTTGATGTCTGGCAAGATACTTATTAGACGAGTGGGAGGTTCTACAGTTTGAAAAAGATGATCCAGCTTTAGGTAACAAAGGTATTGACAATTACTGGCAGCAGCACATCACAGCAAAAGACTCATCAGCTATACAACTGATGCACCCAAATGTTTCAAGACTTGTTAAAGCTTCTTTTACATTGCCTTGATGGAAATATGAAAATAGAGAGA
Organism: Schistocerca piceifrons; assembly: GCF_021461385.2. Taxonomy (NCBI): domain Eukaryota; kingdom Metazoa; phylum Arthropoda; class Insecta; order Orthoptera; family Acrididae; genus Schistocerca; species Schistocerca piceifrons. The sequence goes on along the minus strand of NC_060139.1, from coordinate 705,437,411 downwards.
AGGTATTCATTCCATTTTGAAGCACACATTAGGAGAAGACTAGGCAGGAATGACAAAAAGATTTTTAAACAGTATTTTGACTGTGAGGGATGCTTTGGGAAAATACTCCCATTTTCTTTCTGTATCCATTGCCTCACATTGCTTAGGGATGGACAGCAAACACATAAAATTTATACTGCTTATACAGAAGAATGTAAAAGGAAAAGAAAACCTGAATTAGAAGAAAAACAAACACATGAAACAAACGAAAGGCATCTTGAAGAGGAGATTGAAAGATGAACAACAACAACAACAACAAAAAAAAAAATCAGTTTACTATGAGACAAGTGTCCAAAACTGTTTTGTGATCTTTTCCCAGTATTGAAATTTACAATGTTATTAGCTGCAAAAATGTGATGTAAATTTTGTATGTGAATTATGATTACCAATACCGAAATACCGTTAGTGATGTGGGTTGAGTGGGGCCACTGTGGTGTAGAGGTGTGTGGAGTGACGCGTTGTGGAAGTGGTGGTGCTGGCCAGAGGTGGCTAGGAAAGCCCTGCTGCAAGACACAGTATATTTTATTTCATCTTGAGGTTCAATTTTGAAGAGCTGCAGTGGCCCTGCACTGGCCCTGCATACGTGCCTGCAGGCAAATAGTCCACTGGCAGGGCCGATGATGTCAGAAGATCGCAGCGGCAGAATGGCTGTTTGTTGTCCACGCCCTGCTTGGCTGACACTGTTTGCCCCACTCAGCAGCATGTGCCCTGAGGGAGCAGTGCCAACAATGTGTATATCCACTGAATTCTTGTCGGTATCTCTTGCTACTGTGTTAGAAACTTGACCTGGTGTGGAAGGATGGTGGAGTACCATCCTGACTGCAGTCCCCTGCCATCCAAGGCAGACGTTTGGTGCTGCCATGGAGCCTGGGGAACAGCTCATCCATTGTGTCGTTCATTTTAAGTCCTTAGGTGTGGACTTAGAACAGTGAGCTGTTCTGGTGGAGCTGGCTGTTCAGACCGTTGTTGGCTGCTGGCTGGCCCGTAGCATGATGGAGACTCATCTTGACACACTGTCACATAGGGTGCTGCCAGAGTATGCATAATTGTGCTAGAATCAGAGGGTATTTATAGTGCTTAATAGCACACTTGTTGTGCCGACACATTGCTTACAGACATGTACAAATCAGCTCCCCTGTGTCTCCATGCTGTGAAAAGACTCTGCAGGTTGGCTCGTAGTTGCACAGCACTTCTGCAGTGTCACCATCATTGTGTGGCTTGGCTCATCTGCCTTGCAGTGTAAAACTAGACTTGTGTGTGAAATTTTATGTCAGTGTATCTGTGTCTGCCTACTTGCTTCACACATGGATGCAGTGGAGTTGATTTTACGAGGGTTGCCTAGAAAGTAATGTACTGCATTTTTTTTCTTCAACAATTCTTTATTGAACATAATGAAAATTACACACGCAAAATAATGGTGTTTTATCTATACACCTTGTTTTTCCATGTAATCTCCAGCGCGAATCACTTCAGGCAAATGCCGGGATGGTTCCTTTGAAAGGGCACGGCCGATTTCCTTCCCCATCCTTTCCTAACTCGAGCTTGTGCTCCGTCTCTAATGACCTTGTTGTCGACGGGACGTTAAACACTAACTTCCTCCTCCTCCTCCTCCAGCGCGAAACAAGGGTATGTACACCCTGTCAATACCAGTCCTTGTCCTGGTGGTGGAGCCAGTGCATCACTGTATGAACTTCCTTTTCTGATTGACAGTTGCAGCGCCACCTGCTGAGTTGTAATGCATCTGTCCTCACGAATGACAACAGCACCTTGCTGCAACATGTCAAGTGTGACAGCCGTGGATGGTCTCCCTGACCACTGCAAATTGTGGAGCTCCGCCGAACCGCCTTCTGATGTCCTCACTCTCCATGCCCAGTGACCAACTGTACTTCTGCAGATGCTCCATAGACTTTGCACAAGTGTTTGTGAATATTCTCCACAGTTTCTTTCTCTGCAGTGAGAAATTCAATGACGGCACATTGCTTGTAATGTACATCACCTATAGACGCCAGTTGACACCAGTTTGAACTGTCCTGCAGCTATGCTACCTGTCAGGAGTGACAGAAACTTGGTGCACTCACTCAGGAGACTTCAAATAATACATATGTAATGTTTCACATTCGTAGCATTGTTTTCGGCTGAGGAAAAAAATGCAGTGGATTACTTTCTGGGCAACCCTCATAATTAAGTAACACCCAAAATTTAGCAGTGGACCTACATAGCTGTCCTCTGAACGCATGATCAGTTTGCAACAGAAGATGTCACATACAGAGCTACGGCATAGATTATTCACAATTTTCCTCTAACGTTAACCAAACATGGGGCACATACCCTCTACAACTCTCAGCCCATCAGCTTGTTCATCCATCCTTACATAACTACAAAAACCTCCATTCTCATTTGAGCTACCTCTTAACATTAACCCCTCAAAAACACTAAACAACTGTTTGTATAAATATCCCTTCATCGTGCCCTTATGGTGTCTCGTAGTGTCAACAACAGTGCTCGTTTAAACACCGCTCGAGGTTCTTTCACATCACAATTAATTATATACTACAATACACTTTCTTATTACTATATCAAGTGTCTTGCATGCTTCATACCTTCTCATGTATCAGATGTACTGGAGAATCACATTGATGAGTGGCCATCCACTTAAGGCTGCGCAAAATGAAGTCAACACCGGCCTGGTGCTTATGATCTTAATCATGTGCTGCCACTCCTCCCAGCATTTCTGTACATATGAAAGCATTTGCTCTACCAAAACATGTCCCTCTTGCATGTCTGTTAGCAGGTTTAAAGATAGGACTAGATTAGGATCTTGTGTTTCATTCAGGTAGGTCAGATTTCTCACTGGAAGGATTGCTAGTGACTTCTCTGGCCAGTCCAACATTGGTTGCATAGTGTTCACTTATAGGAGAGGCTTATAGGTGAAAGGTCTGCTCTGTTATATCACAGTCTTCCATGTTAATAAGTATTTGATTATCATGGAGTTCCAAAAGTTTTGCTCCCACGAGCTTCCTTGCTTGTAGCAGTTCACTACTGTACTATTAATAGAACAAACCCCCTTACATCCCTACTTTCTGAAAATATGATCATAGCTCCAGGACATCATGTGGACAATCCTGGCCTACTTTACCTAAATATAATTGCATTCGCATGGGCCAGTACCTGTATGTTGTCCAGTATCCCTTGTTCCACACTAGTTAACTGTGTAGTGTGCTGTTCCATGATATCTTTTTCCTCCTTGCTCATCTATCCACTTGCTCTATCATACCATTCTGTTCCCAGATGTCACCAGCATCTGGAGTCCCAAAAACTGTTTTCAGTAACCTACCCTCCTACATCCAACGAACCTCGCTTACATCACTATACCCTTGTGGCACTACTTCCACTATCTGCCACATTTGCCCTTGCAGTTGCTCGTATGACGGATTTGAACCCGTAAATGGGTAAAAGTTGGAACAGTTCATGCTGTATCTCCTTCCGCTGCCAAGCTCTACTTGATGTGCCTTATGGGAGCAACTAGGTGCATTCAAGTAAAGATATCATGACCAATCAAAACCATTTCCAAACTGTCTGTACTGTGCATATGTAGTTTTGTGGTTTTTGTGATCATTGTGACACCTTTGTCAAACCATATTTAGTGTATTTTGTTGTTTGGCCACTAGTAGAGCTAATTGACACCTTCACTCACTTTGCACCACTCAAATGTTTTTGCTCTAAATACAGTGCAAAATACGTAGTTTTTTCATGCTGATCAAAATGTATTTCAAGTATTTAGTCTCGTTCTGAAGTGCAGTATTTACATATGTACATTTTGTAATGTTTACAAACAATGTGCACAATAGTTTGTTTGTGTGTGTGTGTGTGTGTGTGTGTGTGTGTGTGTGTGTGTGTGGAGAGGGGGGGGGGGGGCGCTTTCTATGTAACTCAGGAGGCACCATTACCTGATAATCTCAAGAAGATGAGTGCAGTGCAAGAGATGCAGAACTACACATATGCAAACACCACACAAAATACTTACGTAAATATTTGCGCTCAATAATGTGCAAAATTCTCTAAGCACGTAGTGCTAAACATGGAAAAATACGTAACTGGTGCAATGTGTCATTACTTAAATAATGAATGAGAGCTGCAGGCTTTTGAAAAATATTAATTATGATGTATGAAATTCAGTCAAACGTTTCTATTTCCCAGACAGTTCCAGTTAAATCAGCTGTTTTTATTAGATAATAATCCTTATTAGATAACAAACAAGTCTCTGACAAGTATTTTGTTGGCTATTAAGTACATATCTAATACATGAATTGTGAAAATGCAAGGGGGTATCCCATATGTAACTTTTACAGCTAAAAATGTTATTGCCCACATTGTACACCACTTTTTGAAGTCCCTTGAAAATTGTAAAAGCGAGGTTTCACCGTACGTAATTTCTTGCAATGCAAAGTGACATTTTTCCATGCTTAGTGCTAAATTTGCTGCTTGTAATCTTCTAAAAGCATCTGATATGGTCTGTCACACACAAAAAAATAAAAAAATAAATAAAAAAATAAAAAAATGTAGTATCTAAATATACCATGCACATGTGAAGTTTCAGTCTCCTCAACATTCCATCCAGCAAATGCCGAAATATTGCCAGAGCATTCCAAACAGCAACCTGTAACACTGGAAATGGTCCCAGGGGACCAAGAAACCTGTTTTGAGATGGTCTTCGATGTATACCTTTATCTGCTGGTACCCTCTCCTCAGGTCTAAGGTAGAGAAGTACTTACACTGCCCCACATTGTCTTTGGTTTCAGTGATGTTTGGGATTGGATATGCATTGGTTATGGTTTTGTTGTTAAGATGTCTGTAGTCACAACAGACTCTACAGTGCTTTCCTCTGTTACCCCATCCCCCATCCACTAGCTGTTGATGAATGAGCTCTTCTAATACTGGTTGCAAATATTGTGGTGTACAGTAAGGTCTAGAATATACCAGTGACATAGTTCCTGTAGGGATACAATACTGTATTATAGGTGTTTCTGGTAAATGCCTTCATGGATAAAACTAAGTCTCAAATTCAAACAACAATTTCTCCATTCCCAATCTATCTCTACCTCTAAGATGCTCCAACTTCCTATGCAGTGCCCTGGTGCACACTGGCTTTTTCCTTGTGTCCCTAGCCACATCACCCAGGTCTTACAAATTAGCTACCAACTTTCATTGTGCCCAATAAAAACTTCTGCTTTTTACCCTTCACTTTTCCCACTATACTACATTCCACCTCTACATCTTCATCAATTGCATCAACATTTATTGAGAGCTCCGCACGGCAATCCTGGGGTTCCACTTTGCTTTTAACACCTGCTTAATTATCCCTGTTTGCCTTACCATTTCTATATTCAAGTTGGTGGTTTCCAGCCACACCACATCTATCACACTGAGCTTAGCAACATTGTCTCTGCTATGTCCCTTCCTCCCACACTTCATGTTAGCAAAGAATACTCCTCTTGTCTTGTATTCCTCTTAGTATATTGATCTCTTCATACTCCATGGCTAATCTGTCTGCAGATTATAAATACTCTGGGTTACCCATTCTCACTCTTCCATAGATATCAGATGGCAACCCCTTAAAAATGTGTCCACTGCCCAGTCCTGGTTGGGGACAATTTTTCATATGTTGCGTTAGGTAGTACAACTGTACCTATTAGAGTTGAATTTCCAGAATAAATTTCAGTATTTCATTTCATCTTGTGTTACAATATTGGAGTTCTATGATGCCCCTGGATATGACCTCTGCAGGTGTAGTCCACGGACAGTGCTGATGACGTTAGAAAGTCGTGGCGTCGGGATGACAGTTTGACGTACATGTCCTACTTTGCTGTCACTGTTTATCTAGCTCAGCAATGCATACTTCTGCTGAGTTCTCTTAGGCGGCTACTGATACAGGACTAGAAGTTTGCCCTGGTGTGGAAGAATGGTGACAGCATCGCCCTGGCCGTGAAACGCTGCCCTCCAAAGCAGAAGTTTGGTGCTGCCACAGAGCCTGAGTGATGGCTCATCCAGTGTGTCATTCTAAGTCGATGGGTGTGAGGCTGCTGGCAGACTGTGCATAACTGTGCTAGAATCGGAGGTTATTTATTGTAGTTAGTAACACATTTGTGCCAATAAATTGCTTCTAGTCATGTTCAAATCAACTTTCCTGTGTTTCCATTTTGAGAAATATTCCACAGACTGACTTGTAGTTGCACAGCTTTTTTGCAGTGTCATTATGATTGTGTGACTTGGCTCAGCCACCTTGTGGTGTACAAACAGGATTGCTTGTGAAATTAGATATTGGCACCTCTGTGCCTCTATGCACACGGTTGCAGTGGAGCTGATTTTAATTTATCAACACCCAAAATTTATTGCCGATGTTACATACCATACCCTATCCAGGATCATAATAGAGAAATTTCTTTGGTCTTAACTGGCCATTTTGGTAGAGGATAATCAAAAATTAAAACAATTCATTTTTTGATAGCTGTTTATTGAAATAATTTGTAACCTTTTAAAATACACCTTTTCAGAACGCTTTATCACCTTTTTCACAATTTTAAAGTGCCACCATGGCTCCTCAGCCTGCAAAGTGAAGTGGAACCACGTAAATTTTTTGGGTCATCATTACTCTATACATTCTAAATCAGGTTCGCCATGGAGTATGGTAAAGACAGTCAACTACCATTTGTGGACATTCTGGTCACACACTGATCCGGCAACAAAAAACCATGTATGTAGCATACATCATGCTCAGGACCTATGTATGTTGTGACAAAAAAGTCTCTATCCAACATGAGTTGCAACATCTCAAAACTGTGTTTGAGAAAAACTGGTGTAGCAATCGCCAGTTAAGAGGAACAGTCCTTTCCGGATCAAGGTGTCAAAATAGTGTGTCACCACAGGATCAACCCATCACACCACATCCTTGCTACCATATGTCAGCCCTACATCACAAGAATATCAAATGTGTGTGTCCTCTGGTCCCTTTCAGACAATACTAATAGTAGCCTCAACCTTTTGAAAACACATCAGTTTTTTATAATTAAATGCTGTCTGAAAAAAGTGCACAAATATTCAGTCCTATTTTGATAAGATTTTAAACATGTTCAGAGATTGGCAACCTGCTTTAAATATTCGTAAATCCAAAATTTTGTATTTCTCTTAACAGAAAAAAACTTAGTATGCTGTGACTACAATACGAATGAGCCACAATTGGAAACAGTAAATTTATTCAAATATTTAAATGAAACAATTTGTAGTGCTATAGAATCTGTTGTGGGTAAAGCAGGAGACAGACTTCAGTTCATGGGAAGAATACTACGTAAATGCAGTCAGTGTACAAAGTAGATTGCTGACAAAACACTCATGCAATACATCATAGAATATTGCTCAAGTGTGCAGGACCTATGTTGAATAGCACCAGCAGTGGACATTTTGTACGCAGAGAAGAGCAGTTAAAATGTTTACAGATTTGTTTAACCCATGGAAGAGTTTATGGAGACACTTAAGAAATGAACTGGCAAATGCTTGAATACAGAATGTGAACTGTTCAGTGAAAACCTATTTCCAAAGTTTCAAGAACCAAATTTAAATGACGAACCTAAGAATTTACTATGGCCTTCAACATATCAATCCCACATTGATTGCAAAGACAAAGCTTAGACTAATTACAGTGCACACAGAGATGTTTAGGCAGTCATTTCTCCCACGCTCCATATGTGAATGAAACAGGAACAACACTTGTTGACTGGTACAGTGGGAAGTATCCCCTGCCATGCATTTCACAGTGGTTTTCCATATTATGGATGTAGATCCAGGTGTGCTCCTTGCCACAGTTAAAGATGATCTAAAACTCCTTGCAGACAGACAATAAGAATAGTGTAAGAGAGGCTGGATGAAAAACATGCACCATAATGGGCTGCCCCTGTCCAACGGATCAGCTGTTTCCAAACAAACACTCCCATTAAACACACTATACAGTCCCATGATGAAAATTCAAGGCACGTGTGTTATGCTATTATGTCAATGTCCTCAGGGAGGCTGTGGAATTCTGCCTTTCACAAAAACTAATGACCCTGGCCAATGGTGATCACTAATAGCAATTTAACGTTATTTTTGTCAGCTTATAAACCCATATACTCCTGCCCCCTCCCCCCTTTCCCAAAGCCATATGACAACACTTAAAACATGTAGTTACATTGTTTTTATAATGTCTCTCATTTGTGGTACTTTCACTAACAATTTGTTTTCTAGGAGAGTACATTTGCGATTAAGGAAGAAATGGGGTTCAGTGATGAAGAATTAAAGAAAATGTTGCTTTCAACACCCAGGCTCTGGATTATAAGTAAGTTACTTGGCTTTCTCTTAACCCAGTTGTGTAATTATTAATATTCCTATTCAAGAAGTTATACAATTTTAATTTTAATGTTATTCTTCTCGTGTAATATTAAACACAAGAAATAGTTTTCCTCAGAAGTGTGCCTATAAGAAAAGGGTAGGTTCTCTGCAGAATCAGTGAAGAAAGCAACATACGGAAAACAGTGATGAGGAGGAGGGACAGGATGACAGGGCTTCTGTTAAGGCACCCAGGAATAACTTCCATGGTAGTGGAGGGCACTGCAGAGGGTAAAAACTGTAGGGAAAGACAAGATTGGAATATATCCAGCAAATAACTGAGGACGTAGGTTGCAAGTGCTACTCTGGGATAAAAAGGTTGGTACAAGAGACGAGTTGATGGTGGGCCACATCAGATCAGTCAGAAGGCTGATGATTTAAATGTAAGGAGGGGGAGGAGGAGGAAGAGGAGGAGGAGGAGGAGAAGAAGAAGAAGAAGAAGAAGAAGAAATTGACCTCCAAAGAAGTTTCTAGAAAGATAAATATAATGTTTTACTTACAAAGGAGCCACAGATTTGGGCACAAACATCAGCTTTTATGATGGAATTAGTTCCTCTGCAGACAAAAGGTAGGTTAGGAAGCAATTTAACTATTAGGGATTAAATACTATGGTCACATTTAACTCTGGCTCAAAAGTGGCAATGCAGGGCGGAGTGAGAGAGAAGTCATCAGTCATATGCTATTGTGGAAAACACGTTATTTGATAAAATGAGATGCTGAAAGTGACATTGAAGGCAGTTCACAGGTCAGAGAGATATAAAAAAGATTGAAAAAAAAAAAGAATCGGTTAAGAGATGGGGAACAGCAATGATAAAGAATGGTGTAAAAGCAGCACCTGAGAAAAGAAAAGACAATGCAGGCTGCCTTATGACAACAGAGAGACAAAAAAAGAAGAAAAGTATGAATGGAGAACTTTGAAATTGATGGCAGAAATAAAAGGAAGGATACACAAAACAAGAGTTACCCACTGGTAAGAGTAATAAATACAATTTTAGTCTAGGTGGGTGCCAGGAAACTATCTCTCTCTCTCTCTCTCTCTCTCTCTCTCTCTCTCTCACTCACTCACTCACTCTGTGTGTGTGTGTGTGTGTGTGTGTGTGTGTGTGTCTGTTTTTAATTTCAACTGATAGGGAGTTATGTCAGAATCTGTCTGCCTAAGGGCAACTTGGTCGCAGCTATTAAGTTGCAAAGTGTGAAACTTTTTTCATTTCATTCCAGAGTTGGTACAGCAACCAGTATGTATGATATGAAGAAACAAGCAGTCTTGGTTGCAGTGTTGAATTTTTTTTATTTATTTACTAATTGGGACATAATAAATTTAACACTGCAGCCAGTATTTCTTGTTTCTTCATATTGCTGCAAAATGTGCTCTATGACAGGGTACTGTATGCTACCAGAAGAGCTGCCTCTATGTTTCTGTTCATTGTCACTGATAGCCTTTGTTGAAAGGAGGTATTTGACATGAGTTGTGTTTCAGTCTCACCGTGTGAAAAGTTTGTCCTATCTTAATTGGAGCAGTATGTTGTTGAAGGATGAATAAAATATATTTACTACTAGTGGATACCAATGGATTTTGCTGTTGTAGATGGTAGCTACCTTGAGAGTTTTTCAGTGTTGTATTTAGTTAATATTGTTGCAATTTTGCTCAACTGCACTTGTGTCACGTGACAAGATGGATTTATTGCAGCATGTATAGTTGAAGGTGTGGCTCGGTGGCGGACTACGGATACGCATGTCTCAGGTTTGATTCTCGGCCCATTCTAGGATTTTTATTCACTGCTTATCACTTCTTTCCCCTCTGCCAATATTAGCTAATGTGAAAAATGCTGAGCCACATCTTGGTTTAGATTCCAAGATAAACTGTAAGTCACACTGTAGCTAACTGGGTAAGTCAGTTCGAAGGAAGGCACGGGTGAACCACCTCCAATTATAGTGATGTGATGTTCAAACAGTTTTACCTTTTTACCTTATATGGCTGAGAGTAATTGTCAGAACTTTGGCTTGTGCAGCTTTAAATCCAAGATTACAAACCCATGTTAGTTCAGTATAAGAATACTTAAGTTTTCCTTCAAATGATGACAGATGATCAATTACTAAATGAAGTAGTACAGTTAACATTGTGGGACTAGCAGAAAGATTTTGCAGTTCCTAATGCAACTGTTGCCTCTAGTGACAGTTCAAATGCATCTGAATAGTTAGTAATTTAAAATCCAAGACACTAATTGTTATCTGATGTAGTTTACAAGTTGATATGCCATTCTCAGTGAAGAGTACTAATCCAATGTTGAGTGATGGTGACTAATGGAGTTGCTGACAAGGTAGGTGTTCAGTAATGACTGAGGTGAGCTGCAGAATAGAGTGCTTTTTGATCGGTGGTTGGCAACTGGAACAGAATCTCGTGATTGGTGTTGAATGTATTATTCGGTTATGTTGTGTTGCATCTCTAGGATTTGTTGCACAGTGACATTAAATACATTTGGTGTGTGCAGTATGAGTCCAGAAAATGTTAGTTGTGTGCTCTGTGTGAATGTTGCATTTCTCTTCAGCAAGTCCCAAGTTGAATGCTTCAGGGACCTCTCTATTGTTGATATATAGCCTTCATCAATTCCACCGTCACTGAAATTTCATGTAATTGCTTGCTTCGCAGTGGAGCAAATAGTCTTGAACTGAATGTGAACAACAAGGCCAAGCAGGACTTGCCAGAACATAATGTGGACAGTAATGGAACATTGAACTGACCAACATCCTAGTCAGAAAGAAGTCTCGTTATCTTATTAGATTTATAGATATACTTGTACTGCATACAGTTTTTAAACACGTGTTTTATAGAAGTTTATATTGTTGGATCTAAACAGGAATACATTGCTGCTCTGTTTTACTTCTTGAAAGTTATTTCAAGACACACTTACCTAGAGAACTTGTAGTTTTTACAACAAATGATGAGATCTTTAGAAAAATGTAGTAGATGAGATGCATGTACCACAGGACAACTTTCTCCACCTGTAGAGGTATGGAAAGGCTGTGTCATTCTGCTGGATACCATGACTTCTGGAAATCACCTCACTGTTCAGGCAGAGGCACATACATGTATGGAAAGGGCATTGGCAGAGGTTGATTAACAAAAAGCAGGCTAGGTGAAGCAAATGATTCCTCTATAGTGTTCATCTTACTGGCATCTGAGGTGACAAAATAATTCTTACTTGCCTATGGACATACCATAGTTCTACAAGACGTGTTCCTGCTGCACCCAGAGGTTTTATTAGCATACAATATATTTGTGATGTACAGTTATCTTTATACATTTTATATAATGACAAGTGCAGCAAGTAGATTACCAGCTGCTCTAACCTCTATTTTTGGTGATAAAAAATATGGTATGGATTTTAGTATTTTGTTTTTGGTTTGGCTATCTACCTAAGTTATTAGGTAAAAGAGTGTAATGTGTTTTCTAAGTTATTGCCTCATCCTTTTTTACCCAATGATCAGCTAACTATAGTACATGTTACGGAATTTTAGCTCTCTCTCTCTCTCTCTCTCTCTCTCTCTCTCTCTCTCTCTCTCTCTCTCTGTGTGTGTGTGTGTGTGTGTGTGTGTGTGTGTGTGTGTGTGCGCGTGTGCGTGCATGCGTGTGTGCACATGCGAGCATGACTGCATGTTAGAGTTTTATGGAAGGGGATCAGACATCAAATAGGGATTTTATATCTTACTCTTGAGTATAAATTATCATAATCATATTCCTCTCAAAATATTTTAGTAAGGGTGCTTATATGCTATCAGCTTTGATTGTCTTAATCATAACATCATTGTACCTCTGCTACCACATATTTGTGCTATACAGAACTAATGTGTGCCTGGTCAAGGCAAATATGGCATAGCATGGAAACATACCCAGTCTGCCTGAGAATCCAATGTATTATTTGAACAGTGGAATAATGACAACATTATGAAAAGGGTAGACTGCTACTCACCATATAGTGGAGATGTTGAGTCACAAACAGGCACAACAAAAGAATGCTAAGCATGTAAGCTTTTGGCCAAAAGGCAAAAGGCCTTCTTCTTGCCACACCCCCCCCCCCCCCCCCCTGCCCCACCAAACAAACATATATCCAGGCCAGAGTCTGGCCTCAGTAACCAGAGTCAATGTTTTACTTCAGAAGACAGGAGAAGGCCTTTTGGCCAAAGCTTACTTGTTTAGCAGTCTTTTTGTTGTGCCTGTCTGGGACTCAACATCTCAGCTATAAGATAAATAGCAATCTAATCTTTTCATAATAATGACAAAGTATTATTCAGTTTTTATGAATTATCCACTAAGGACTATCACAGTAAAGTGGCTGGTAGTATTTATATGACTCCATGGATTTGGGGAGGGGGGTAAATCTTTGCACTTATGGAATAACTCTTATTACAGGCTAATAAGTATTATATGTATAATACTTCAATAATATCCTGAAACAAGACAGTAATCAACCTAATATTTGTCGTAAATGTGAAACAACTGTTTGTGTAAACAGTAGCTTTTGTTTCATTTCAGGTCAAAAATCTTTACTTTCAAGATTCCATTTTGTACATAACGTGATGAAGGTTCCGCATGAACAGATTGCTGCCTCTTCAAAAATACTGACATGTCGTGAATTTAGAGTACGGCAGAGGCACCTATTTTTAGTGGCTCTAAATCGGGCTCAGTACAACCCTAAAAAAGAAAGTTATGTTTCTTTGGAGAAACTAGTCTCAGGCACTGATACTGAATTCTGTGATACTGTAGCAAAGGCATCTATACAAACATATAATGAATTTTTGAAAACATTGTGTTAGCAGAATTTTTTGTAATACACTTTTACTGTCTTTGTGAATAAAGTACATATCTTTGTTTTGTTGCAAATGTGATTTTCCTTCCCATTGTTTTAGAAGTTGACAGTGTTATTTTACTTTTTAATTTGTGCATTACTGTTACTTATTTTGCATATAAAGCATGTTTAGATATTTTACAATGTGGAGGCAACTAGGCTTTCAAACATGTTTCATTTTTTAAAATTCAAAACATAGAATACTGGTACACAATTTTTGACACTATCAAGAAAGACAGTTTGGTACACAGAGATGAATCATGTCAATTTAATGTGCTAAAAGAAAATAAATAATGACTGTCTTCTTTGCCTTCAAAAAGTGAACTAAGATATTATAGGGACTGACTTCCATATCACTCTTAATGTGCACCTATTTTGCATTTGGGGGTAATGCTTACTGCATCCACATTGTTCATTAAGTTACACAAGTCCCTTGGATCATAGAAAACTGGGAGCTCTTCAGGGAGTTCTGTCATTTTTGGCTGGGTACTGGTTTGGTTCAGTGGGAACATGAGAAATTAATATTTGTAATTGTATGTGTCTGCAGAATGTTTGCCATGGTGATGCTGGCATAATAGCATTATCATCCTTGGCATTTAACAAAAAAAAAGAAAGTTGTTACTCTTTTGTTGTAATTCAGTTTTCGTTGTGTGTGAGATAAATTATAAACAATTGGAAAGGTACACATGAAATTGAGTCTTTAATGAACTAAGTGTTTAACAAATTGGTGACCATGATGTGACTGGCAAGACGACAACATTTGCAACATAATTTGTGGCAAAATTTTAAACGTAATTTTTATTTGATTTGAATTTTTCGTGTAGTGTGTTTAAAAATGCAAAGTGTGTCAACAGACAATGAACTGGAAAGGAATAATGAAAGGTTTAAACTGGAAATTGGTAAGGTAAGTGTTAATCTGCCATCATTTTGGATTGAAAAGCGAGACATATGGTTTTGTCAAGCCAAAGTGCAGTTTACAGACACAGAGTTGACTACATTTAACTATTTGCTTGCCCAGCTGGAGCCAAAATTAGTTGAGAATGTATGGAATTTAGTGATGAGAACAATAAATATTATTTTGCGAAAGGCTGTTTTTTTTAACTGTATTTAAAGAAAGTGAAGAGTGTCAAAAACTTTTGAGTGGTTGAGAACGTGATGCTGTGAATCCTAGCCAATTAAAATGGCTTGAAAAATTTCCTAGTAATATTCAAAGTATTTTAGTTATATCTGATGAAACAGTGGATAAGATAGCTCAAATGGCAATTGTATAGTCAAAATTAACTCTGTTGAGGAGGTTCAAATTGCATCACTTCATTCCATTCCATCAATATCATTGTCACCGTCTGTGTAAAACCTCCTAAGAATTGTAAAATGAGGTTAAGATGCTTTGAAAACCAAGTGGGTGAAAATCGCAGAGTAGAAGTAGAAGCAGAGCAAAATTCGATAAAAATGGTAAATATTGCTATTATCTTTCAAAATTTGTCACATGATGTAAGCCTGAAAAATGTGTTTAGCATTGACAATGGCAAAATAAAAGTTGAAATGCCAGACATATACAATTCTGAATGACCAGCCATTGTAGTAGATGTATCAAGAGGCATATTGCGGGCTGATTATCTTCATCATTATGGTTTACTCATTGGTCTCAAAAATATAAAGTTGTTAGACAACATCACCAAATTACAAATTTCAGCACAAATAATCACTGTAAATGCCAAAGAGTAAGTAAATGTGCTCTATGCAACATGCCAGTTTTCCAGTCTCTTGGAGAAATTTCCTGAACTAACAAAATCATCCATAGTACCAAAAGTGTTGAAGCATAAAGTGCTGCATTGTATCACTATGTCTAGTGGTCCACCAATATATAGTTAAGGCTCATAGAGTGGACCCAAAAAAATTGCAAAATGACTGAAAATGAGTTGGTAAATAATGTTATTATACATCAATCACAATCGCAAGTTTGTGGAGATTATCACTGTTTGAATGACAGGATTCTCCCTGATTGATCTCCAGTTCCACGAGGTGATTTAAATTTTATGCTTGAAAATAAAAATGTATTCGCAAAGACCTATTACCAAATTCCATTAGGCAAAGAAGGTAAACCAAAATCAGCTATTACTACATCTTTTAGTCTTTATAAATTTAATTTATGCCCTTCAAGACTTTCCAATGCACCTAGCACATTTCAGAGGTTTATAAAGAGAATTAAATTTATGTTTCCCATATTTAGATGGTTTTTTTAATAGCATTTGGATCTCCAGAGCAGCTTGTTGAGCATCTGAATTTACTCTTTGAACTGTTGAATAAGTATGGCCTTATATTAAATGTTAGAAAATCAGTATTTGTTCTACAACAGCTAACAGTCATAGGACATTTAATTACACTTGCAGGAACAAAGCTGCCAGATCCAGGAAGGGTTGCAGCAATAATGAATTACAAATGACCCAAAACAGTTTGTGAACTTGGAGCATTCTAAGGAATCATCAGTTTTTATCATTGGCATTTGGAACATGCTTCTGAAATCCAAGCTTTGCTGATGATTGTTTAAAAGACACACTAAACATGACTGAAGACATATTGACAGGACAGAAGAAACAATCGATCAGTTCCAAAAATGCAAAAAAGGTATTGCAGTTACCATGATTTTGACATTTCCTGGTTTGTACAGCCAGCTCACATTATTTCTGCTTGCACATTATTTTGCTGCAGGTGCTGCATTGCAACAGCGGCAAGGTAAACAATGGAGACTGACTGACTGTATATTTTTTTTCCAAAAAAAAGCTCGCATCAACATAGTGGTTGTATCCCATATAGGATAGAGAGCTCTTAATTTATACATGGCTGTCAAATATTTCAGGTATCTGTTAGAAGGAAGAGACTTCATTATTTATACCAAACATTCTCCCTCTAAAATACGCATTTAAGCACAAGATGAGAAAGCAATGACAAACCATTGATGTTAACTCGAGTATAGTTCACAATTTACTACAGATCTGCAACATGTATCTGTTAAAAAAGATAATGTTGCTGATAGCTTATCAAGGCTTAAAGAATTAGTTCATATTAACTATGAAGATACAGCCGAACAGAAGAAGATGACAAAGAGCTTCATCACCTACTGTCCAGTGGTCACACAGCACTTAAATTAAAATTCCATTTGACACATGGAGGAAAACAGTATTGTGATGTGATGTGTAAACACAAACTATATGTTCTTATATTGCTGAATCATTTAGATATCCCATTTTCCAACACTATCATAATTTGGCTCATCCAAGCATTAAGATGACTGGGAACATGATCTCATCAATGTTTGTCAGTATAGAAAAGGATGTCCCATATTGGATGAAAATGTGTAATGCTTGTGAGAAAAACAACATATCATTATACATTTGTTGAAGCGACATTAGCACACTTTCCTATTAATGGTGAACCCATCGAATAATTCACATTGACTTGATAGGGCCAATGCTGATGTGGTAATGTTGACATTATCTTTATTATGTTATTATCTTGAGAATTTTACAGAAAAAGGAGGTTGTTACTCTGTTATTGTTGTTGTTGCAATTCAGTTTTCATTGTGAGCAAGATAAAGCATGAACAAATGGAGAGCTACATGTTAAATTGAGTTTAATGACCTTAGTGTACAACAGTGCTTTGCTTTATCTGCTGTGTTGAAATGTTTGTAGTTGCTGGCTGCTGACTTGTAGGAAGCCAGTTCAGGTAAGACAAAGTAATGGCCATAACAGATCGTCTGATATTGCGCATTAATAGCATGAGATACTTCTACAGAATTTGCCTGTATTGCAGAAACTTGATGAAATAATGTAAACGGATGGATAAAAAATCTACTAACCAAGCAGTGGCAGGAAAACATGCACACAAAAGTGTTCGACTTTTACAAGCTTTCAGAGTCAGTGGCTCCTTCTTCTGGCAGAAGAGTTGAAGGGGAATGAAGAGGGATGAAGGAAAAGGACTGGAGAGGTTTAGGGAAAGGTGAACAGTTCTGAAAGTTCACCCAGAACCCCTGGCCAGGGGAGACTTACCGGACAGGATGAGAAGGAAAGTCTTTCCTTCACATCCCAGCTGGTAAGTTTACACTGACCCGGGGTTCTGGGGGACTTTTCTGAACTGTACCCCTTTCCCTAAACCTTTCCAGTCCTGTGCATTTTCGACTTCTTGCGGCGTACTGAATAGTCCATTAAATTACAGGCATGCAACTGCACAAATAAAATTTCCTCCACTGATATTTCGGCCACGTATCGTCCGGCCATCCTCAGAGGGAGTCACAAGACTGACGACAAGATGTCAAACATTTGGCAGAAAAATACGCAGGTGAAAATATTTAGCTTCCTTATTGAAACCATTGGTAGGAAAATGTAGTCACCACATTCGTAATTCTATGGATTTTATTCAGAGACTTAGCAATGTCTGGCTAAATAGTACAGATGTGCGTGTTAGTTTTGATGTGGTATCATTATACACTAAGGTACCTTTAAAGGACTCTTTATCTCTTATCGGTCAACATTTTGATAAGAACATTACGGCCTTATTTGAACATGTGCTTTTATTATCTTATTTTCAGTATAATGGTGAATTTTGTGAGCAAATTGACAGTGTTGCCATGGGAAGTCCCCCCTCCCCTCTGGTAGCTAATTTATTCATGGAAGACTTTGAGGACAAGGCACTGGACTCAGCAAGTTTTAAACCAACGGTCTTCTGGAGGTACGTGAACAACACATTTGTGTTATGGCCCCATGGGATGGATGAG
The DNA here is from genome assembly GCF_021461385.2 of Schistocerca piceifrons. Lineage (NCBI taxonomy): Eukaryota > Metazoa > Arthropoda > Insecta > Orthoptera > Acrididae > Schistocerca > Schistocerca piceifrons. The sequence continues at coordinate 705,419,342 of NC_060139.1, read as the reverse complement.
TTACATCACTTTCTTGAGCAATTGAATTCCATCCATGCTAGCATTAAACTTACTATGGAAATAGAAAAAGACGGCTGCTTCCCCTTTTTGGATGTTGCCTTTCGCCATAAAGGTGATGGCACATTAGGACATGCCGTATATTGGAAACCAACACACACAAATCTGTATCTTCATGCCAGTAGCTGCCATCACCCTTCACAGACCATAGGTGTCCTTAAGACCTTAGTGCATCAGGGGCACTGTATATCCAATAAAGACAATTTGCAAGAAGAGTTCACATACCTCAAGAGCATTTTTAAATTGAATGGATTTCCTCCGCAACAAATTCGTAGAGCGTTCAATGCAAAACCTAAAATGCAGGTATGTGATGGGGAAGAAGAAAGTAATTTCTTCAGATCTAGTGCGTTTTTGCCCTATGTGGGTGCTCTTTCCTCGAAGATAGGCCGTATTCTTGAGAAACACTGTGTTAAGGTGATCTTCCTGCCCCCCACGAAGACTGCAGCTTTACTCGGCTCTGTGAAGGACAATTTACAGCTTCGTAAAGTGGGTGTGTATCAGATTCCTTGCAGAAATTGTGAGAAGTCGTAGATAGGTCAAACAACAAGCACCGCTCCTGAGGGGTGTGTGGAGCATTGAAGATACACATTCTTATTACAGCCAGACAAGTCAGCTGTGGCCAAACATTGTATTGATACAGGGCATTCCATGAATTACAGTGCTGTGAAGATTTTAACATCCACATCTTCTTTTTGGGAATCTGTCTTAAAGGAAGCTATAGAGATTAGGTTAGCTAATAATTTAATAAATAGAGACAATGGTTTTAATTTGGACAAAGCAAGAGACAATGGTTTTAATTTGGACAAAGCATGTAATCCGGCTCTTGGGGTAATTAAACTGCAGAGAAGTTGTCATGGTGTCACTGCCACACCAATCATACATCAATAAGCAAATAGAATGTCTGTACGCCTTTGCCACAGGTGGTGCATGTGTAAACATATTTCTCTGCTGCCGACCAGCATCCGTAACCCGCATGCGCAGTACCACCACGGTGGAGCATATAAGGCCGCGCTTGGCATCTTGTCATCAGTCTTGTGACTCACTCTGAGGATGGCCAGATGATACGTGGCTGAAATATCGTTGGAGGAAATTTTATTTGCTCGGCTGCATGCCTGAAATTTAATGGACTCTCCAGTCCTTTTTCTTCACCCCTATTCCTTCCCTTTTAACTCTTCTGCCAGAAGAAGGAGCCACTTGTGATGAAGCAAGCTGGGATATATTTACGTTCCCTCTTGTTTTGTCATCTAACTCCTTAAAATTCATTTTTTCATGATTGATTAATTACCATTAATATACGTGAGGATAATCTGCATTTTCATAAAAGAGAAAGATTGGCCCTCAGTTTTAAAGAATATAGCACCAGATCTAATTTTATGCATAGTTTTGTGTGTGTCAGCAATTTCCTAATTTATTTTGACTATTTCTAGTTAATACTTTTGTTAGAGGTTGAAATCCATAATCGTTTCGTAACTTAACTTCTATTGTTGACTTATAAACAAATATAAGTTCTGTACTAATTATAAACATTTTGAAGAACAACTAATAGGATTCTTAAAGTATTTATTTGGCTCTATTTGAAAACATATTAGCAAAGACAGCTCTTCATGAAATCCAAAGTAATTACTAGTTTTGTCAAAAGTATTTTTTGCGTAACTATATCGGTTAATTTCATCATTTAAACAAATAATTGGGCCTAACTCATGTAGTAGAAAAAAACTGTTAAAAGACGCAATTTTTTTTATGTATTCAGTTAATTTAATGAGTGAAATTTTAATTGTAGTTTGTGTAAATTAAACATCAAACAATGTGTAGTTTCAACGCCTATTATTGTGATGATATATAAGGGCCTCATTTTTGGTCCTGAGACAGTCAGTCCATGGCCGAGTTTCAGACATGAAACCTGTGTTGGTTAGAACAACAACAATGCATCGTCTTAACCATGAAATTAATGTAACAAAAATAGGCCGTATGTTAAAACAGTGACAGTGACTGTTAAATTTATTTGAAAGACTGTGAACTGTGTGGTTTTGTTTTACTGCTCATAGATGTTCAACAGCAAACTATTGTAGTAGTATGTTGATGTTTGCTTGCAACCTATTAATGAGACTATTGAAAGTTAAACAATAGTGCACTGCTCATATAACTGTGTATTACTGGAGGGCTGTGAAGAGTGAAAGTAAAAAACTGTGAAACACAACTGTGTACCTGTCGGCTGCATCATTTAATGTAGTCAGTGTTGAACTTCTATCCCCCCTATTTTTCAGCCAGTGTAGCAACGCAGTACATAGACACTGAGGACAATCACTGAGGAAATAAAACAGATGGATATCACAAGCTCACCCTTCTCTCAAACGATACACTGCAAATTATGGATGAAGGGCAACAGGTACATTCCATAGTCCTATATTTCTGAAATGCATTTCAGATGCCTGCTGCAGCCTTTTAACAAAGGTACAAGCATACATAATAGGTTCCCAGATATGTCAGCCTCTCGAAGCCTTCTTAAGTAATAAGACCTGGTACGTTCTCCTCAATGGCGACTGTTCATCAGACTTTAATTTTACTTTTCCATGTCCAGAAACCAGGTCACAATCTTTCAGCCCAGTATAGGGCCACGTCTAAGGCTTCTTGCTTGCCCAGCCATAAATCATTGGGGTTGCACCTATAAGGGCTGTTTGGGCAGGCGAGCAGATGCTCCATATCCTGCACAGTGCCACAGTCACATTTATCATCCATGGTTCCAAGCCCCCACCTAATCATATTTGTCTTCACTGGGGCCACCACTGTCCTTATTCGGCTCAGTGTCTTCCTCCACGCCTTCCAGTTTGTGCTGAATCCGCTGGGCACTTTCTGTACAGGTGAGCAATTAGCTGGTGGTTCTTCTATTACCGTGGCTAAGAAACTTTTAAGGGATTTCAATCACCAGGGGTTTACACTCAGTGCCAAAGGGCGATGCCGATCATCAATAGTTTGGCTGAGCCTGTCTGTGAAGTCATGTGATGTTCTCTGAGAGTTGGGATTTGCAAATCTGGCAGCTCTGTATAGTTTTGATAGGGAAGTAGGTTTCCTGCATCCCATTGTTAATCGACATGTTTCATTAACACTTATGCTGACCTCCTTTGCAATGGTTGATCTGAACCATACTGGGCAGGCATATTCGGCTGTAGAGAAGCATAAGGCTTGTGCGGTGGTTCTTAATATGGAATGTTTAGCGCCCCATTTGCTGTTAGCGAGTTTCCACAGAATATTATTTCTGCCAGTTACCTTTTGTCGCATCTTTTCGCAATGGTACCTGTATGTTAGAGATCTATTGAGCACCATACCCAGGTAAGTTGGTTTGTCGGTATGCTCCAGTATGGTATAATTCCAAGAGACATTAAGTTTATGGTTAGCTTGCCAGGATCGAAGGTGGAAGGTGCTGAGTTGTGTTTTGGACGGGTTTGGCTTAAGAAAGTTGTTTTTATAGTACTCTGACTTTTCCCTAAGAGCTTTCTCCAGCTTCTGTTCTACATCCTCAAAGGTCCTCCCCTGTGTTGTAATTGCCAGGGCATCTGCATACAGAAAATGTTTTGTATGCTTAGGCATTGGTTGGTCATTGGTGTACAGATTAAATAAGGGGGGCACCAAAATGCTTCCTTGAGCCAGACCACTTTCCTGGTTTGTCCACCTGCTCTTTTTCCCATTGAGGACAACATAAAATTATCTATTTTGTAATAGGGACTTGATAATCTTAACAAATCAATAGTCTCTTAGTTCATTATACAGCTTCTGGAGCAGCAGCCTGTGGTTAATTTTATCATATGCAGAGCTAAGGTCAACCAGGGCTAGCCCTGTTATCTTTTTATTTTCTTATCCTTCCTCTTTGTGTTCTGTTAAGCACAGAATTTGGCTAGTACATGATTTTCCAGGTCTAAAACCAGCTTGTTGAGGATTAAGTTTCATCTCAATAGATTCTGTCATACGATTTAAAGTAAGTCTCTTATACAGTTTGTAAAGATAACACAGAAGAGATATTGGGTGATGGTTCTTTGGCGAATCAGATGCCTTCCCAGGTTTCAAGAGTGCCACTATCCTTGCCTTCCCCCACAACTTGGGGATGTTTCATGACATTGATTGAAAAGTTGCAGGATCCAGTTCTTTCTGCCCGGTCCTAAGCATTTGATCTGCTCCCTGCACATCATCCCCCCCCCCCCCTCCCCCCAGCTGCTTTGCCACTTTTTGTATTGCTGAGACACTTGTTGAATTCCTTCATTGTAAAGGGTGTTAAAAACCTATTAGTTTCTGACTGTAAAATCGTGTTAATTTTTACTTTCTGTTGTTTTGTATTAGTCTTTCCATTCAGGAGCAGTTGACGAGCCACTTGATTAGGTGTTACCTCAGCACACTGTTCATCAGAGACTGAGGTATTATCAGGAGTGCTCCAGGGAAGATAGGACCACTATTATTTTCTATTTATATAAATGATCTGACAGATGGGGTGGTCAGCAATCTGGGGTTGTTTGCTGATGATGCTGTGGTGTACAGGAGGGCGTCATTATTGAATGACTCTAGGAAGATGCAAGGTGATTTATACAATATTTCTAGCTCATGTGATGCATGGCAGCTAGCTCTAAATGTACAAATATGAAAGTTAATGTGGATGAGTAGGAAAACAATCTTGTATCGCTTGAATAGAGCATTAGGAATGTGCTGCTTGGTTGGGTATTGATTAAATATCTAAGCGTATCATTGCAAAGCAATACAAAATGGAGTGAGCACATCATGTGGGGAAGCTGAATGCATGTGTTTATTCTACACTCCTGGAAATTGAAATAAGAACACCGTGAATTCATTGTCCCAGGAAGGGGAAACTTTATTGACACATTCCTGGGGTCAGATACATCACATGATCACACTGACAGAACCACAGGCACATAGACACAGGCAACAGAGCATGCACAATGTCGGCACTAGTACAGTGTATATCCACCTTTCGCAGCAATGCAGGCTGCTATTCTCCCATGGAGACGATCGTAGAGATGCCGGATGTAGTCCTGTGGAACGGCTTGCCATGCCATTTCCACCTGGCGCCGCGGTTGGACCAGCGTTCGTGCTGGACGTGCAGACCGCGTGAGACGACGCTTCATCCAGTCCCAAATATGCTCAATGGGGGACAGATCCGGAGATCTTGCTGGCCTGGGTAGTTGACTTACACCTTCTAGAGCACGTTGGGTGGCACGGGATACATGCGGACGTGCATTGTCCTGTTGGAACAGCAAGTTCCCTTGCCGGTCTAGGAATGGTAGAACGATGGGTTCGATGACGGTTTGGATGTACTGTGCAGTATTCAGTGTCCCCTCGACGATCACCAGTGGTGTACGGCCAGTGTAGGAGATCGCTCCCCACACCATGATGCCGGGTGTTGGCCCTGTGTGCCTCGGTCGTATGCAGTCCTGATTGTGGCGCTCACCTGCACGGCGCCAAACACGCATACGACCATCATTGGCACCAAGGCAGAAGCGACTCTCATCGCTGAAGACGACACGTCTCCATTCGTCCCTCCATTCACGCCTGTCGCGACACCACTGGAGGCGGGCTGCACGATGTTGGGGCGTGAGCGGAGGACGGCTTAACGGTGTGCGGGACCGTAGCCCAGCTTCATGGAGACGGTTGCGAATGGTCCTCGCCGATACCCCAGGAGCAACAGTGTCCCTAATTTGCTGGGAAGTGGCGGTGCGGTCCCCTACGGCACTGCGTAGGATCCTACGGTCTTGGCGTGCATCCGTGCGTCGCTTCGGTCCGGTCCCAGGTCGACGGGCACGTGCACCTTCCGCCGACCACTGGCGACAACATCGATGTACTGTCGAGACCTCACGCCCCACATGTTGAGCAATTCGGCGGTACGTCCACCCGGCCTCCCGCATGCCCACTATACGCCCTCGCTCAAAGTCCGTCAACTGCACATACGGTTCACGTCCACGCTGTCGCGGCATGCTACCAGTGTTAAAGACTGCGATGGAGCTCCGTATGCCACGGCAAACTGGCTGACACTGACGGCGGCGGTGCACAAATGCTGCGCAGCTAGCGCCATTCGACGGCCAACACCGCGGTTCCTGGTGTGTCCGCTGTGCTGTGCGTGTGATCATTGCTTGTACAGCCCTCTCGCAGTGTCCGGAGCAAGTATGGTGGATCTGACACACCGGTGTCAATGTGTTCTTTTTTCCATTTCCAGGAGTGTATTTGGAGAATTTTGGGAAAGTGTAGCTCACCTATAAAGAACGTGGCATATAGACGGCTAGTGCGACCTATTCTTGTGTAGTGCTCACGTGTTTGGAACCTTCACCATGTCAGATTAAAGGAAGACATTAAAGAAGTTCAGAGGCTTGAAGTTATATTTGTCACCAGTTGATTTGATCAGCATGCAAGTAATATGGAAATGCTTAAAGAACTCAAATGGGGATGCCTGAAGGGAAGATGACGCTCTTTTTGTGAGGCACTATTGCAGAATTGTATCAAACCAGCATTTGAAAATGACTGCAGATGAATTCTACTGCCACCAATGTACATTTCGCATAATGACCACAAAGATAAGATGAGAAAAATTAGGGCTCATATGGATGCACTGAAAATCAATGAAAGGGGACATTCTATGAGTTGGGGTGTGGAATTTCAGAAGTTTGAACTAGATACGAAATATAGAAAATATGAAAAGGGAAATGCAGAGGCTCAATATAGATACAGTTGGGTCAGTGAAGTGAAATGGAAAGTTGGTTGGTTGGTTTGGGGGAGGGGACCAAACAGTGAGGTCATCAGTCCCATTGGATTAGGGAAGGATGGGTAAGGAAGTCGGCCATGCCCTTTCAAAGGAACCATTTCGGTGTTTGCCCGAAGTGATGTAGGGAAATCATAGAAGACCTAAATCAGGATGGCCAAATGTGGGTTTGAACCATTGTACTCCCATATGTGAGTCCAGTGTACTAACCACTGTGCCACCTTGCTTGGTGAAATGGAAAGAAGACAAGGATTTCTGGTCAGATGAGTACAGAGTAATGTGAACAGCAGCAGAAAATGGTGTAACAAGAGTAGGTTTCATTATGAATAGGAAGGTAGGGCAGAAAGTGAGTTACTGCTAACAGTTCAGTGACAGCATTACTCTCATCAGAATCAACAGCAAACCATCACCAACAACAATAGTTCAGATAGACATGCCGATGTCGCAATCTGAAGATGAAGAGACAGATAAGGTATATAAGGATATTGAACAGGTAATTCAGCATGTAAAGAGAGACGAAAATGTAATAGTAATGGGGGACTGGAATGCGGTCATAGGGAAAGGAGTGAAGAAAGGGTTAGGGCACAATATGGGCTCGGTAGTAGGAATGAGAGAGCAGAAAGATTAATTGAGTTCTACAATATATTTCAGTAAGTAATTGTGAATACTTCGTTCAAAACTCATAAGAAGAGGAGGTACACTTGGAAAAGGCTGGGAGATATGGGAAGATTTCAATTAGATTACACCATGATCAGGCAGATATTCCTAAATCAGATACTGGATTGTAAGGCATGTCCAGGAACAGATAGACTCATATCACAGTTGGTAGCAATCAAGAATAGGCTGAAGTTTAAGAGATGAGTGAGGAAGAATCAGAATGCAGTGAAGTGGGAAATGGAAGTACTAAGGAATGAAGAGATATGCTTTAAGTTCTCTGTAGCTATAGATAGTGCAATAAGGAATAGCTCAGCAGGCAATTCAGTTGAAGAGGAATGGACATTGCCAAAAAGTGCAATCACAGAAGTTGGAAAGAAAAACAGAGGTACAAAGAAGGTGACAGTGGGTAACAGAAGAAATACTTCAGTAGAGCAATGTAAGAAGGAAGTACAAAAATGTTCAGGGAATTTGAGGAGTATGGAAATACAAAGTCTTTTAGGAAGGAAACAAATAGGGAGCGCAGGAAAGCTACGACTGCATGAAAAATGTGAAGGAATCATAAAACAAATCATTGTCAGACGGACTGACTTAGCAAATAGAAAAGTCAAAATCACCTTTGCTTGGGAATTCGTGTTAAAAGCAAAGGAGAGAGCAGGTAGGTGGAAAAAGTACATTGAGGGTCTCTATGAGGGGAACTACTTGTCAGATGATGTGACAGCAGATAGAAGAACAAACATGGCTGGATATAGAAGAGATAGGGGATCCAGTATTAGGGCCATAATTTAAAAGAGCATTGGAAGACTTAAGATCAAATAAGGCAGAAGGGACAGATAACATTCGATCAGAACTTCTAAAATCATTGGGGGATTGACAATAAAACAACTGTTTATGTTGGTATATAGAACGTACGAGTCTGGCAACATATTTTTGGAAAAAAAGCATCATCCAAACAATTCTGAAGATTGAAAGAACTGACAGTCTCCCATAAGTCCAACCCCTCGTCCAAGTCGTGGGAGATGGGCAACGGCACAAAGTAGGGGATTGCCTTTAGGGGCGATGTACAGCGGGGACTTCGTGTGCCCCAGGACCGCTACGGTAGCTGAGAAGGCCCTATGGGAACCCTGAAACGTGACGGCTAACGGGGCTCTGGTGAAGCTGCGATAGGCCTAGCAAGCCAGTAGTGGATAAATCAACTGCTTTCAAAAAGGGAACATGCCTCGGATCACGGAACGGATTTAAAGGAAACGGACCAAGCAATGGAAAAGGATTACGAGATGGTTTACGGCTGGGCACCTTAAACATAAGGACTCTAACTGGGAAGTTAGAAGAAATTGTAGAAATGATGGAAAGGAGGAAATTGGACATCTTGGGACTTGCTGAGACTAGGTGGAGAGGAGTTGGTGAAAAACCACTAAGTAAAGGATGTAAATTGTACTGGATAGGGAATGAGAGGGGAAGAAATGGAGTGGCAATAGTGGTCAGAGAGGGTCTGCAGGAGGAGGTGGAAGGTATCAATGATCGAATGATAAAAGCCAGAGTACGGGTGAAAGGAAAAAGCATTGAAATCATCCAAGCATATGCCCCACAGGTGGGGTGTACAAAAAAGGAGAAGGAGGAATTTGAAGATGACATGCAAAAGCAGCTAAATGGAGGAAATCAGATTATAATAGGGGACCTCAATGCACATGTTGGCACAGACAGGAAAGGATTCGAGGAGATAATGGGACCAGAGGGCTGGGGGAACCGAAATAGAGAAGGAAAATTGTTGCTGGAATTCTGCAAGAGGAATGGGCTGGCGATCGCAAATTCGTGGTACAAGAAGAGGAGTAGTCACAAAATAACTTGGTACAGTGGGGACTGGTCCCAAACTTCAGTAGTAGACTATGTACTAGTGGATAGGCAGATGATGAGCAGCCTCACAGATGTTAAGGTCATACCATCTGAGGCCTTAGACAGCGACCATCGGCTGTTGGTAGCCACCCTAAGAGAGAAAAAAGATAGGAGGGCAACAGATATACAGGAGAAAAGGTTGAAGACATGGATGCTGAAAGAGGATGAACGGAGGACCCAGTACCAGACACTGATCAGGAAGAAGCTGCCAAAGGAAGATCAGAGAACAGTGGAAGAAGAATGGGGCGATTTTAAGAGGGCTCTAGTTGAGGCAGCTGAGACTGTGTGCGGAAGAACTAGCACAAAGAGGAGAAGTAGGGAAACCCCATGGTGGAACAACATATGTAAAGAGGCAGTACTTCGAAAGAACAAAGCCTTCAGAGAATGGTTCCAGACCCGAACAGAGGAAGCTAGGGTAAAATATAAGGAAAGCAAGAAAGCGGCACAGACCATAGTAAGGGCGGAGAAGAAGAAGTGGATGGAAAAATGGACAAGAATGTTAGAAGAGGACAGTGAAGGGAACAAAAAAGTACTTTACACCATGGTAAGAAATAAGAGGAATGACAGAAGCGAGTGCCTGAGGATCATGGATAATAATGGAAGAGTTGTGGAGGAAATGCATGAGCTCAAAAAGATTTGGAAGGAGTACTTTGAAGATCTGTTGAATGCTGCCAAGCAGGTAACTAACAGCGATGGAGAGCCTAAGGCAGCAGACGATTATAATAGTGGGGAAATTGATGATCTAACTTGGAATGAAGTGGAAGAAGCCATAAAGAGGATGAAAGGGGGCAAGGCACCAGGTTGGGACGAAGTAACAGTGGATATGATACGAGCAGCAGGAGAAGTAGGAACCCAGTGGCTATACAGAGTGCTGAGGGTGGTGTGGAAGGAGAACAGAATTCCTGAGGATTGGAAGAAAGGAATTATAGTCCCGATCTTCAAGAAAGGGGATAAAAGGAGATGTGAGAACTACAGAGGAATCACCCTGCTATGCCACTGTGGAAAAATCTATGAAAAGATGCTGGAGAAGAGAATAAGAAGCAGTATTGAAAGTAGACTGCAAGAGGAGCAGTACGGTTTCAGACCGGGAAGATCAACAACGGACCTCATATTTGCGGTAAGGCAACTGCAGGAAAGGCACTATGAGTACGGGAAGGACTTAATCATGGCCTTTTTGGATATTGAGAAGGCGTATGATAGTATCTGTAGGGACAAGCTCTGGGATGTGCTGAACGCAAAAGGGATAGATGAAGAGATTACACGAAAAGTCAGAAAAATGTATGAGGGAAGTGAGAGTTGTGTGAAAGTGGGGAGGGAACGTACTGCATGGTTCAAGCTGGAAAATGGGCTGCGACAGGGAAGTGCACTTTCGCCTTTATTGTTTATTATTGTTATGGATGAAATCCTACAGCAAGTATCAGATGCAATTGGAGATCATAAAATGAAAGCAGTGCTTTTTGCCGATGACCTGATGTTATGGGGAAATTGCGTGAAGGAGGTGCAAGAGCAGTTAGATGCATGGGAGGCAACGGCAGCACAATATGGAATGCATTTCTCTGCAAAGAAAAGTGAAATAATCGTCACAACAAGGAAGAAGAATAGGCCAAATGTGGATATAACTTGTGGAGGGGAAAAACTACAAGTGGTAGAGAACTTCAAGTACCTGGGAAGCGTGATTGAAAGTAAGGGGGGAAACGCAATGGAAATAAATGAAAGATGCAGAAAAGCAGGGCAGTTCTACAAATGCATTAGGGGGCTTATTTGGAGCAAGGAGGTGCCACAGAAATCCAAGGGAATTATATACCGAACCTACTTTGTCCCCATATTGACATACGGAAGTGAGACATGGGTAATGCACAAAAGCGACAAAAGTAGAATACAGGCTAGTGAAATGAAGTTCCAGAGGAGCAGGTTGGGTGTAACAAGACGAGACAGATTGCGAAATTTGTATGTGAGGGAAAGACTAAAGGAGGAACCAGTACAGGACAGGATAGAAAAATCAAGACTGCAGTGGTATGGACACATGAAGAGAATGGATGAGGGAAGAATTCCAAAGAGGATGTTTGATCTGCAACTGGAGGGGAAGAGGCCCAGAGGAAGACCAAGAGATAGATGGGTGAAGGGAGTGAAGGAATGTGTGGTGAGAAGAGGAGAGAACTGGACGAAGGTGGAAGAGGGGGAATGGTGGAAAGACAGAACACGGTGGAGAGGCTTGTGTTCCCGACAGACCCAGCCAGTGGCTGGAAACTGTCCAAGATGATGATGATGAAAGAACTGACAAGTGTGAGAATTATTGCACCATCAGTATTACAACTCATACATCAAAGCTGCTGACAAGAATAACACACAGAAGAATGGAAAAGAAGTCTGAGGATGTGTTAGGTGATGACCAGTTTTGCTTTGCAAAAGGTAAAGGCACCAGAGAAGCAATTTTGAAGATGTGGTTGATAATGGAAGCAACACTAAAGAAAAATGCAGATGTGGTCATAGGATTTGTCAACCTGAAAAAAGTGTTCGACAGTGTCAAATGGTGCAAGATGTTCAAAGTTCTAAGAAAAACAGGGGTAAGCTATAGGGAAAGGTGGGTAATATACAACATGTCTGAGAGCCAAGAGGCTACAACAAGAGTGGAAGACCAAGAATGAAGAGTTATGGTTGAAAAGGGTGTGAGACAGTGGGAAAACCAGAAAAGGAGAGAATCAGAGTGTTTGAGATGTGGTACTACAGAAGAATTTTAAAAATTAGGTGGGCTGATAAGGTAAAGAATAAAGAGTTTATCTGGAGAATTGGAAAGGAAAGGAACATGAGGAAAACACTACCAAGAAGAAGAGACAGGATGTTAGGACATCACAGAATAACTTCTATGGTACTAGAGGAGCTATAGAGGGTAAAAGCAGTACAGGAAAACAGAGACTGGAATACATCCAATAAATAACTGAGGACATAGGTTGCAAATGGTACTCTGAGATGAAGAGGCTGACACAGGAGAGGGATTCATTAAAAAAGAAAAAAATAGTGAATTTTACCTCTCTCTATTTGCAAGTGGAACAGGGAAAGGAAATGACTAGCACTGGTACCCTATGCCATGCACATTACAGTGCTTGCAGGATAGGTAAATAAATGTAGACAATTACAGTTCTTACATGATATATCCAATTTAAATATCATGCTGCTAAAACATTGTAAGAATTTAGAATGTATTTTAACTGATGTTGATTCTGTTGACATAAATGAGGTATGATTAGTCAGGGAAATTTCAGCACTGTCTGCACTTTTTGCCCAAGTAATGTATTGAGCTTAATTACAAAGTTATATTTTGCCCCAAATCTTACTACTGATTTAAGAATATTGCATATGATAATGTTAGCAAGTGGTAAAAGGAGTTTGTCAAAGTTAAAATTAATTAAGAACCTTTTGCATTCAACTACTAAACAAAATTGTTTAATGGTTGGCCATTTTTACAATTGAGCACCACATTGCTCATCAAGAACATTTAAAAGATGTAATAAATAATTTGCAAAACTGAAAGTAGAAAAAAAAGTATTTTATAGCAATGAAAACAACCAATTATTGACAAAATTATTTAACTGGATAGATAAAAAATCTACTCACCAAGCAGCAGCAGAACACACACATAAAAGACTGTTGTGATAGGCAAGCTTTCGGAGCCAGTGGCTCCTTCAGGCAGAAGGGTTGAAGGAGAAGGAAGAAGGATGGAGGAAAAGGACTGGAGAGGTCTAGGAAAAGGGGTAGATTTTGGGAAAGTCACTCAGAACCGCAGGTCAGGGAAGACTTACCATATGGGACGAGAAGGAAAGACTGATTGTTGGGGACTGCACTGCATGAGATTTGAAAACCTGAGAGCTTAAAGGTGGAAGACAGAGTAGTATGCAAGACAGAGATTTTACTAAAATATGGTGCACGAGATAACAAATGTGAGAGGCTAAGTGCATTGTACGTAACAAGAGTTGGTAGGGGGCAGTGAAAAACTAAAACAGAGTGAGGCAAAGAGTAGTAACAGTGAAGAAAAGCTGAGATGGAAGAAATTAACGTAAATTAAGGCCAGGTGGGTGGTGAGAATCAAGGACATGTTGTAGTGTTAGTTCCCGCCTGCAGAGTTCTGAGAAACTTGTTCTGGGGGAAGAATCCAGATGGTGCATGTGGTGAAACAGGCGCTGAGGTCTCGAATGTCATGTTGTAAAGCATGCTCTACAACTTGATATTGCGAGTTGCCAGTATATACCCTCTGCCTATGCCCATTCATCCTAATTATAATTTGGTGGTTGTCATGTCGATGTAGAAGGCTGAACAGTGTTTACATAATAGCTGGTATATGATGTTTTGTTTCACAGGTGGCTCTCCCTTTGATAGTATATGTTTTGCCAGTTACAGGGCTGTTATAAGTGGTGGAAGGGGGGGGGGGGGGGTGCATAGGGCAAGTCTTACAGCGGTGATGGTCACAGGGATAGGAGCCATAGGGTAGTGAGATTGGTACAGAAGGAGCATAGGGTCTGACAAGAATATTGCAGAGATTGGGAGGGTGATGGAAAGCTATTATAGGTGTGGTGGGCAAAATTTCAGATAGAATGGATCTCCTTTTAGGGCATGATTTTAGGAAGTCATGGCCCTGATGGAGTAGCTGATTAACACATTCCAGACCAGGATAATACTGAGTCACCAAGTGTGTGCTCTGAAGCTGTTTTGTGGAGGGAACAGCAGTACCAGTATTGGATGGGATGGCCCGGGAAATCTGCTTTTTAACTAGGCTGGTAATTACGTGCAGTGAAGGCTGATGTGAGAATGGTGGTGTATTGCTGTAAAGAGTCTGCATCACAACAAATACATTTGCCTTGGATGCCAAGGCTGTATGGGAGGGAACGTTTGACATGGAAAGGATGGCAACTGTTGTTTGTTGGTAGGTTTAATGTGGACAGAAGTGTGTAGCTGGCCTTTGGTGAGGACGAGATCAACATCAAGGAAAGTGGCATGGGATTCGGAATAGGACCATGTGAAATTTAACTGGGAGAAGGTATTCATAGATTCCAGAAATTTTAGCAGGTCAACCTCACAATGAGTTCATATGGTAAAGATGTCATCAATGTATCTAAATCAAACCAGGGGCTGAAGACTTATGGATACCAGGAAAGCCCTTTCCAAGCAACCCATGAAAAGGTTGGCATAGGAAGGAGCCATCCTGGTTCCAATGGCTGCACCCCTGATCTGTTTGTATATCTGCCCCTCAAAGGTGAAGTAGTTGTTGGTAAGTACGAAGTTGATTAAGATGAGTAGGAAGGATGTCATAGGTTTGGGTGGGTTGAGAATTTCTATGGATTGAGGTGTTAGTCCTTGTGCGGCACCTGAGGTTTTAAGGAGGGACTGCAGGTCAGTTTGAATCACAGGGATGGGATCTTGATGACAGATGCTGTATGTAGAGGTGTCAGACAGCTGGCGTAGACCTTCACTAACATACTCCTTTCAGTCAAGTACTACAGTGGTAGATCCTTTGTCTGCTGGGAGGATAATGATGGAGTCATCAACTTTTAGGGAACATAGAACCTGGAGTTATGCAGAGGACAGGTTAGGGTCATGTTGTAGGGACCTGAAGAAGGGTTGTGAGGCAATGCTGGATGCGAAGAATTCTTGGAAGGCTTGGAAGGGATGATTTTGAGGTAGTGGTGGTGGATCAAGTTGGGATCATGGTCAGAACTGTTTAAGGCAAGGTTCAATGTCAGGTTTGCTATTGGAAAGGTTTTGGGGTTGGGTTGCAAAGTGATATTTACAATGGATATTATGTGCGAAGGAAAGAAGGCCCTTTACCAAAGCAGCATGATCAAATGCAGGTTTAGGACTGAAAGTGGGGCCCTTAGATAATATAGATAATGCCAGAGGGGAGAGTGCTTTAGGTGAGAGGTTAAGGACACTGTGCTGTTGTGACTGGTTCATGGGATTATGGGTTGTTCTTGGTCTGGGAGGCAGTGGTGAAGGCTGTGGGATGTTGATGAGAGTTGCCATGCTGAGTTTGTAGGAGAAGAGTGGTGGTTGATGGTGTGGCTGTTTGGGGATCCGCAGAGGGGCAGGAAGGGAAATACCACTGTTAAGGTAGTTTAGGAGAAGGTGGGGTAGCTTTTTGAGGTGAAGTCTGGCATGTTGTTGCAGTTTGAGGTTGGCTTGGTGGATGATACCATTCAACGAACTGTACGATTTTGGGAGAGAAGTTTGGTAGAGTGTAAATTTGCTGATGAGGCATATAGGTCATAGATTAGTCAGGTAAGAGCAAGAGACTGCTGTATTTGAAACTGTAAAAGAGCCTGTTGTAGGATAGGATTGAATCCAGAAACGGGGACTTTAATGTTCAGCCTTTTGGAGTAACTCCAAGGGACAAGCATGTTTCAATAAACAGAATGTGGGACCTTAGTTTTGATAGTGAAAAGGTTTTCGAAAGGAATGGATGTAATATGAGATGAGATTCATCATGGCAAGAGAGGACAATTTGGAGAGTTAAAAATCGTGAGAGTGGCAAATAAATAAACAAGCAGAGGGTGGAAAAGATAGAAAAATGGAAGAAAAGCAACGAAAAAAGTCGGAAAAATTAGAAAAATTCGTACTGAATCGTTAATAAGACGTAATGAATGGGCGATATATACTGATACGAAAAAAAAGATAAGAGGAAAAAAAGTATAAAATCGATCAGGAGAGTCGTGAAAACAGCCAAAATTTCAGAAAATGGGTAAATGGAAAGCAAAGTCATACTACTTAGCTTGGCAATTAAAGTGACGTAAGAGAAGGCAAAAAAATGGATCAGAGCGATTTGCCGAAAGGCGAAAGCACAAAAACTTGAAAGAATTACGTATAAACAAGATCAGTGGATGGTGGAAAAGAAAACAGCTGTCAAATATGCGAATAAATCAGTGAAAGATGATCGGAAGAAGGCCATTCTGTGTAATGAACCGTAAATTGTTGTACGCAAGTTCGTAAATAAAAATGGAATTGTTGTATGCAAATAAAAATGAAAATGAACCTGTCTACTATGAGTGTAATCCCAAAGGTAAGGTCTCCTATCTTTTTTATAAGTACAGAGCTCGGTTTGTGTGGCAGTTGGTCAAACTGTTGTGAAGAGTGCTCCACACGCTCTGTGTAAACATGCGCACGCCGCGCTGAGGCACTCAGTCTTGGCCTAGCAGCCGTTGAGAAAGGAGCCATCGTTGGATGTTAACCGACAAGTGCGAATTGTGCACAGTTATTCAGTTTTTGAACGCAAAGGGCACTGCGCCGATTGAAATCCATCGCCAATTGACGGAAGTGTATGGTGAGTCATACACTGATGTCAAAAATGTTTGTAAGTGGTGTAGAGAGTTTGCAGCTGGTCGGACTGAAATTCACGACAAACAAAAGAGCGGGAGACCGTTAATTTCTGAGGAGACAGTGTTGAAGGTTGAGCAAAGCATGCGTGAAGATCAGTGGATTACGGTGGATGATCTCTGCACATTGGTTCCTGAGGTTTCCTGAAGAACCGCTCACAGAATTTTAATGGAAACAGTGAACTACCGGAAGATGTGCGCAAGATGGGTGCCACAAATGCTGACTGAGGAGCACATGTGGCAACGAGTTGATGTTTCTCGCGCATTTCTTCACCGCCTTGCAGCCGAACAGGACAACTTTCTGGACTCAATTGTCACGGGTGACGAAACCTGGGAATACCGCTTTACACCTGAGTCCAAGCAACAGTCATACCAGTGGTGGCATCCTTCTTCGCCAAAGCCACGGAAATTCAAACAAACACAGTCTGCCGGTAAAGTCATGACAACCGTTTATTGGGATCGGAAAGGGGTATCGTTGGTCGACTTTATGCCCACTGGGACCACAATTAATGCTGACAAGTACTGTGAGACTCTGAAAAAACTCAAACGGACAATTCAGAACCAGAAAAGAGGAATGTTGAGCAAGGGCGTACACATTCTCCATGACAACGCTTGCCCACACATCGTTCGGCAAACTGTTGCTCTCCTGCAACAGTTTCAGTGGAACATAATCACCCACCCATCCTATAGTCCTGACTTGGCACCCAGTGACTATCATCTGTTCCCTAGGTTAAAAGAACATTTGGCTGGAAAGCGATTCAGCTCTGACAACGAGGTGAAGAAAGAGGTTCATAACTTTCTGAACAGCATGGTGGCGAGCTGGTATGACATGGACATACAAAAACTGCCACAGCATCTACAAAAATGCATTGACAGAAATGGTGATTATGTCAAAAAATAGCTAAATGTTCAAGCTGTAAACTGATGTAAACCATTGTAGAAATAAACAGGTCTATGTACTTATAAAAAAGTGGGAGACCTTACTTTCGGGATTACCTCATAGCACGGAAGTCGATGTTAGAAAGTATGTAGGGGTAAAGTGCTGATTAATCTTGGCGATATTGATAAATAAACGAATGGATTAGCACATAAGGTAGAAAACAGATGACAGTTTGAACAAGACAGATGACAACAAAGACTGACAAGACGGTTAAATAAGAAGCAATGATGAACTCATAGGCTAAAATAACAACAAAAACAATCAGTTATTGATAAAATTATTTACTTGGATAGATAAAAAAGCTACTCACCAACTGGTGGCAGAACACACACATAAAAGACTGTTGTGATAGGAAAGCTTTCGGAGCCAGTGGCTCCTTCTTCAGGCAGAAGGGTTGAAGGAGAAGGAAGAAAGGTGAAGCAAAAGGACTGGAGAGGTCTAGGAAAATGGGTAGATTTTGGGAAAGTCTTTGTGATATTAGTGTAATTGATGTTAAGTTGTTTTCTTTTGAAAATAATGGCATTTAAAAATGTGAAAAATTATATAGTTAAAAATTTGTGGTTAATTATAGATATTTTTAATTAATTTTTACTATTTTGTATTGCTTGATCATCAGTTTTATCTTATGTTTTATGTTTCTTTCTAAATATATGATTTTATTAAAATTTAAATAAAATTATTTTAAATATTATTGAAAATAAAAAATATATATCCATGTATGTATGTATGTGGTGTCTCGTTGGAAGATAACATCATAGACATCTTGAGTACAGGGCACAACCACTTGTCTTACCAAGCCAGAAACATAACAGCTGCTGTCAAAATTACTGGCTATGTGAACTAGAGGCGAACGTATTGTGTACTCAATGGCACCACACACCATCACACCAGGAAATCTCGCAATGTTTGTTCTTCTTGGAGCCTCCACATATAGATATGTCATAACCTGACATTAATCACGACATACATTAGAAGCTCACTCTCACATCAGAGGTGACATGGGATTTTGAGATCATTCATTCCTTAGTATAAAAACAGCTGTGTACACAAGTGAATTGGGCATGGGGTCAGCTAGAGATTTTTCATGTCTCTGTGGTTGGAGACAATACTGAAAGAATTGGATGTCAGGCTATAGGAGGTAGATATGGTGTTGATAGTGGAATGAGACATTGGGTTGACTTACTGCTCTGCTTTTTAATGCTTCTTTATGTGTTAGCAATCAACACGCAAAAGAGCACAGACATTGGTTTATGAAAAAACAGGCTTACTACATTCTCCAAGCCCTTACCAGAACAAATGGCCACCCTGCCCAACAATTTTGCTAAGATTCTGGTATACACAATAAGGTATGGTAATACAGACCATAAACCATGAAAGTGCCTGATTCTATTGTTCCTTAGACTCAAGTACCCATCATAATGAAAGTGACACAAAGACCAGGTACATGAAGACAAATGTGTGATGGAAACCAGTAACCCCAGTCCAGAGGTATGTACAGGCAAGTTCTTTGCAAGTCTTTCTTAGTGCACAAAGTTGATTGATTATACTGCTTACTCACATAGCAATGACTATAGGCTCATTCATCCGAGGCTACTGTCACTGGATCTCTTCTGTTCACTGACCTCTGCCTTGCTTAGCATACTAGGCCTCTCTATATATGGCATTTGATGCTGTTTGCTTATAGATGATACATGACTGGAATCACTTTTCACCTTCAATTTGCAGTCAGTGAGCATTATATCAGTGGTTTCTCAATGTTTGGATAAAATGACTTCATAAATCAGCAAATATATTACTCATATTACTCCAACAGATTCAATCATTTTTTATAATTATGTAACAATATAGGTTGCAATGTATTCCAAACACATTTTAACAAAAGAATAAGAGCGGCAAATAGCTTACTACCTAAACCAATAAATATCATTTAACTTAAAATAGGCGTCTTATTATTTATTAATACACATCTTTTACCCTGAACTCCAAAACAGTTACCAAAAACTACTGTAAGCAACACCAAATTTTACCAATTTGTTGGTAGAGGACCCCAACTCTGCTTTTGTTAAGTGATATTCCATTCCCCCCCTCCCCTTAACCGACTTCTAGAATTGCCCCTATATGAAACTTGTTTTCCACACACACATTTTCATCTATCCTCAGTGTTAACATCACGAGTATACTTGTCTCTATTGCTTCATTAATGATCCTTTTAAGTTCTATTGTTTTGTTGCAGTTATTGCCCATCATAATCTTCAATGCTTATTCCTTTATTACATTCACTTGGGTGGCACTGTCTACAATGAAACTCATGGTTCCCACACTTCCCTGCATGCATCTTATGTTTATAAAACTATTCCAGCTCTCACAGTGTACTGAATACAAATTTGCAGTATGTGTCAACAACATAATCATGCCATTTCTTCAGTACCCAGTTTCTGAGTCTCCATATTTACTACCCTAACAATGGCATTACATTTTCGGGCTAAGTCTTCTGGTTCCTTACAAACATAACATATCACAGATCTCACTTGGTCACATGACTTTGGATGCCATTGAAATGTAATCCAAAGTCCGTTTTGATTTATAGTTCTCCAGTAAAATTCCTTTCACATCTGCCCAAGTGGTGAAATTGTGTACATGTAATTCACTTTGAGCTGTACCCACAATCTTAGTTTTAACAAATTTTAATAGCACACAGTTGCGTATGAATTATCTAAGATCATCTTTATTTCCATCAAAAGCTCTCAGGATTAACTGAAATGCATCAGATGAGACTATATTCTGAGAGGGGACCTCATTATCTTCCCGATTCATATTAGGTAATTTTTTTCGTCCTTTTTCACAGCTGTAGACCTTGTTTCCATACTATGTTGTGATACCTGCCTCTGAGGCTAAGGTTGCTAATTCATTCTAGTGTGGTGGTGCTTGACCCAGGGGTAAGCAGGTTCGAATCCTGCTGGTGGAAAAAAACTGCACTGCCAGTATTTGGCCAGCAAGGGGAGGAGAGGTGGTAGTGTAAAGTTCTTGATCACCAGACTCTTATGCCAATGTCCTGGTTTAAATACCAACACACACACACACACACACACACACACACACACACACAGACATAGTATTACAAATATTGTAATTCAGCATGTTGTAAATACATAAACAAAAACAGACTGTTGTAACCCATTTACCTCATTTCTCAATCAAGTAGCGGTGCTGTGTTGACATCTCATGTAGGTGTAAGTTTGTGCTTTCAGCACACACATACCCTGCTCTGTCTTGTTAACTGTTGTAGGCTGATCCCCGTGGTCTCATAATTCTTTGACATGAGACAGTGTTTGCTTCTTCTTTCTTGCTTCTCTCTACTGACCACTAAAGGGGACTGGTCTGCCTGTGCACTACACCTGATCTACCTTGAAAGATCAAGTGGGTCCATCCTAAGATGAGGCTTACAAGTTTTCCTAAGAGAAAATCCTATCTTCCGTACTCTAAGGCACATTACCTCTTAATAAAGATACTCAGCCAGGAATCAAAGCCCGGACCTCACATCAGTCACCAGTTTTATAGGCTGTAACCTGATGATGGTCGCAACATACTCACTTTAAAAGCTCACTCTCAGATTAGAGACGGCATTGGATTTTGAGGTCATTCATTTCTTGCTGGATTAATAGCTGTGTGCATGAATGAAATGGCAATGGGGTCAAACTGAGATTTTTCAGGTCTCTGCGGTTGGAGACAGTACAGAAAGACTTGAATATCAGGCTAAAGGAAGTGGATATGGTGATGATAATGAAATGAGACTCAAGATTCGCTTACTGGTCATCTTTTTAATGCTTCTTCATGTGTTAGCAATGAACATGCAGAAGAGTGCAAACACTGATTTATAAAAACATAGTTCCTATGCTCTTCAGTCATTTACCAGAGCATATGGCCACACTGGCCTATAATTTTGTTAAGATTTGGATACACACCGTAATGTATGGTACTACAGATCATGAATTGTGGAAGTGACAGATTCTATTGTTCCAATCGAGTCCTTAGGCTCAAGTACTCACCACAATAAAAGTGACACAGAGACACAGATCATGAAGACAAATGTACGATGGAAAACAGTAACCGTAGTCCAGAGGTATGTACAGGCAAGTCTTTTGCAGTTCTCTTAGTGCACAAAGTTAATTGACTATACTGCATAGCATCAGCTATAGGGTCATTCATCAGAGGTTGCTGTTGAAGGATCTCTTCTGTTTGCTGTAACTCTTGAATTCTGTGTTGCATGGCTTTGTAGCTCTCTATATATGGCATTTGGGACTGTTTGCTTGTAGATGATAATGACTGCATCACTTTTACCTCCAATTTGCAGTCAGTGAGCATGAAATTAACTGTTTCTGAATGTGTATGACCTGTTAATGGGCTGACAAAAGTGGCGTGCACTGCGTGTCTACGTTACAAGGCTTACAGCTAATATTCATACTTAGATGATTTTTCTCTTTTTTCTGATTCTGTCATTACAGAAATATCAATTGTGATGCTGTTTGCAGGGAAAGGCTTCTTTTAGAAAGATGCAATGGTAGCACTCTTGTCTCCAGTGTTGTTGTTGCATGCACTGCTGTTTGTGAGCCTTTCCCTATCGCTACATTTGGGAAGCTACAAGAATGATTTTTATGTCGACGCCCTGATGCTCCAGTGTTGCACTATCCATGTCATACTTCTCTTGCTGCAAACAATCCCATTTCCTGACTCAAGGTACATGACAGTAGGTGTACACCATTGCATGGCCAAGTGAACAACAGGTCTGTCCTCTTGGGAGCTAGTCAATTGCGGCCTTTGAGATCTTGCACAATTTTGGGTAAGGCCCTCCTGAACCATATCAACATGAGTGTCATGGGATCCAAAATAAAGCATGTAGTAATATCAAAGAACTGTAAAGGGTGGTATCAATAGGTCATGATCCTGCTGCTGTAGAATTCCAACACATGCTTCCTACAGTGTGCATAACGAGATCTCACAACCATCAATGCTCAAATGCAATTTCTGAATGAAATATCCATTAAGTAATCTTTCCTTACGTACAAAATGTAGATCTTGCTACTCCTACCTGCACTGTGTGGTTAAGCTGCTATGCTAACCATTTGCATATTGAATCGTGTAGTACACTTTATACTAATTTAACATTTCTTACATGCCACCACCTACATGATGTCACAATTTTAATGACCAGCATGGTCTTAGGTCTAAATGAGTAAAGTGAATGGACATGGGAACTTCCTTGAACGCTATATAATTCAAGCAAAGTATCTGAATAAAAAACTTAATGAATTCTTGACTTATCCATAAACTACTAATGGAGTGCCCCTTGCCTATTATCCTCATTACTCGTGGCCTTTCGCCGATTCTTGTAAGAGTTGAAGTCTGATGGCCACCCACACTGAAGAGATTATTGGGTGTCCTTGCCTGAATTATGTATACGTGTTGTCTGTTCTTTTGGACATATCAAAGAGAACTCCTTTGTGTCTTAATTCATAGTGGCTGCTGGATAAAAACGGTGTCTGTTCTTTCGGACATGTCTGAAAGAACAAATACCACATATATCTAATTCAGGCCCGTACGGCCAGTGAACTTCTCCGTGCAGATGCACACCAGGCTCAAACTCTTACAGGAATTGGCAAAATTCCATGAGTTATAATGATAGTGGGCAAGGGGCACTACGTTAGCAGTGTGTGTATAAGTTGAGAATTTGGGTCTGACAGAAGAAGGTCTAGGGTAGAACACGCAGTTGTGTCGACCACTGTGTCTGGACGGCTTAGTGGTCAGATCTTCTGCCTAGTATGCAGGAGATCCAGGTCTAAATCCCAATTTGGCACAAATTATCAACTTTTCTGTCCGAAAGAGGAGGTGCCAGATATATATAATTCAGGTGAGGACAGCCAATGATCTCTTCAGTGTGGATGCACACCAGGCTCGAACCCTTATGGCAATCGGTGAAATGCTGTGAATAGTGAGGATAATGGGCAAAATGAACTACATTGGTAGTATATGTCGATAAACAGAGATCTTGGGTTTGATGAGAGCCATGCTAGGGCAGTCCAGCAGGTGTGATGACCACTGAAACAGGACAAAAGATGTTGTACCTTAGTGTAATGGGTGGTAGCAGTAGTTCACCACAACAAAGTAGATTTCACTGCCCAGTTGTAAGTACAGCTAATAAATAAGTTATCTTTACCAAGGCAAAGTGCAAAGAAAAACAGATATGAAATTCTGTGTTTGTGTAATATAAGGAGGACAGTTTAAGAAATAAGCATTTGGAAGAGGGGAGCAATGTTAGTCACATTGATTAGAATTTCTGGGAGAGATTAATGGACTGAAAGTGGATGATAACGGCTTACAAGGAACCCTTTGAGTGCGAGGTCGCAAGTTCAGTCTTTAGTAAAGCTCATTTGAAAATTTTGTGTTACCAATTATTAAAGGAAAAATATAAGCTACTAATGACTCATCATGTGCATTAGGAAAGGACAGAAGGTACAGAGATCAATCTCCTATGGGATACATGTATTACACTTCACAAAATTGACATTGTCAACATTCAAGAAATGTTCTAAACAAACCATTAACTTGCACCATGAACACTGAACAAAAACTGTCACACCACAGTGATCAAAAGGTACATACCATTAAGATCGAAAGTGAGCTCCTTGTAAGCTACGAACTGTGCAGGACTTCGGCTCGGTATCCACCCTTAAGGAATTCATATAGAATTATATTGGTGTAACAAGGTGATGAGAAATGATGTAATGTGATGACATGCACCCAAATGTGAAACAGCCTGTCGTGGAGCTTATCATGAAACTGGCTATTCTTTAAGGCATAGCTGCAAATAGTTGGTTAGTATGTTTTATAGGCATGGGAAAAACTAAAACGCAGAGGCTGAATTTGTCCAGTGGTTCCAAGTGGTATGAAATGCAATGTCACACTTTTGAGGAGGGATATTTGATCTAAAGGAGTATGATTTTTATGCACAGATTAGGAATCAAGCAAAAGCAAGTTATTTTGAACAGATATTGGCTAAAAGCAGTACTTCTATCATAGTTGTAGTTATCTTATGCCCATTTTCTCACTCTTGCTTGCTGCGATGTGAATATTCCCTACTGTAAATGCACACATGGGAAAGACTCACATGAGGTTGAGCTCCTCCAACTTCTCACAGCACAATGAATAATTTTCCAGCCAATTTACCATCAAGATTAGCAGTTGGCATAATTGTATACAAATTTGTTGAGGCACTGATGTTAGTTGATTTTGATACAAATCTCTTGGAACCTCTAATTTCCAGGCATTCCTTCATATGCATTTCCTGTTCAAATCCTTGTTGGTCTGAGTTGAAAACAAATTCCTTACTGGATGACAAGATAAGTTTATACATATCATCTACAAATTTTTGAGCTGATTTCACAGTATTGTCAAGTTGACGCTTTGTTTGAAATTTTGTTATCTTAAGTCTTCCCATTCTGTAGCACTGTTTGAAGTTATGCATCCATCCATTGCTTCCCTTGAAATCACTGTAATCTGTGTCATGAAATTTAATGTGCATCACATAGTAGGTAGCTATCACGCAAATCCTGTAAACTGTACCAAGCATCCTTGAAATGCATACACACCAGTTGTCGTAACAAGTGCGCCTTATCCCTCCTTGAATATCCATAGTTTTTCTTGTGCACTACATGATCATATTGCTGCAGACTTATTCGAAATCTGTTCATAATTTTTTTTTATTTTTATTTATTTATTTATTTATTTTTTTTTTTTTACTAAGTTCTTGTTGATCTTCCATGCATGTAATTGTGTTTCAACCTGCTCATTGGACAACGATTGTCCTTTCCTACATTTCACTGGAGACAGGATTTGTGGCTCCCTGTGTGACAAGGATGATGTACTACATGGCTTGACACCTGTTTCAAAAGCACTTTCACTTGTTAAGCATGTATTGTCATCACAGTACTCCTCATGTACATTATCCACATAGTTGAGCTTATATGACACCACACATTCTACTGACTCATCTTGCAGAAATGCTAACATTTCACTTGCCACTTCTTTTTCACTATGTGAAATTCGTTGGGTTCCTTTCTGATGAAATGTCAATATTGGAAACTGTTGTTGTCAATATAAGGCAATGCTTGCTTTGTTTATTGTAGCCATTGCTCTGCTTTGTATCAACACCACTAGCACTGTATCACTGATGTGGGTTACTTGTCGACTAAGTAGCACAATTGCATTCCATACCCTCATGCTATGCTCACCGTTGGATACCTCACCCCATGCTGCAACTAGGAGCCAATTTTGTTGTTGCTTGGTAGACAATATGTGGAGCCTTGAATGGCATGAACATTATTGGCCTTTCGCAGTCTTACACTCAAGTGGTTGCTGTGTGGGTAGAAACATATACGAGCTAGGGCTCATGAATTTTCAAACAGAGGATATGGGATTCTAACAACTCATGTATGTGTAGCTAAAATTAGGTACAACTAATTTTCTAGGCTTAGACTGATTCAAAAATGAAAGGTGAGTATAAATTGTGAGTGGTGGGGGAAGTAAAACAATGCACCAACTCTCTGCAGAGCATTCCAGTCAACAAACTGGGACACTGTCCTGAATGGATAATAACAATCACATAAAACAATAATAATTGTTACTACTGAACATATGTAATCTAAACAGATGAGAACACATAAAATTGACATAATTTTCAACATGAAAGTAATTATTATTGCAGATATTTGCATTGGCATGGGCTTTTATCAGCAAAGTAGATTTTACTGCAGCCCAGGTTACCCGGTTAAGAAATACACCTTTTCTCAGGTGAAAATACATTTTCCCCGTGTTAAGTGACAGTATACATTCCCATGGAGCTGTAAAACTTATCACTCCTGAGCATGGTTAATGTTTTTATGCACCAGCGTAGGCATTTTAGAAAACTGAGCCCAGCAAGAAAAATGTGTTTTGGGAAGATCTTTGATGCATGGCAATGTGTACACTGCATTTTTTTTGTATTATGAAAGCATAAATTCGACTTCCACCAAACACAGCACGTTAGTTTCCGAAGGATTGAAATCAATTTTTTTCCCTTTATTGTGTTTCAATGCCCCATTTGGGGCAGACTGGTGGCAGCAGAGCTGCTCTTCAGCTGAAAGACAGTAAGTATTCAAAGAAGACATTTAAAATAACAGAATGGAAAAAATAGGGTGTACACAGATATGAAAAATGGGGGCGACTGTAAAATGGGGATAAAAACAGTAAAAAAGTAGTGCACACAAAAAAAACCACACACTGGGACAATTAAAGAACACAAAGTGACATATGACTGGAGCAGAAGAGCATTGACGGACGGCGTAGCACATAACAATCACTGACAGTAACACTATGTACAAGACCAACACACAATTAAAATCACAACTCTTGACGCATGGGAGAACAGCAACAAACACAAAACTGACATAGCACACTGGGTACGATGAGCATACTGAGAGGATCTGCCAGGGGCATAAAGATGAGGGAGGAGGGTAGAAGGGTGGGAAGGGTGGAGAGGGAGGGAGAAGGGAAGAAGGGACGGTGGGGAGACGGTCGGGGGGCATGTCATAAAGGGCCGGGGAGAGAAATGTGTGCGTGTGTGTGTGTGTGCGTGTGTGTGTGTGTGTGTGTGTGTGTGTGTGTTTTAGAGAGAGAGAGAGAGAGAGAGAGAGAGAGAGAGAGAGGGGGGGGGGGGCTTTAATTACCGGATAACTACTACCATTAGCTCATTCCACCATTGCTGTATTTTGGTTCACAACTATCACTCAGTATCCCTTCAAAATGGAAAAGGGGCATCTAGAATACAGTGAGAATGAGCAGACATGGTGGTACTTTCTTAGTGGTAGATGTAAGTAAAATCTTCTTGGCTTTCTAAATAAAATTCTCACATTTTTTTATTTGTAGAGGCAGCTGACAAATGCTCAAGAATTTTACCTGAAATGATGCAGCTAGAAAACTGATAATATTTTATTCACAAACAAGTGCTATTCTTATCTGAAACATAAACAGGATTGAAGAGGTAAACAAAGAATGCGCACAATCATTAACAAGCTAATAGGGCTGTTGACCCAGTGTTAGGTGGAAGTAATGGGGCCTCCTTGTTCTTTCACAATTTTCACAGCTGACTCACTTCTACGTGATGATGACATATAGGCAATCTCTCATTTAGTTTCATCTCTAAGTGCTAGTGGGATTAAGAATTTGAATAAAATTATTGACATGATTTGGATATATCTTGACATGGATCAGCAATTAAAGTTTACCTACCAGTTTCTGTTCATTCACAATGTTATCTTCCTCACTTGCCACTGTCAAAAAATCACAATAATTAATGTAAAATTCTGTTTTATGACTTAGTGCACAAATTCTCTAAAATATGCATACTCTCATCATCAGGAAGTTTATGCTGCTAATAGACTTACATATTCGAGTCATTCTTACACAAAATAAAACACCGTAACACTCGTACATGCAGTGTAACTAATCACAACTATGTTGAATGAACAGTTTAAATTTCCATAATGAGCTTGATGTCTAATACCAGTCTCAAAAGATGGCTTTGATTTCTTGTGCAAATTTTATATCATTATTTAAAATGGAGCAGATCTCTAATTGATTGTTTGGCACCATATTCAGTTGTGAGATGGATTTCTCATTGTTATATTTCTATAGAGCTGTGGAATTCTCAAGCTATCATGGATTCTATAATGAAATATATGGCCCTTGTAAAACCACAGTAAACGACTTTTGTCTGTGTATGGTTCCTAATTGCTGCCACTTCACTACAGGATTATCCAATGCAATTAACATTTTAGTTACTTACCATAAGATAATATTTTTTTGTGATTGTATTCAGAGAAGTGCCGACTGACACATTCTGTCATTACAAATTGCCACAAGTCATTGTAAGAAAGTCGAAGAATAAAGAAAATCCATGTAAATCATTATATATAACTAAAGTGCTACAGCCATTACTGACATAAAAATGTATATTAGGATTCAGTATGATGTCTTCTGATGTTCTAGTATTGATGTGGCCAAAAATATTTTTGTGGAGAAAAATGAGAAAAAGAGACTGTTTTATTACACAAATATTTTATTTAAATAACTTTATACATGATTATGAAGCATTAGTGAATGCATTATCACAGTCATTTACCTAATTGCATCAGTAAACTATGAATATTGATTTACACTTTACATGTATAAAATTGTTCTTTCTATACAAATTTCTTTAGCTGTTACTTTTAGTGTTCCCCTTGAAATACATATTTATGACAATATGTAGATAAGTAATAGATTTATTTGCCCATTTCCACTCATCAGCATGGAGTGTAATGAACAAATCTTTGTGAATTGCTAGCACCATTTGATGTGTTTTATTATGTGATGGATTCTGTGAAGGATCCAAGGAACGCACAATACAAATTGAACCAAAAATTCCCTACTGATGAGAGCAGTAGGAAACTTTGGCACTATGTCCTTATGCGCATGATTAAACAAAAGGAAAATTTTGTGCACTTAAAACTAAGAGGGATGAAAATTAAATACTCAGTTTTCCCAGTACATGCTATCACAGACTTGCACTTATCAAGGATGTGCTGAGATAACCAGCACTAGTATCGAGGGTCACATTCCTGAATGGCACATTTGGCAAATGAATATGAATTAGTACATCCCAGCAAGTCAGATTTGATGATGTGGAATGTACAGATAAAACAGTAATGCACACGAGTCTCACACTGCCACTTCGGCTCACAGTGACTACTGATGAAGGCTGCTTCATGAAGCCTCTATTTGTGTCTTACAAATGATTTTCATTATAAAAATATGACTATATTTCCCACAAAATGTCAAATACAATTTGCACATTCTGTTTAATTATTGTATATCAAAGGCAGAATAAGGGATGGTCACTCTCAAGTGTCTATCCCACTTCTCCAGAAATTTGTCCAAAAAACTGTAGCACTTGATGTATTTAAAAGGTGGTATACAATTCTTCTTGGATGCTGCTTGAACGAGTTAGGGCAGCTTTCCCACTGCCTCCAAATGCTCCTGTCAGGGAGTCTGACTTTATGGAGTCCTGAGTTTTCTTTGAATGATAAGCTTCCGAAAATTCCTGTGAAAAGTGCCAATGAAAATAATTATGAAAGTTTTTAAAAATGGATAAACAGATACATAACACATAATAATTAAACAAACATGGGAGATTACCTTTAATCTGTTTCCAAGAAACACAGCTCTCTCTCGCTTCTTGATTGTTATTTCGGAAGGTAAAAGCCAACGATGCTCGTGACATTCCTCTGCTGTTGGTCGTTTGCTGCAGAGACAAGAGATTTTTTTTTAATTTGAGTGATTACATTATTTGGCTCCAAAGTATAAGGAAGAACCATGGACTAAAATGCTTTACATTGCATAAAATGAGAAATGCCTTTTTTTTAAAAAAAGTGAATAATGTATGGGGACTACACTCCTGCAACCAGTGCTCAATAAATAAGGTCTACTGTATACCTTGGGAAGTACAGAGATGAAAGAAGTCTGAATGGATGCATAGAACCAGAAATTTACAAAGATGACCTACCTGTTGCATATTACCAATAGTATATAAGCTGTTACTAACCACTTCTAGTATAAAACCAATACTGTTGCCTTATATGGGGAATGTACCAGATGGTTTGAGCATAACAAAAAATAGTGTAAACATTGTGATCCTGCTTGCCTATCAGTCAGATGTAACTGTAACTGGATGGAGAATGGCTGTAGGGAACATTACAACAAATTCAAAGAGACTGCTATAAGGTACAAGGCAAAAATCACAAAAAGTTCTGAGGAGAATCATGAAAAAATTAGAATTCACTTGAAATTGAAAGTGAACAAGATGATAACTGAGAGTATATACAAATATTACATTCAAACAAGAAAATTCAGCAATGAAGTTAAAAGCAAGATTTAGGTATATAAAAATACATCACTCACTCACACAAGGATCAAGCTCTGGCATCCAGCGCTAGAAACTAATGTAATGTATGAAGAAAGTGAACATGGTATATGCAAGTGAAAGCACTCAGATATCTAACTTAATATATTATTTTGTGGAATGTCAACAACATACTATGATTCAGTTCTCACAACTCCAGTTACAAATAGGAAAAAAAGAGAAAATATCCTATCAATGTAAAACATTAATGGTCAAGAATTTGTTAACAGAAAAGTTCAGATAATTACAGTGGTTTCTGTGTTTTCTGGTTCAAGGATTTTGATTCATCAGATCATCAGGGAGGGGAGCACATGTAGGAAGATTTAGTGACGTAAGAATTCTGTATTAAAAGGGATAACTCATGAAACAGTAGAAAAACGCAAGCAATGTAATGTAACAGACAACATTATAGATACACGATATTAATGCTAAACTGTAAATAAGATTTTTTACCACAAAATAAATACCAGTCATGTAAATTGGATATTTAGGTAAATATAAAGAAAATCATGATTAAAATAACTGAAGTCAAACTGACCAGAAAATGTGTATTGCTGGAAGAAAATAAATAAAATAAATAAAAGATAGCTAAGATATATGCTTTGGAGCTGTTGATGGCAGAAACTCTTGTGTACTGATCTCCAATGATATAAGCAGCAGTAATTTATCTGCTGTTGCGTTGATTGCCAGATTAGCAAGAGCATATTGAGTATGAATATCAAATATTATTTATTTGTATCCATTCACTCTCAGAGTTCTGTGGTGGTTACCAGTAATAACAATGCTTGCACTGGCATTGACTTGAAGATAAGGAATATTATTCCTACCATTATACAGGAAATTAGCAATCTGGCAGAAAGCTGGTACATAAACTTTACCACAGGATATTGGTGGATCTTGAAGAGACTCTTCTTCTGACTCTTGGGTTATGATCTGTTCCAGTGATGTAGTGTCAAGATTATGCAAGAAATATAACCTCATCAGACAAAATATCAATCACCCATTAAAATAACATACATGTCACTTTGGAGCACTGTAGATGGTGTGGAACTGGTACCAGGCAGTCATACGACCATTCACCACTGAAAAAAGGCAGGGCAATGAAGTGGAGTAAACTGTATGTGCCAATTGGTTGTATGGAACCAGCGCAGTAATTTAGATTGACATGAAAGTGTGACAGAATAGCAAAAAGGAGGTGTTTTCTTTGAATGTGCTCATGACCAGGGCATGAATGAAGTTGCCCGGCTTGCTGCCTACAAAGAATGGTGTACCACTTGCCACATAATACAGCCTGAAAACAATGCTTGTAAAAAGATCTTAACTGACAGGAACTGGAGGTGAGTGTCATCACACCTTGTCAACAACAATTGGTTTCAAATCTGACAAGAATTACTGCTCTCGGTGAATGCAGCTCAGTCACAACCAGCTTATGAGAGCACATTGAAAATGAAACTGAATACAATGGACATTTGCAGCACCTTGCAAAAGACCATTGCTCACAGCGACACATAAAGCTGCTTGTGTTTTACTGGACCGAATGACACAGAAACATGGCAGTAGCTGACTGGAGATGTGTATTATGGTCCTACAAGTCACAATTTTGCTTCTTTTCAAATGATGCAAGGCACTGAGTGCACTGATGTCCCAATGAGGCATTTAACTCACATTCTGTGGAGAGTATAGTTCAGGCCAGAGGTGGTTGGATGATGGGTTTTTTGCACTATGACTTACGCCTGTTCATTCAGTTACCATGAACCTGAGTGAAGATGTTTATTTCCACATTCTCA
The DNA here is from genome assembly GCF_021461385.2 of Schistocerca piceifrons. Classification (NCBI taxonomy): domain Eukaryota; kingdom Metazoa; phylum Arthropoda; class Insecta; order Orthoptera; family Acrididae; genus Schistocerca; species Schistocerca piceifrons. The sequence goes on along the minus strand of NC_060139.1, from coordinate 705,386,872 downwards.
GTCACAAGTGTTGCCTTTCTTCTACATTGTCATTACATGGACTCTCCCACCTTCCAAGGAGATTAGGGCCACTTTCATTAGTGTGATGTCTCCTGTAGGTGACTATGTCTGGAATGCTCATGCACAGTACATTTAATAATTACTAGAGAGTGAGTGCCAGATCAACTGCAAGTGATTGCATAGCACATGGTACAGGTACCGTAAGTCAACATTAGACATTACCTCTCCTATGCTATTCACACATGGAGCAAGAAAAACATGACTGTGTGTGCCCTAACGCTGTTGCCATCTGAAGTAGTGCACAGTGTTTGTTTTACAAAAGCGCTGATACTGACAAAGAATTGGGGCAAAGTTATTTACCTGGCAATGACAAAATAAACATTAAAGTTTCTGAGGTTGCTAATTTCTGCTAGCAAATAAGATATTCATGACCACCTTAAAATACTATTCGTCTGGGGCATTAAAGGTGTAAGTGCTGCAATAACTGGCAAAAACTACCACAAGACTATATAAATTAAAATAATTAGATGTCTGAAATGCTACACAATGCATGACCAGGGCATGAATGAAGTTGCCCGGCTTGCTGCCTACAAAGAATGGTGTACCACTTGCCACATAATACAGCCTGAAAACAATGCTTGTAAAAAGATCTTAACTGACAGGAACTGGAGGTGAGTGTCATCACACCTTGTCAACAACAATTGGTTTCAAATCTGACAAGAATTACTGCTCTCGGTGAATGCAGCTCAGTCACAACCAGCTTATGAGAGCACATTGAAAATGAAACTGAATACAATGGACATTTGCAGCACCTTGCAAAAGACCATTGCTCACAGCGACACATAAAGCTGCTTGTGTTTTACTGGACCGAATGACACAGAAACATGGCAGTAGCTGACTGGAGATGTGTATTATGGTCCTACAAGTCACAATTTTGCTTCTTTTCAAATGATGCAAGGCACTGAGTGCACTGATGTCCCAATGAGGCATTTAACTCACATTCTGTGGAGAGTATAGTTCAGGCCAGAGGTGGTTGGATGATGGGTTTTTTGCACTATGACTTACGCCTGTTCATTCAGTTACCATGAACCTGAGTGAAGATGTTTATTTCCACATTCTCAGTCACAAGTGTTGCCTTTCTTCTACATTGTCATTACATGGACTCTCCCACCTTCCAAGGAGATTAGGGCCACTTTCATTAGTGTGATGTCTCCTGTAGGTGACTATGTCTGGAATGCTCATGCACAGTACATTTAATAATTACTAGAGAGTGAGTGCCAGATCAACTGCAAGTGATTGCATAGCACATGGTACAGGTACCGTAAGTCAACATTAGACATTACCTCTCCTATGCTATTCACACATGGAGCAAGAAAAACATGACTGTGTGTGCCCTAACGCTGTTGCCATCTGAAGTAGTGCACAGTGTTTGTTTTACAAAAGCGCTGATACTGACAAAGAATTGGGGCAAAGTTATTTACCTGGCAATGACAAAATAAACATTAAAGTTTCTGAGGTTGCTAATTTCTGCTAGCAAATAAGATATTCATGACCACCTTAAAATACTATTCGTCTGGGGCATTAAAGGTGTAAGTGCTGCAATAACTGGCAAAAACTACCACAAGACTATATAAATTAAAATAATTAGATGTCTGAAATGCTACACAATGCATGATATAAGTTAAATATTAATAACAATAGTACAAATGATGATAATAAACATTCCATACAAGATTTTGACAACAAAAAACTGAACAAATTATTTATTGTTTCCAGAAGATCACTAGAAATAATTTATGATGTGTAAAGTTGTTTCCTCTTATTAGGGGAGAAGGTAGTTAGATAACAAGGTAGTTAGTAACTATGTATGCTATTCACTTTCAATTGTTACCTTGGTGTCCGTTTGAAGATAAGCATAAGAAATCTTGTGGCCTCTTGAGTAATTTCCTTATATAAGTGTTCAAATCGATATCGTACAAATGTGACATTTTGACGAGTCTCTTCAGCATCTTTACCCACAAATGGTGATACTCCAGATAAAAGAATGTAAGTAATTACACCCACACTCCAGATGTCGGACTGTGGATATGCTGGTTCATCATTGAGTATTTCAGGAGCTAAAATGACAAAAAGAATCATTACAGGTACATTTCAGGTACCAATATCAATGTGCAAGGAAATACAGTAGAAATTAACAGTAGAGAAAGTTGACATCACAGTTATGAATGAAATGCCTAAGATGTAAATCTCAGCTGTTAATATTCATAGTTATTCTTATATTTTCATTTGCATGTGCGCCTATGTTTTGTGTCCACTGTCTTGTACTGCTGAGATCCAACTGAGACATTCCTTTATTAATACCAAACAGCTTGATGTATTATCATAATACAGTTCATCAACCATAGCCTTGTGGAAATAGTCTTTACATGTGTGTCAGATTTTGTACTTACTCTTTAGAGATGTCCATATAAAAATACAAAGCTACATACACAAATATGAAAGCTTCAATGGCACACATGCTAACCAGGAAAGGGGCATCTTCAGGGCAGCGATTTACTTCATACTATGGTAGATTACCTATTGTACAAAAACCAGTCTGCACCTAGCTCATGATCTGGTCAGGCAGGAGTTCCAACCACTATTCTCTATATAAATTAAACTATCTACTGCCAAATATCATCCTAAATCTATTTGTACCCAAAAAGTGGTGACCTCAGTGTGAGAACAGAGACAAGACAGTACACATGAAAGTACCAAAAATCTGCAAGACATGAGTACTGAAAATCCGCAATACACGAATACCGACAAGCTGCAAATCCACACATTCAAAATACCAACACTCTACAAGATGTTAACATTGAGAACCCATGATACATGAATGTAGATAGCCTGCCATCATCAAACACAAATTTGGAGCAGCTGAGGGCACAGCCACAACAGTTACATCAGTGCCAGAGCTACAAGTGCAGAAACAGCTACTGTACTAACAGCGAGAATTCTTCTGGGATAAAGTGTGACTACTCTAGCTGGAGGCTGCTGTTTATATAAGAAATACCACAAATGGCAACAGATGTCACTAGGACACGGTAAAATTTTTACAGTCCAGTAAACCTGGTTGCATCTAAGGAAACAATGCATTGTGATAATTGCAAGACTAGTTGATATAACAATTGTCCACTTGATTAAGCTGCTGCTTGCCTGCAACAGTAATGCCAGTCAACTTTTTGGGGCATACAGATGCAGGGGTTTGCTGTGTAGTTTTCAAAGCATCACTGCTGTAAGATAACTGCCCAATAATTTCATTGCTGCTGAATAACATTTCTTTACATTAATACTTGTTGCATAGACCATGACTACAACATTTCGTAATTATGTGGTACATGTCATTTTAATATAAGGTAAGAAACAATAGGTATAATCACCCTGTGGCACTTTCAAGTCAGCTGAAACACCCTCAATGTGAGTGATGTGGTCCTGAAACCCATAGTGGCAGACTTATATGAATGTCTGAAAGAAGAGATCATTGGCAACTATCACTTAAACATAAGCAACAACCGCAGCAGCTGCTGTACCAGGAGGGCCTGGGAGACAGAAAACCATCTCAATTCCTATGCTACCTCCACCTATTTATGAGTTACAACTTGCTGATGAATTTCTTAATTTCATATGGAAGTTACACTAAATGGAAATGCACCACACATTATTGCAAATGGCACAAAAACTGGAGCTGAACAAGATTTTAGAGAACACAGACACAAATTCAGAGGTTTCGTACCAACATTTGTTTACCAGGTGCAGTGATTTCCCTGGCAAGTATGGGGTAGAGGGGGTTCTGATTGTTAAGTCCTGGTGCTGCCTGTCTATTCCATCTGCTGCATCCATCACTTCCACATTAAAGTGTTCCTGATGGATTTTTGCCTGTGCCACATCTCAAGCAAACTCAGTTGGAATCCGCTGTCCCAGTTGACGAGATTGTCATACACTCTTATTTCCACTACCTCTTTGATGACTGAATCCCAGAACCCATTGTTGGAGTGCAGCACCTTCGTCTGTTCAAATACAGAAGCAGAAACCAAGCACTTGAAATTTCTTCCTACATAGGACTGCCCACAGCCAAGATTGCACAGATAATGGACAAATGCAACACAAAAACCCTCTTCCATTCAATGATTAAAATAAAGCATATTCTTGGGTCTGAGCATTCACCTCAGCCCAACTTACAAGTCTGCAGTGTCAGAGCATAGTATCAATGAAGGAGACATGTTTGTTTTTTTAATAGATAAGGTGCTATGACACACCAATAGGTTCTGAGATTTGATCATCAAAGAGGCTGTAGAAATAAGATTATATGACGATCTTGTGAACTAGGACAATGGTTTCAAACTGAGCTCTGCATGGGATGTGGTATTACCAAAAATGCATTAGGAAGACTGTGACATGAAAGCAGCAGAGGCAGTAGGTGGCATAGACAGAGAGCAAAAGGACTCAACACCTGGACTCCCCTCAAATGCACTGGGTGGGGTGGGGGGTGGGGGGCATCACTGGCTGCAACATTTCTTCCAGAGGAATGTAACTGGCCTACCTGGTGGGCATTTAAGTACAGGAGTTTGTGGTCCAGTGGCTATATAGCAATGGAATGGTTATGAACCTCACACTTTGTCTGCAGATGATGAATAGGAAACTCGTGGAAACATTGCCACAACATGATGCCATGGTTCAGCTGATAACCCTACAAGATCTCATTAATATACAAAACATTTATCACTATGCAGTTTGACCTATTTGAAACCCAATAAATGTTGTATGAGCTGCACAACACTGAACACACTGTCCAAAGACTTATCGATGACGTGCTAAGTGGCCTAGACTTCTGTTTCACCTACATTAATGATGTGCTGGTGGCATCTTCACAAGACAAACATGAACGTCATCCACAAGAAGTTTTTCACCACTTTGCTGACTACAGATTACTACTGAAACATGGCAATTGTGTTATCAGCACAATGGAAGTAATATTCATCAGATTCAAGATATCAGTGGCCAATGTACACCCGCACAGAGCAGATTGCCACCCTGAGAGAGTATCCAGTGCTGATAACAGTGCAAGAAATGTTTCGATAACTATGCATGATAAACTTCTATTTCTGTTTTACACCTTCTGCTGAGGTCCAAGTGCCACTTCATGTATTCCTAGCTGACCACACATGTGTGGTTCCACATTTCCCACACAGACTAATGACCTAAAGGAGGTGTTCCAAACATTTCAGGTGAGCCTCGTGCTGGTTGCACTGCTTGCACATCCTGTTGCTGAAGCCACTTCAATAATATTTTCAGATGGCTCAGTCCTAATCTGTGGGTGTGATTCTACACAACATATCAATGGAGCCTGGGAAGCTTGGGATTGTTCTCCACAAATCTGACAGAAAAAACAATGCTCTTGGCCCCCAATCTATACAGAGCTTCTTGCTGCCTATACTTCAGATTTATGGTCAAAGGCCATGTCTTCAGCGTATATACCAAGCAATGCTGCCAGTTGCTCACATTTTCACTTCTCTGGAGCAACTATATGGCACTACAACTAAACCATCAGAAATTCACTGCCTAGTTCATGACTGACATATGGCACATCACTGGTGTCAAAACTGTCCAGAGTTGCAGCATATCGCAAACATCAGATTTCAATGAGTTGGCAACAGGTCAAAATAATGACACACCTAAAGGACCACCTGCAAGGAACATCCGCCCTCCAATTGTGGTGTTGTACGAGGGTGGTCCCATAAGTACTAGACCCCTCCCCCCCCCTGCTACCCCAAAAAAAGTATTTATTTATCATCATAATCTTCTTTCAGATCTGTACACTTTTCCCATCGATGTTCAATAAGTTCAATATCCTTTTTATAATAAGAATTGTCGAACTCCTCAAAATGGCCATTAACTGTCGACATCACGTCTCCATTTGTTGAAAAGCTTCGACCACTGAGCCACTGTTTTCAAGTTTGGGAACAGAAAATAATCCGAGGGGGCTAAGTCTGGTGAATAGGGTGCATGAGGTAGCAATGCAAACTTTAATTCATTAAAATGCATTGTCCTGAAGAAACAACACATTCTTCTTGGCCAAATGTGGCAGTTTTTGCTTGATTTTTCCACCCAAACATTGCAATAGGTTCACATAATACTTGCCATTGTTAGTTTTTTCTTTTTCAAGGTACTCAATGAAAATTATCCCACGTGCATCCCAAAAAACCGACAACATGATGTTATTTGCAGATGAAACGATCTTCACCTTATTTGGAGTCGTTTCTATAATTTGTTTTCATTGTTTTGATTGTTCTTTTGTCTCAGGAGTGAAGTGGTGGACCCATGTTTCATCCATGGTTATGAAATGGCACAAACAATCAGCTTTGTTGCTGCAAAACTTCGCTAAAATCTCAATTGAAACACCTTCATGACACTGGTTTTGCTTGAATGCGAGGAAACACAGCACAAACCTTGCACACAGTTTTCCCATGTCCAAATTTTCAGATAATATGCAATGTACCACACTTTTTGAAATGGGTACTATGTCTTCTGGCTCATGCACTTTCAGTCGACTATTATACAGTACCGCTTTGTGGATTTTCTTCAACATTTCTGGAGTCATCACCTCATTTGGTTGACCACTGCGATGCTCATCTTGGCAGCTCGTACAGCCTCATTTAAACTCAGCTACCCAATATTTTACTGTTGTCAATGAAGGACCATTTGCACAAGTTCACTATTGATGGCTGCCAAACAAATACTAAACAATGTGGCGGCTTCAAACTTGAAACATATGCTTCATAGATAATATACTTTCTAATTCAGTGATATTTCAACAACAACTGCCATCTCTCGGTCAGGTCTGGTACTTGTGGGACCACCTTCATAAGGTTACAATGTTTCCCTTACATATGTCGATTTTATATCCATGTTGTGCAGCTTCAAATAAATGAACAAGCAGAACGAGTTGAGAGTTAGAATATTTCTTGCTAAGGAGATAACTATCTTTACTTTATTTTTTTAATTGTTTCATTTTTGTAGTCTGTGGTTGTTGTATTCTTGTCTGAAGTATTCCTTTTGAGCTACATGTAGCACCAAGAGCATTCGGGCTGCCCGTGATGTCATCATTATTAGCAGCAAAGAGACCCCAGGCTGTGTGCAGCTCCCAAGGAATACTGAAGACCAGAATGTAGAGCTGACAAGAAAGTCAATGAAAAATTCAATTGTTTCTGGTTTGAGAACAAGACTGGTCAGTCTTGCTTGTCTGTATTTATCCACGTTTGTGAAGAAATAATAAATTGTTATTCTGTATTTGAGGAATGGTGAAGTAGTGTTATACAAAATAAAAAAGGATTTTGTCAAGAGTTAGTCAACGTTGATCCACTAAAGATGCAAGACAGTTGAAGACCCTTGACTGTGGCAATCATGACACGACTTTGTACCAGATGCCGTATCAAGACTACCTATTGGCTTACAATCAAACCAGGATGTAAAGGACAGAGGAACATTTGCTATATATTTCTTGACAATTAATAAATACGAAAAAGATCCTGAAACACTCTGTCATACATTAACAACTCTACAGCAGCAAGATAGTTGTTTAAATACACAGGTTTGAAGTATACAATAAAACAACTCGATGAGGTTGAAAACTGGAAGATACACAAAGCAATTTTGTTTCATGAGAACAACAAAACAGGTAAATGGTTACTATGCATCCCTAAAAGACAGCACAGAATCACTTATGTGGTATGTACACTTAGATCATGCACACTTTGGACCAAAGAAATTTATCATGCATATGAAACAGTACTACCACTTTGAAAACATGAATTGACAGCTAAACAAAATATTATGCTCCTGTGAGAATATTAGTCAAAGTTGGTAAAGTTATACCCTCTAAGAAAAGCTACAACCAATAGCATAGTAAATAAATTATGAGATCAATATTATGAAAAGGAAAGTTGCTACTCACCATATAGCAGAGATGTTGAGTCACAGATAGACACGACAAAAAGACTGTCACAAATAAGCTTTTGGCTGCACTGAGTGTGGCTTCAGTTGCCAGTGACTGCCTATTTTTGACAAAGGCCATATTGGCCAAAAGCTTATTTGTGACAGTCTCTTTGTTGTGTGACTCAGCATCTCTGCTATATGGTAAGTAACAACTTCCCTTTTCATAATATTGTTACATTCCATCCAGGGTTTTCTGTTGTTTGAAATTATAAGGTCACTGTTTTAAACAGGTTGGTAGACCTAAGAACCAGTTAATGGATAGCGGGAGCCAATTTATATAACTTCAGAATTTTTTGCATAACAGAATGTAAACTATACTTTAATTTTGTGGGTTAAGTGGCCAGAAGAAAATTCTGCGCTCCAGCCAACATCAACAAGGAATATTAAAGAAGAGATGACTAGGGAATCAGAAAAACAGAAAAAAAGATGGGAAAAAGGCACCCCTATATTATACAGAGTGGGAGATGTAGTCTTGTTCAAAAGTCACAAGAGAAATGACAAGTGTGGAAAGACAACAAGCAAGTTGTACCCACTGTATGAGGGGCCATTCATGATAACCAGGATTCCACATGCAAAGGCAGTAATACTAACTGAGTCAACAACTGGCAAAGAAAGGGGCATGTATAATACCCAGGATTTATTATCATCCATAGAAATTAAAGAGCGATTAAGTAACAGTCAATTTTTTTCCAAAATTGTTGAGTGTAAGAAGCTTATTAGGCAGTTACTAACAAATTAAATAATTCAGAAACAGTTTGCAGTTAGTGCTCAGCATGATTGATGTAATGATGGTAACCCACCATTTATAATATTGGGGGTAAGAGGTAAGGCTAATGTATGCTAACACTACTATGGTTTTAATAAAATGATGTATATTGTTTCAAGTCCCCTCATTGAGGGGCAGCAAGAAGAAGGTGATTACATCGTGAGTGGTGATGTTGAGAATGTTAGGATTGAACTGGTGATGTTGAGAATGTTGGGGTTGAATTCAACATGAGATATTAAGTTGGGCAGTGAACCCTTCAAGAAAAACAAAAATTTTTTTGTTCCCCATAAGTGTTTCCACACTGATAAAGGTATTTGATATTGCTGCACGTAAAGAGTTAAGTAGCAGCTCCAAGATAAGGAGTCTGTTCTTGATAATGCTATGGGTATGCCAAAGGTGTACATTATAATGAAAAAGATGTAGAATGTCTACATTAGTATGAATACTGACTGCATTATGATTGAGCAGAACTTAAACCTTTCCTCAGTTCCTCCACTTATAACCATGTTACAAGCCATTAAATATTATATTATCTTTCCTTCTCATCCTGTCTGGCAAGTCTCCCCTGACCTGCGGTTCTGGATGACTTTCCTGAAATCTACCCCTTTTCCTAGCCTCTCCAATCGTTTTCCTTCATCCCTCTTTGTTCCCATTCAACCCTTCTGCCTGAAGAAGAGAGCCACAGGCTCCAAAAGCTTGCCTAATTATAACTTCCTATTTGTGTGTGTTCTGCTGCTGCTTGGTGAGTAGATTTTTATCTATCAACTGTATTAATTATTATACCTGATGTAGAGAAGTTTATTGGGAATGGATTATGAGAAATTAATATTCACATAACTTAAACTGTTTATGACACATTGTTCCCTTTTGTACATGACATTTTATTTGGTTTTGGTTGGGATTATAGTAGATCTTATAATGGAAACTAAGCTTCATAATGACACCCCAAAAAGTGTTATATAAATGAGTCTTTGCATACAAATACAAACTGAGGTCCTTGGGTTCTGACATTTGTTTAATGGGTTTATAATGGTAATTGTCATGACTGCTGTACTATGCAACTATTTTAAGTGATATACTGATTGATCAACTTACATTGTAAATGTAAAAACATTTCAGACCGCAACTGCAGCAGTTTGTTACTACTTTAAGGCATAAAAAAGTAAAACACATAAATAAAAGGTTGACTTATCGTCTTTGAAGACAAACTGAAAAGTAGTTAAAGAAGAATCTATGGTGTTCATAACTTGATTTATTGTTTTACAATATTGTAAAAGTATTCTCTTTTATATATGTTTGTTTGTTTTTTTCTTTACTTCCTTTCCTGCTTGTTCATTTATAAGGGGCTGCCTGCATATGTGAGGGTATAAAGTCTCCCTTACATATGTTGATTTTATATCCATGTTGTGAACCTTCAAATAAATGAACAAGCAGAACGAGTTGAGAGTTAGGGTGTTTCTTGTTAAGGAGATAATTATCTTAATATCATTTTTTGAACTGTTTTGTTTTTGTAGTCTGTGGTTGTTGTATTATTGTCCTGCCTCCTTTTTCTTCAATTGGCACCTTCTCCTGTCTGTTTCTCCTACTGTCACCGTCTTCATTCCTTTCTCTCCCTCTTCCTTACCACTGTCTCCTTCTCTGCCACTTCCACTGTCTCTCTGTCTCACTGCCATTGTCTTTGTCTTCATCTCATTCTTTTTCTTTCCCATTGCCACTGTCTCTTTCTTTCTCACTTACAGTCTGCTGTCTTTCTCTTCAACCATCATTGTTTTCTCTCCCTACATGTACTTGGAGATGGTTTGTTTCAGATTTTGACCCTCAGGCTGATAAACTTAGGTATAGAGAATGGGGGAAAGTGGACAAAATTTTTTATGTTGTACTTTGCTGGCCAGGGGCATGGAGAGTGGTGGGTGTGGGTTGCTGGGATCCAGACCCCAAAGGCAATGTACAGCCTCTACACATCTCTCTTTTTCATTTCCAGTGTCTTCTCTCTCTTCTTTTCTCCCACTGGCACTGTCTCCCCTCTGTTCCAGCACCACTGTCTCTCTGCTCCTCCCTTTCAACACAAAATAGTGCATATATGTTTGCACACTAAAATATTTGGCAAGAAAGGCAGAATAAAGACTGAGGCAGCAGGTACTCCCACTTTCTGTCAGAGTCTTTTAACGAGGAGCATATTTGCCTTTTTTGTGCTTCAACAGGAGCGTTTTTCAGCTGGTTTCCTTGTTTTCCCTGTTATAGATGGATGTACTACTTACATAAAATGAATTCTGTAGGTCAATAAAGTTCTGACAACTTATTTGTATACTTTGACACTCATACTTTTACACAAAATCATCTCTCATCCAATACTAATTCTCTTCACACTATTTTACATAAATATGCATAGCATTTTTGGGTTGCACCTACAGTTAATCAAAAAATATAATATATGATTTAAAAGTACAAATAATTTCTTATGACAAAATAACATGCTTATACTGCAAGGTGGCATCGTCAAGATGGTCTGATAGACGCAAAGTGCCCACTGCAGAGAGAGTACCCCATAAAGTTTTATTGGTAGGAAAATGGTGATTAAGAACATAGTTTGAAGATCTCAGAACCCTTGTGATGACCCCAGAAACCTTGCCATGTGTTCATTATGAGAGTTAAAACTGCATGTATGCCTCAGAGGGGATATTAAATGCATATTTTACATGCATAAGTACAGTAAGTTTGAATCTCTAGATCTCAGTAATGGATAATGTTATTGAAAACATTTTCAAACTTCCCTTGGAAAATCATCTTAAGAACAAACAGTAAACATTTCGATGTTTTACCATGAATGGAAATTACAGAAGTGGTTTTCATGGCTTTTCCAAGAACCACTCATGAAGAAATGGTGCTTTCATAAACCTTAGACCACACTTAATGTGAAACAACCAACCAATCTGCTTAATTTGATTGGGCTGGAGGAGGTCTGTAACATATAAATTTTGCATGTACCAAAGGATAACTACAGTATTCCCATTCTCTCGGTACATTTACAAATGATCACTACACCAAAGGCTGGACTGATCATTAATTTACTAATGGAGGAAGTGGGGGGAATAAAAATTTTAGGGGAGAGCAAAGCTTCACTACAGTAAAAATGTTCAAACAGATGGAAGTTAAGTTGCAGCAGTTATGCACAGGTGAAGAGACTTGCTCAGGATAGATGAATGTGAAAAGCTGCATCAAATCAGTCTTTGAAATGAAGACCACAACAATAACATCCCCTCTAGCTTCTGCACCTAATAAATCAACAGCTAGTTCTGCCTGTAAAATACAAGAATGCTTTTTATGAGCCATAGCTGATAAGTTATGACCTTTTTCACAAGTTTTTTGGAGCAAATCTGTATAAATAAACATGTAAATGTTGATTTGTTCAGGGTCTCAAATCTCCAAATGTACTTTGCCAATTGTTTTGCAATTTTGATACAACTTTGCATTCAGATTTGCATGTGTTGTTATACACCTACAGGAGTGCTTTTTATAATATGTAAAGAGGAAATATTGTTTTCAGAATGAGATTTTCACTCTGCAGCGGAGTGTGCACTGATGTGAAAGTTCCTGGCAGATTAAAACTGTGTGCCGAGATGAGGTACTGGCAGAAGTAAAGCTCTGAGGATGGGGTGTGAGTCGTGCTTGGGTAGCTCAGTTGGTAGAGCACTTGCCCGCGAAAGGCAAAGGTCCCGAGTTCGAGTCACGGTCCGGCACACAGTTTTAATCTGCCAGGAAGTTTCAGGAAATATTGTTAGCAAAAATCTTGAAAATGTCTTGACTGATTTACTTCAAATTCTTACACAACACACTAATAAACATTTGGGAGGACATAGCCTGTATACTTTTAATATAAATAATATATGACTATGTACACCAAATACAATAGAAAAAAAAAATAGAAAAAACAAAAAAGGTTCTTGAGCAAATTAATTAAAATTTTTGCCTGATATTCTAATAAAAATTCAGACTGACATTGGCTATATATTTTTTAAGCAACAATGTACAAATTTTGTGTTAAAACCAATTGAGAAAAAGAAAATGCTGTGCCGTAAAAATGTGCTGTTTTTTTTTCCCCCCTTGCAATTGGGTTCCACAGGAAACACGAATATTGTATTTATGGCTTCTCAGCATATGATTAGAATACTAGTACAGGATCTGAATTGACTGAAACTTTGTAATTCTACCTGTTCACAGATTAAAATTATATGAAATACCGTCACTAAGCTACTACCCTCAAAGATCCAGCTGCAGGGGAGTTCTCTCACACCCTGCATACAAATGATCCCAACTGATTTACCTATTCATTTTAAGCTGCTTCAATTCCCAACTGAGGTTTTGTTGGCAATAACAAGGCTCAATCAAGATCAAAGTGATGGGTTGTGACAAATAGGCAGGGGGTGGGGGCAAATGGACATACAGAGGAGATAGATAGAGAGAGGGGGAAGAGGAGGTTGAGAGAGAGAGGAGGGGGGAGGATATGAACAAAGAGAGGGAGGGAGGAGGTGATGGACAGAGAGAGAGGGGAGGAGGAGATGGACAGTGAGAAGTGGGAGAAGGCGAGTAGAATGTATATCCAGTTCCTACACATATTTAACAACTGCAAACCATTGCCTGGTGCACTAGAACAATTAATAAATTTAATTCATGTATTCCTTTTAACTGTAAAGTTAAGAACAGCTGGAAACAGATAATAGTACAAACAACTTTGTTAATATGTGGCACTGAATTTAAACATTTACCTGTATATTCTGTCTCACCAACTCTTTGAATAACAGTTCCCAATTTACTGACTCTCTGAGCTGATCCAAGGTCAACCAGCTTCACCTGTACACTTCTTACTGAAGCCATGACTATATTGTCAGGCTGGAGATCAAGATGACAGTATCCTCTCCAATGGAGATACTGAAGTCCATCCAACACCTGGTCACAAAAAAATTCAGCAGTGTTAAGACACTGGACAAATTACATAAAAATCGTTATAATCAGTTTGCAAGTCCATGGAAGATCAGTCCTCTACCACACATAAAGTTAAAAATGTACAGTGTATATATAAATGACAGTACACACAAAAGTTGTATATTGGGTTCTACTCAAATACTGTCATTCAGACACTGCTGGTCTACCTTCCACATTTGAATGTGAGATGCCCCTAATGAAATATCTCATATATTACGTAAGAAGCAGTGCTGAACAAGTGTATAATACTTTAATAAATATCATAATTAATAACATGGAAATTTAAATTTTATGGCAAAGAAGTGACTATGAATGTCATCAAGGTAGTAATCAGATTAACTAATTTGTAAAGTGATCACAAGTTCGAAGCTGTTTCAATGATTTGTGAGTTTACTGGCACACAACTAACAGAACTATCTTGGGTTATATGTTGTGAATGCTAAAGTATTTTGTATGGATGGGGATTTGGGTGGTATATTATAGCGCTCACTCATCTGCAATAAGATCCAGTGACAAATTCACTGATACTGAGTGAGGTGACACACTGGTTAGCACACTGGATTTGCATTTGAGAGGATGATGGTTCAAATCCCTGACTGGCCATCCAGATGTATGTTTTCCTTGATTTCCCTGAATTGTTCCAGGCAAATTCCAGGATGGTTCCTTTGAAAAGGGCACAGCTAATTCCTTCCCCATCCTTTAGCAATCTAGAGCCTGTGCTCCCTCTTTAATCACCACCCTGTCGATGAGAGATTACAATCCCATCTCCCTTCAGTTTTAAATTGCTTAGAAGAAATAAATTATCAAGTGAATTCAGAGAAGATGCTTAAGTTGATATAAAGATCAAAACATTATTACATACATCAGCTAAGCACTATTTAAGGAACCTTGTCCTATATATTGAGAAAGTTATCTGTAATTAAATAAAGAAATGCAGAATATATACCTGATGGCATTTATGGATGTTGTTGTTGTTGTGGTCTTCAGTCCTGAGACTGGTTTGATGCAGCTCTCCATGCTACTCTATCCTGTGCAAGCTTCTTCATCTCCCAGTACCTATTGCAACTTACATCCTTCTGAATCTGCTTAGTGTATTCATCTCTTGGTCTCCCTCTATGACTTTTACCCTCCACGCTGCCCTCCAGTACTAAATTGGTGATCCCTTGATGCCTCAGAACATGTCCTACCAACCGATCCCTTCTTCTGGTCAAGTTGTGCCACAAACATCTCTTCTCCCCAATCCTATTCAATACCTCCTCATTAGTTATGTGATCTACCCATCTAATCTTCAGCATTCTTCTGTAGCACCACATTTCGAAAGCTTCTATTCTCTTCTTGTCCAAACTATTTATCGTCCATGTTTCACTTCCATACATGGCTACACACCATACAAATACTTTCAGAAATGACTTCCTGACACTTAACTCTATACTCGATCTTAACAAATTTCTCTTCTTCAGAAACGCTTTCCTTGCCATTGCCAGTCTCCATTTTATATCCTCTCTACTTCAACCATCATCAATTATTTTGCTCCCCAAATAGCAAAATTCCTTTACTACTTTAAGTGTCTCATTTCCTAATCTAATTCCCTCAGCATCACTCGACTTAATTAGACTACATTCCATTATCCTCATTTTGCTTTTGTTGATGTTCATCTTATATCCATTCCGATCAACTGCTCTTCCAAGTCCTTTGCTGTCCCTGACAGAATTACGATTTCATCGGCGAACCTCAAAGTTTTTATTTCTTCTCCATGGATTTTAACACCTACTCCGAATTTTTCTTTTGTTTCCTTCACTGCTTGCTCAATATACAGATTGAATAACATCGGGGAGAGACTACAACCCTGTCTCACTCCCTTCCCAACCACTGCTTCCCTTTCATGTCCCTCGACTCTTATAACTGCCATCTGGTTTCTGTACAAATTGTAAATAGCCTTTCGCTCCCTGTATTTTACCCCTGCCACCTTCAGAGTTTGAAAGAGAGTATTCCAGTCAACATTGTCAAAAGCTTTCTCTAAGTCTACAAATGCTAGAAATGTAGGTTTGCCCTTCCTTAATCTAGCTTCTAAGATAAGTCGTAGGGTCAGTATTGCCTCACGTGTTCCAACATTTCTACGGAATCCAAACTGATCTTCCCCGAGGTTGGCTTCCACTAGTTTTTCCATTTGTCTGTAAAGAATTCGCGTTAGTATTTTGCAGCTGTGACTTATTAAACTGATAGTTCGGTAATTTTCACATCTGTCAACACCTGCTTTCTTTGGGATTGGAATTAGTATATTCTTCTTGAAGTCTCAGGGTATTTCGCCTGTTTCATACATCTTGCTCACCAGATGGTAGAGTTTTGTCAGGACTGGCTCTCCCAAGGCTGTCAGTAGTTCCAATGGAATGTTGTCTACTCCAGGGGCCTTGTTTCAACTCAGGTCTTTCAGTGCTCTGTCAAACTCTTCACGCAGTATCGGATCTCCCATTTCATCTTCATCTACATCCTCTTCCATTTCCATAATATTGTCCTCAAGGACATCGCCCTTGTATAGACCCTCTATAGACTCCTTCCACCTTTCTGCTTTCCCTTCTTTGCTTAGAACTGGGTTTCCATCTGAGCTCTTGATGTTCATACAAGTGGTTCTCTTATCTCCAAAGGTCTCTTTAATTTCCCTGTAGGCAGTATCTATCTTACACCTAGTGAGGTAAGCCTCTACATCCTTATATTTGTCCTCTAGCCATCCCTGCTTAGCCTTTTTGCACTCCCTGTCGATCTCATTTTTGAGATGTTTGTATTCCTTTTTGCCTGCTTCATTTACTGCATTTTTATATTTTCTCCTTTCATCAATTAAATTCAATATTTCTTCTGTTACCCAAGGATTTCTACTAGCCCTCGTCTTTTTACCTACTTGATCCTCTGCTGCCTTCACTACTTCATTCCTCAAAGCTACCCATTCTTCTTCTACCGTATTTTTTCCCCCATTCCTGTCAATTGTTCCCTTATGCTCTCCCTGAAACTCTGTACAACCTCTGGTTTAGTCAGTTTATCCAGGTCCCATTTCCTTAAATTCCCACCTTTTTGCAGTTTCTTCAGTTTTAATCTACAGTTCATAACCAATAGATTGTGATCAGAGTCCACATCTGCCCCTGGAAATGTCTTACAATTTAAAACCTGGTTCCTAAATCTCTGTCTTACCATTATATAATCTATCTGAAACCTGTCAGTATCTCCAGGCTTCTTCCATGTATACAGCCTTCTTTTATGATTCTTGAACCAAGTTATGCTCTGTGCAAAATTCTACCAGGCAGCTTCCTCTTTCATTTCTTAGTCCCAATCCATATTCACCTACTACGTTTCCTTCTCTCCCTTTTCCTACTACCGAATTCCAGTCACCCATGACTATTAAATTTTCGTCACCCTTCACTATCTGAATAATTTCTTTTACTTCATCATACATTTCTTCAATTTCTTTGCCATCTGCAGAGCTAGTTGGCATATAAACTTGTACTACTGTAGTAGGTGTGGGCTTCGTATCTATCTTGGCCACAATAATGCGTTGACTATGCTGTTTGTAGTAGCTTACCCGCATTCCTATTTTCCTATTCATTATTAAACCTACTCCTGCATTACCCCTATTTGATTTTGTGTTTAAAACCCTGTAGTCACCTGACCAGAAGTCTTGTTCTTCCTGCCACTGAACTTCACTAATTCCCACTATATCTAACTTTAACCTATCCATTTCCCTTTTTAAATTTTCTAACCTACCTGCCCGATTAAGGGATCTGACATTCCACGCTCCGATCCGTAGAACGCCAGTTTTCTTTCTCCTGATAACGACATCCTCTTGGTTAGTGTTACAAGACCAGATTAGTCAATCATCCAGACTGTTGCCCCTGCAACTACTGAAAAGGCTGCTGCCCCTCTTCAGGAACCACACGTTTGTCTGGCCTCTCAACAGATACACCTCCGTTGTGGTTGCACCTACGTTACGGCCATCTGTATCGCTGAGGCACGCAAGCCTCCTTACCAACGGCAAGGTCCATGGTTCATGGGGGGGCATTTTTGGAAGTACATCCATTTATGGATGTACTGTATAATACTTGAAAACACAAATTATTATTTACTTCAGTTGTTGTGTATTAAATGGTGATAACTATATAGTTTCATAATGAAACTAACTCATGTGGGTACTGAGGAAGTCAACATTTGGTATATGCAAATGGAAGTTTAGTTGAGATATCAATGGAATAATTTTTTCCTGTATCTTTCTACATCAGTTCATACTGTAACCATGATATTTTGAAAGGTGTATACTCTGATCCCACCTTCAGGTGAAGTACCAAAAGTCCGTGGAAATTTTTAATATTTAGTGTGTTCTGGTTATGGGATATCCCATAAGAAGCACTACTGCTGCTGCAACACATTTTAAGGCAAATTATGAAAATAAATGATCATGAATGAAGTCAGTTCAGCCATGAATAAGAAAGTTCATGATAAAATTATTAATTTTTAAGACTGAGAGGAAAGAAAGCGTCCCTTTATTTTACCCTGTGAAACAGTGTTTCATGAAGATAACAACATTAATTGCTCAAGACATTACTCTGCATGAGGTGAAACATAATGTAACAATAGTGCCAAATAATGTACCGATTGGTGTCAGGTAAATAACAGTGAACAGAGGAGATTATATTTGTTTTAAATACTGTCAAACATGTCAGTAAATCAGTGAATCTCCTTAGGTACTATGTTGACCACTGACTTAGATGGAATATTTATACAGATCAATGATGCACTAGATAATCTCTCATGTGATTGATTTATCCTCCAAACTGAGGGCTCATTTGAGGGAAATATTCTTCCTGCAGGGATAGTTTGCTTTCTTCAATTCCTTTATAGATTGTGTAATTCTACTGCAGGGGAAGCTCCACTTGATCAAAAATTGTGTTTCAATGCAAGAAAAAATAAAATAAAATAAAATAAAAAAGCTAAATGAAAGGAAGAGGATGGTAGGGGAAATAAAAGCTTACCGGACTCACACCATGAGTGTGTTATATGCAATACTCTAAGGAAATGAATATGGCAACAGTCTTTAGCTTTCAGGTTTATAATTGTCAATGCATTAAAGAAAATCTTAATAACTTTGAACTTGGGACGTAATACGCCAGCAAAACACAAGAAATGGACATTCAATAAAAAACTGTATGAAAGGCCAGCAATGATTCACAGTAATTGTAAATATCTTAGTCCCATGTATTATGGCAAACATCTAGCTTTGCATAACAAAATATTATTTATAAATATCATATTTTGACATTTGTTTTATAATACATACACACATTGGTTGTCCTCACAATGAGCTATCAGGTGCATTTTCTCTCATGTTTCAGCAGATATTTGCAATTTCAATTTTGCAATGAACAACTGCATTTAGCTCGAACAAATACTGCTCATCACATCTTTCATGTGATGCTCAGTGTCACTGGCAAGTGTTTGTTTGTTTCCTCTTACAAACAAAATAATTTTTAAAGCAGAATTTTATGGTGCATTTGAAACAGAATCCCCAAATTAATCTAGTGTGATATTCGTTTAATCGGTATGTATTAACAGGGACAATACAGCATGAAGAATAATCAGCACTCCAGCAGTGATTGAGCAGCGCGTGGTGGTACCAGTCAGTACAGGCCAGGATGGTGCTGTCGTTGCTACAGTACAGGTTATTCTTCACGTTTTACTGTCTCTGCTAATACACATCGATAAAACAAATATCATGCTAGACTAATTTGGGAGTACTATGTCAAATTGGCAGATAAAATTCTGCTTTAAAAAAGTTTTGTTTGTAGTGGGAAGCAAACTGATAAGGCATTGACACTTGGCATCACATGAAAGACATGATGAGCAGTAATTGTTTGGGCTGACTCCATCTATACACCGCAAAAACAAATTTGCAAATATCTGTTGAAGCACCAGAGAAAAGTACCTGATGCTCCTTAGGAGGGACACCCTGCATGTGTAACTACTGTTACTAAAAAAAAAAAAATATATATATATATATATATATATATATATATATTTACTGGAAAATTGTCTCTGACTGAAACCAGCCACACAACTAAGAGTAAATTATGTAGCATCTTCAAGTGTTACAATATGTCATTTGTAACATAAAAGTGCACACCTGGTGCCCTCTGAATAAGTTAAGAAGTGAACTGTCAAAATGGATGAATAAAACAGTTTACACATTGTTAGGATATCTAGATCACATAACAAATTATCTACAATGCTGGTGCTGAACGACATAAAAGTGAAATATTGAACAGTATTATTAACTGTAATATCTTTATCTAAATAATGTGACACAACACATAATGTTTGTATATAAAAGAGACTGTAGCGTCACACTACATTCTTTCACATGTTTCCAACAGTAGAACACAATGCACTAACACTGACACTGTGATCACTGGTAATGTCAATGGTAATCTGATTTTACCTTTAGTTAGATATGATGCCATGTAGGCTAATATTATCATGGTATTGTCACAGTCATACACAGCTGTGTAGGAAATTTGCATGATAACACCAATTAAATGTAAAATGTTTGAAGATTGTTAAATTTTACATGGGAGTACAAAATACCTAAAGAAACAGCTATTTTAATACACACACTTTTTGCCAGTCATTTGCATGTGCAAATGATCATAACTGACAAAATTGTTCATCAATAAGTTAATTATATGAAAGTAATTGCTTTTAAGTCTTAAAGTCAAATGAAAAATGAGTAGGCATTAAGTTATTAATGATATTTACAATATAAATAAAAAATATTTATTGTAGTGTGGTTGTTTTTTGACCAGGGTACAATACTAAGAAAGAAAGGGTGAACATAATTAACAAGACAATAGGTTAATCAAAAATCTCAGTGTTATGTGAGGGGATATTAAATACAGCACCAAAAGAGAAATGGTGTCACCTAAAGCATGTATGTGTGACTGAGTCCTCTCATTCTGTTAAAAAAAAAAGAGAAATATGGAAGTGGACACACAGATGCCAAGCATTGCTGCCACATTTTAGCCACATGAACTAGAAGTAGTTGTAACCCTTCCCCAAAATGGGAGTTACTTCCAACTGCACTTGCGTATATGAACAGATGAGCACTGAATTACGGTATTTCAAAACTAGATTATTGGCAGGGAGAATGCTGCCCCAAGAAATTTGTGATTAAAGCATATTACAGTGGTTTGGTGTAATGCTGAAGGTATTATTTAACAGAACAAGTATTTTAAGTACAGTAACATTGCAAGATGGAAGTAATCTCACAAATGTTACATCTTATTTAGAGTGAGAGTAAAGAGCAATTGGATATTTTGCATGCTGTTAGGACTGAATGCCTTTTTTATTTTATTTCACCTACAGCATAAAGAATAACAACAAATTGTGAACAAGGTAAAAACATGAAAATCTTTTGTGGAAAAGAGAAATGTGGTGACAGCTTATATAAATTTAATGTTAGGATCTTTTAAATGAAGATATCTGTTTCAAAAGTAGCCTTATAAGTAAGTGAAATGTGGATGATAAACAATACAGATGAGAACCTTTTGAAGTATGGTGCAATAGAAGAAAACTGAAGATTAGGTAGGGCAACTGATGAAGAGGCACTGCAATGAATGAGAGGAAAAATAAATTATGGCAGAAAGTGACTACAAGAAAGTATGGGTTGACAGGAAGCATTCTGAGGCATCATGAATATTTAAGTAAATGTGGGAAGGGGATGAAAATTGTAGACAGAGACCAAAGCTTGACTTCAGAATGCACAATCAAATGAACTTCATCAGGATAGACTAACGTGGAGAGCTGCAAGCAGGGTGTTCAGTTATGAGCTCCAGTACAGTACAAATCCAATAACTTTTGTTCTCCTGGAGGTGCACATGTTCAATGTTTTAACAAAATAGCACACTTCACAAGAAAGGTAATAAGTGACAAAAGTAATAACATTAGTATGTAATGTTACTATTAGTTTGATATCTAATCTATAACTGCAATTTCATGTCACTCTGAAACTTACTTGTGTTATTATTGTAGCAACTTGCTGCTCAGTATATTCATGTTTACTTGAGAGATATGTCAACACATCTGCTCCCTGAAGCTTTTCTTCAACAAGTGCAGCCACACCAGATCCTGAGATCTTGTACGCTGTTTCCAAACAAGCAATGCGTTCATGCCTCAATGATCTCAAAGCTTCAAATTCCCTGTTCACCTGCTCTTCTGTCTCAGGCTTTAATTCTAAAAGTTTTGCAACAACTACCCTGTCAGAACTTTTCTCAATTCCCTTGACAACAATGGAGAAGCGCCCCCTGTCAAATTTTAGAACACAAAAAATAGAAATTGTCTAACATTCTCTCTGTAATAAATCATCAGATTCTAATCTGACTATAAGTAAAATATCCATTAATTAAAAACTCACATTAGGTTTTAAGAAATGAAAGCAAGAACTTACCAGTCATAATATACAGTGTTGTCAAAAACAGCTTGAAAAGCTTTAAGGGTGCTACAAGATAAGTTGTGCTGAGAAATAATAGTTAAGAAAAAATTTCAATACACTGTGCCATTTCAAAGTTAATTAACACTGAAGTTAACAACTGGGCCACTGAGTACATAAATTCAAGGGGTCCAACACAGATAATGTCACCAGACATATTCTTCATTTGGCTTCCTCAAACTGAAGGAACAAACCCAAGCAAAAGGGTGAGCAGTGTTGTGTGGTATCATCTATGCTGTGAAAACCACTGACACTAAGCGTATTTGACAGGCTGTTTGAATTTGCGCATGCAACAGCCTGACTGACTAGCTACAGTGCTAATTAACTTGGACCTGGAGCAACTTACAGAATTTTTTTCTTAACATTTCTCAGCATAACCTATCTTGCAACATCCTTATAAGCTTTTCAGGCTGTTTCTGATCACCGTGTATATCTACTCCACCATTATAAAAAAACTCAGCCATATGTATATTCTCATTAAAAAATTTACTTCACTACGAATAAAGTAGTACAGAATGAAACACTGTGGTTCATTAATTTCTGCCCACATTAAATTTTTAGAATCATACACACTGCAGAGACAAGAAAATAACAAGACATATGACAAAGCACAGGCTGCAAATAAAGCAGCGAATCATGAATGTAATAATAACAATGTTATGTATCACATGTGATTCAAATTCTATGACACACTGGATACTCTTTCTTCTTACTCTTAAATAGTTGAATGGAAGCTCAAGTTTTAAAGCTCATGATTTGTTAACTTTTATGTCCTCTCTGTGATGTTTCATAATGCGAAATTCACCACATACCTGTCTTTATAAGTTAATTTAAATACCTACTGTCAAGGGTACTTTATTTTTAAACAACAGAAAGTACAGGCTGGAACATCAACAATGTTATGAAAAGGATAGACAGCTATTCACTGTTAAGTTGACATGGTGACTTGCAGACAGGCATGATGATGCTAAAAAGGCTGTTACAAATAAGCTTGCAGCCAAAGACTTCTTTAGAAAAGAAAAATGCATACACAATGACACAAACAAGCATGCCTCACACACAAAGGACTGATATCTCTGGCTGTTGTTGTGTGTGAGGTGTGCTTGCATGAACGTGTGTGCATTTTTCTGTTTTGAAGAAGGATTTGGCCATAAGCTCAGTGTGTAATAGTCTTTCCATCATTCCTGTGCGCAACTCAGTGTGTTATTTTTATGCTGGGTAGCAATTTATCCTTTTCATAATATTAAGCAATGGAAAACCCAGGATGGAACAATGACAATATTATGGAAAGGACAGATTACTACTCACCATGTAGTAGAGACTGAGTCACTGACAGGCACAACAAAAAGGCTGCTAAACAAGAAATAGAGAAAATACACACACACACACACACACACACACACACACACACACACACACACAGTGGTCATGTGTGTGTGTGTTTCAGAAGAAGGCCTTTCGGCTGAAAGCTTACTTGTTTAGCAGTCTTTTTGTTGTGCCTTTCTGCGACTCAACATCTCCACTATGTGGTGAGTAGCAATCTATCCTTTTCATAATATTGTTGATTTAATTTTTGTTATTAATATGATATATATCTGGTTGGTAGAAGTAGCTTGAAAGTAAGCAAGAGAATAAAATATTTTTTGTTGACTGTGCTCCCTAACTTTTATAATTTGTAGAAATGACATTATGTAGCACCTTAAGCCAGTCTTCAATTTATTCTTTATTGAGCTACTTAAGGAATAACAGCAGCTTATGGTGTTACATAATGTGATATCTACAATAAGCAAAATAAGACTGTGTTTCATGTCATGACACATTGTGTGTACATAATACATTACTCAAACTACAGAGAATGAAAACATGCTAGTACTCATCAAATCATTTAACAACCATCAATTTTCTTTCAGTTGTAATTTCTGTCTCAGTTTTGATTTTTTCAAGAAGTATCTATGCTGGCATGCTCTGTTCACCACAGATGAGAAATAAATGACATAAAAAAAGCATGCCCTTGCTTTCTTACCGGGCAAGTTCTGAGACAAAACTGTATTTCTCAGTCAGTGATCCCTCAGTGGTCCACTCGACAGGATTCTTTTCAATTGAGTAGTCAAGTTTTGGCTTAGAATCTTCAATTGTGATGGCCTGTCCTGATTCTGTGATTTGCTGAAGATGCTTCATTGCACGTGTGACTTGAACCTTTGGTGACCCTGCAATGGATTAGGAAATTAACACTGGTTGTCAATATAAGTATGTATCACATTAGTAGTCACAGTAACATCCTTTTTTATTTCTAAATCCACATCATACTAACTTGATAAACTTATCTAAAAACAAAGATGATGTGACTTACCAAACGAAAGCGCTGGCACGTCGATAGACACACAAACAAACACAAACATACACACAAAATTCAAGCTTTCGCAACAAACTGTTGCCTCATCAGGAAAGAGGGAAGGAGAGGGAAAGACGAAAGGAAGTGGGTTTTAAGGGAGAGGGTAAGGAGTCATTCCAATCCCGTGTGCGAGTGTATACCCGTCCTTTTTTCCCCCTAAGGTAAGTCTTTCCGCTCCCGGGATTGGAATGACTCCTTACCCTCTCCCTTAAAACCCACTTCCTTTCGTCTTTCCCTCTCCTTCCCTCTTTCCTGATGAGGCAACAGTTTGTTGCGAAAGCTTGAATTTTGTGTGTATGTTTGTGTTTGTTTGTGTGTCTATCGACGTGCCAGCGCTTTCGTTTGGTAAGTCACATCATCTTTGTTTTTAGATATATTTTTCCCATGTGGAATGTTTCCCTCTATTAATTCATAACTTGATAAACTGGGAGATTGAGAGATACTAAGCTAATGGTTGAAAAATAAAGTATCCCATTGTGTTAACAATGGGATACTGATAGAAATTTCTTTAATGTTTGGCTAGTGAAAATAACTATCATTGTTACAGAGCTCTTTTTTGATAAAGTCTGACAATTAATAGGTAAAATTAACTGATGCCTGGACAGATTATTAAAGCAGAAAGTTCAAATATACAGCTTTGCAATAACTATGTTACAGTGGCTCCCACATGGAAGCTTTGACAGTGCAGGTGTCGATCAATGTAACACCTCTGCACCTTTGAAATATATACATATGAAATTAGAATAATGTTCACATGCAACAGATCACTTTTATTGCCTCAAGTGTAGCATTAATATTTTCTTGCCCAGTTTTTTCTCTATGGTGAACACGAAGAAACAAATGAGCTGTCTAAAAAACCTACTGAATTACATTACAATTTAACAAATACTATCTTTAATATTGTCATTTTGTATAAACATACCAGACAAAAATTTAGTCATCTGCAGGAGACATAACACTAATACCATGAGGCACCACCTCTGGCCTTTATACTGGCCGCAGTTTGGTGAGGAAAAGAGTCCACAACTGTTTTACTTACGCCAAATCCAGCTGCACCCACCCATCGATGACTACATCCAGCAGTGCTAAGTAGGGGATGTTTTGATGGCTAAATTTCACCTGATGGTCCAAATAGTTCCATGTATTTTCTATGGGATTAAATTCAGGTAAGTTAGTGTGTCAGTCAAGTTGGAATATGTTGCCTGTGTGTTCATCAAATCAGGAATGTATGCATGCTGCCCTGTGAATATGACTGTTGTCATCTTAGAAGATGGAAGTTCCCACAGTATACCCCAAAAGAAGATGCAGAATAAAGGACAAAATCTGATTGCCAAAAATAGTTAAATATACTTCCTGGTTCACGTTCACGATAACATGAATGAATGGACCCATGTCATGTTACAAAACTCATCTCCAAAACATGCACAACTGATTCAAGCCAGAACTGTACTCTCCAAGTATTGCAGTTTAAACACCCCACAGGGCCATCAGTTCACTGGATGCCTTGCTGTGTCATTTGAAAGGAAGATATAATTGTACACTACATGCCTACAGTCAACTACTGTCCAGTTTGTGTTGTTTGATGCACTGAAGATCTGCCACTTTATATGCCACTGTGAGCAAAGGCGTTTTGCAGCGTTCCCAGATCCAAAGGTCTATTACAAGCAGTTCTCATCCACATGTTAGCTTGGAAGCTGGATGAGATGGGCCATCATTCACTGGCTGCAGCAATTCTTGTGTGGTTTGAAATTGACTGTCATTGGCACTCTATGACACTTGTCTCTGGTCCCTGTTGGCTAGGATCTTTACGCAAACATTGTTCTCCTGCCATGTTACATGGGTGCAAAAAGTACACCGTTCCTTGTAGACTTGCTGTACAGTCAACACTGATACAGCAGCAAATTGTGACACTTCATTCAGATGAGTGTATTAGCTTATTATAAAAGCCAGATATGATTAACACTAAATGATATCTAATTGTCTACCTCAATTCTGTTTTTGATGCCTAATTTCATACAAAACATATAGTAGCAAACAACATTTTTATCTTCGGTGCCTGAATTTTGCATTTCACATTGTTATTTGTTTCTCACTGTTGGGATTTACTACACTGCCAACACATAATTTTCCATTCCGTACATATACTGTTTTGTTTTGTCTTACAATAATGTGTGTTTGTATTTTATTTATTTGAAACAAATTAATGCAGGACACTATATAAACTGCAATATGCCTCAAATATCAGTGTGATGAAGAGTACCTTTAACATTTAATTATGACCCAGTTGTAATTTAGAAATAATGAAGTTAAAAAACCTTTTCCATTTTTAAGGTTTGTTGTCATAATGAATGCTGTCAGATATCAAGCAAAGTCAAGGCATGAGAAGTCTTGGACCAATAAATAAATGTGAAATACAAATTGTGATTTTGAAGATCAGTGTGTGTCATAAGGAATAAGGGATTTCATGGCACAGGAAAGTCAAAACAAAAAATATTTTCAACTGGCAGCTGTTCGATTAAAAAAGTATCATCTGTAACTATATTTAATAGAATACTTTAGTATTCAGCTGTGGCTTTGTTTCCCCTTTTTAACACACTGTTAAGCATCAGTACATATAGCACACCAATGATCATTTGTTCTAAGATCATCCTACACATCTTGCAAACACTAATGATTTTTAGATATTTAAACCATATTCTTTGTTCACACCTGTAATATATTTTAGTAAAAGTGATTTATGTGCCTCTTTCTTACACAGTATTATCTCTGTTTCTTATTTACATATTGTGCCAGAAGCAAACAACAACATGGATATAAAACACTGCTCAGCCCCACATCAGTTGTCTTGAGGAAACTGTTGCTCAGCTTCAGTTGTGAATGTGCTTGCTAGCAGCTAAACAGAAGATGAGCTTCTGAAATTGCTTAATCTTCTTTTACTGGCTACTATTTCTCATCAAATATCGGAAAGTATGGGTCTAGAGTAACAATGAAGCTTTCCTGTAGGAGTGGACTGCAGACAACCTTTACTGTTGCAACATATCTGATTATTAGTCACTCCTACAACTTTGGTATGGTGGGATCTGTACCATACAGGGCATTTGTATTCACTTGTAGAGTAGAACAAAATTAGTGAAGAAGTCCTTACAGTTTCTGTTTGTGCTCTCCAGCTTGTTTCTATTGACTTGCACTCAACATTATTTTTAGCAGATACTTTAAAATTGGTATCTGGACAATGCTGCTTAAAACACAAGGCACAGTCCAGTGTAAACCACAGGTATTTTGGAATTGCACAGTGTTCCTGTGTTATCTTCTAAGTAGATTTTTAAACTATTTTATGCCCTCCCAGGTCCTCAAATGAACACATTAGCTCACATTTTAGTGGGTTCAGTTTGAGTTGATTCTCATCACAATATGTGTAGCAGGTGTAAAAGGTTCTACTGTTTCGAATTTCCTGCCTTGTGCAGTGACAAATTAGTATGGGTGCTAAACAAAAATGGTGCTAGCACACTTCCTTCATCTGCTTCTCTGGCCCTTGAATTCCATGCAGAAGATTCTATTCTTGGAGAGATTTGAGATAGTTCAGGTTCATAAATAAACTTTTGTGATGATATAAACATTTTCCAATAAAAAACAATGGTTCACATGATTGTAAACTACTGTAAGCTTCTGTAGCAAATACAAATACACTACAATAGTAAAGAAACTTCCTCGCAGATTAAAACTGTTTGCCGGACCGAGACTCGAACTCAGGAACTTTTGCCTTTTGCGAGCAGGTGCTCTACCATCTGAGCTACCAAAGCATGACTCACAACCAATCCTCACAGCTTTACATCCACCAGTACCTCGTCTCCTACCTTTCAAACTTCACAGAAGCTCTCCTGCAAAACCTGCAGAACTAGCACTCCTGGAAGAAAGAATATTGTGGAGACATAGCTTTGCCACAGCTTGGGGGATGTTTCTAGAATGAAATTATCACTCTGCAGTGGAGTGTGCACTGATATGAAACTTCCTGGCAGATTAAAACTGTGTGCCAGACCAAGATGGTAGGTCTCTTGCCTGTGAAAGGCAAAAGGTCCCGAGTTTCAGTCTTGATCCAGCACACAGTTTTAATCTGTCAGGAAGTTTCACACTCCACTAATCACTGCATCACCTGTTCTGATCAAAATTGAGTTTCACATCAATGTGACAAGATTAATTTTGGTGCACTATTATCTGCACAGTTTATTAGAGAGAGAGAGAGAGAGAGAGAGAGAGAGAGAGAGAGAGAGAGAGAGAACAAAAACCCTTTTATGTAAAGGCCACACTCAGTATAATATTCTGAACATCGCTGACATTTATTAACTACTGCAATAACATGTGCAGAAAGGATACATTCTCTTCTTTTTTAGGATAAACATTGCAGTTGTATTTATTAACCATGTGGCCTCTAAATGAGAATTGTTTTTTAACCACGCAGCGTCACATGTTTGTACGGCATTTGTTGCCTTAATTTTTCTAATACTGTTTACACTACATTTACCTGATTCCTTTGTTTTAATTAGCTCTGTAGGAATGCCCTTTTCACTCCAACCAATGCGATTTCGAGCAGAGAGCCTAAATTGATAATTTGTTGTTGGTTTTAAGTCATGCACAAGGAAAAATTCATGATCAATGTTGTTTGCAACATCCAGCCACTCAACATTATCTGTAAAAGAATACACTGATGAAAACATATAAAACATCTTGTGTATAGAAAATAAAAAAAAAACGACAAAACATTTTCCATAAAATTCTTCTGATATGTTGTCTGTGTCATATTGTAAAATTATGAACAGGTTTGGCCACTATTGTAAGTATACTACTGAGGCAAGTAACTCTGATATACTGTTGCCACTCTTGCCCATTTAAAAGAAGCACAAATAAAATTCATTATATGATTGAAAGATATAGGAAGTGATTGAGATAGTTAAGTGACCCTCAAACATGAACTGCAAAGATGGTTACAAGCTTCCTTCATCTTTGCTGCCAGTGGTAGCCACTATATCTTTAGCCACCATAAGGCCAGACTAGATTCGTGAGACTGCCCCAACAAATGTGGCTGTAAACACTTCTATGGAAGGCACACAACACACTGACACATCCTAATTGTGATCAAACTCCATGGCATCATCTACACATCATGAAAGCAATTGCTCTTGATGGGCCAATAAAAATCTTTCTCATCTTAGACACAATAAAACAATCAGCTTGCTTCATCTCCACTTGTGACATTCATTTATGTGATTACTCTTATCCATATTTCTTTTAAGGAATTAAATAGGGTCACAGGTGAAGATAGTACATTAGAGCTGAAAGTTTCATTTCTTTAGTAGTATTACATATCGTGATGAAGGCTAGTTGCAGTAGTGGTAGAAAGGTAGAGTCTCATTTTACGTAATGTCACAGAATACAACCTACAAGAATTTTATGGAAACTGATTTCAGCCATGAAAAGCTATGAACATACATGAGAGAGCTTACAAGGAAGAAAATACTTTTGGGAACAAGGTAAGAATTGAATATACTATGTGAAGCAACACATGCCATAAACTTTCCGATATGAAACTATTTCCCATAAGCAAAGCATAAAAAATATTTTTTTAAAAATCTATAGTATGAAACATGTCAAACAGTCATGTCTCAATAACATACAGTGTGACCCAAAAGTCTGTTAACATTTGAAAATTCAATACTTCATGGAATAATGTAGGCAGAGCGATAAAAATTGATATGGGGTTTTGTTGAAACAAAACAAAGTTAAAAAATGATCAACAGATGGCACTTCATATGATACGAAAGCAATAATTAGCCTAACAACTGATTTTTAGCAAAAATGATGTGGGACAGTGTTGTGAACAGCTCTGTGTAGCGTATCAGTAGGTATGGTGAGAAATTGCCTTCTTATGTTGCCTTTTATCATACCTAATGATGTCAAACGATCATGGTATACTTGTGACTTCAGGATAAGTCCACAAACAAATGGATTGTGATCTGTGGATCTGGGAGGCCAAGCATGATGGAAGTGGCAGCTCAGCACATGATCCTCACCAAACATGTGCACAAGAGATCTTTCATATGTGTAGCAATATGGGGTGGAGTGCCATCCTGCATAAAATTTGTACCTTTCAGCAGATGCTCATCAGCCAGGTTAGGAATGATGCAATTCTGTATCTTGTCATGTATTTTGCTTCTGTCACACTGATATTTTGAAAAGGAGCACCCCACATTTCCTTGGAGAAAAAGGGTCCAATAATGAATGATGTGGTAAGTCCACACCACACCATGACTTTCTTGTCATGCAATGGTGGTTTCCATGAAGGTTTTAGGATTCTTGGTAGCCAAAATTCAGCAGTTGTGGCTGTTGACAGATCGTAGGCATGTGAAATGGTCTTTAGTGGTCCACATTATGTTAGCCAACCAATTGTTATTTTCCCCCATTTTTTGAAGTGCCCACATCGCAAATGTTGTGTATCATAAAATTGGTGACTACCAGTTACCTTATGCTCTCCAAATGGTAGTGCCTGGAATGCGGAGCAATGTGCAACTTCACTATATGGAGATGAACCTACTTATGTCTCCATTTCTATCCAAGCAGCAGGAGCACTTGTGTCTGATTGCCCACTATGGGGCCAATTGCATTATCAAACCTTAACTTCAAATTTCATCATCATTTTCTTCACAGCGACACTTGTCACAGGATCTTTAGCTGTTGAAATACCTTTCTTATGGTGATGGGATCATAAAGCTGCACCAGCGGATTCTCTATTCTTATAGTAAAGCTTCACTAATAATGACTTTTGTGGTAAAGTCAAGTTGTGATGATTTTGCTCGCACATTTGACTCTCACTACAGCTCATTTTATGCATAATTCTTATGTGGCATCACCGATGTGTTACTGTCCAGCACCATCTGTTGGCCAGTTTTTGCAGTCATTTTGATTTCAATAAAACTTCATGTCATTTCAGGCTTGTGTGTCAATTTTCACCTCTCTACTTACATTATTCCATGAATTAGTGCATTTTCAAATGTTAATAGTCTTTTGAGTCATCTTGTCTTCTTAAAAATTATTTATGAACTAAATGCACTCTCCTTATAATTCAGTCTACAATATTACATACAACTAACAAAAACAAACAAAAATGTTATTAAAAGGAAGCAATGTTATATTACTATTTCAGGAAATAACTAAAAATGCTTACACATGAACATTCACACTTCTGGGCCAATCTAGTGATGGCTTTGAAAACTGCAGTAAAGAGGTAGTTCAAAATTAAACAGAAAATGATATACTGTGAATGGTGAGCATCTCAGAGAATTTTGTAGGTGTGGGATTTGAGTAGTTTATACTGGAATGTTCCCAGAATGATCTTTCGGTTAAAAACCGCAAGCACTATCTATTACACTCAAATGTGCTATACATTATTCCTTTTTAAGTGATTGTCATTTTCTCTGGTGCCTATTCTTCAACCTGTTTCTCGTTGTTGCCACACCTATCACTGTCAGAGAATGGAACAGTGTGTAGCTACTATGTTTTGCTCTAATATGGGAAAAGTGTTTTGGAAATATTTGAAATGATGAAGAGGAAAATAGTGATGACTGTTTGTTGTGGTGTAAAAATAATTTTGTGAGGGACCACAGCTGTTCATATTGGCCTAAGGAGTGGTCATCAACCCACAAAGAACAAGAACACGCACTTCTGAAATGTGCAGGATCTTACTTGGCAGGACTAAAAATTGGCATTCCACATAATAGAAAATCAGTACAACATTAAGAAAACTTGTTAATGCCATTTTTCTTGACATCCTAGGGAAGCAAAATATATATGTGAAAAATTTGAACAACATTTCCTCACCAATGAACAGAGACAATTATGGATGAAGGTGTGTGCAAATTTTATTGAAACGTAAATATGATGAATCCACAAAATGTCAAACGAATAGCAAAGTTGAATGAATAAAAGTTTTTGAAGATTTACATGTGCATTTTATTCACCTATTCCAGAAAATTCCTGATCACACTGTGTATGAACATTAAGATTGCTTTAATCATTTTTACTTCAGACTTTATTTTTTACTCCAGACTTTTGATGCCAAAAGAGTGCTTGAAAAGACTTGGTAAGGACGTGGGCTTTGCATTTGGGCAAAGGAGTTCACTTGCACTCTCTGAATGATTTATGAAAACAAAAGGAAATACATGAAAGCGCAACATCAGATCCTCTCTGTGTGGCATATACTTTTATCATAGCAGAGCAAGATGGCAGTGTTTGAGGAAAGACAGAATATCTTAGTTCTGGAGATACTTACAGAAATTGCAGGAAGGAAAGCAAAAATAAATTAGATTGCCCATGTCACACATAAAAATAATATATATTTGGTTTAGTAAATCGATTTACAGAAGTCTTTTCAGTTCTGGGTTGTGTAAGATCCCTTTACTTGTCATTTTGACACAAATCTCTTTTCCCTCAATTGCTTACCAACTTATGGATAGAAATTTGATTAGTATGAAGATGAATCAAATATAAATGGGATCTTATTAAAAAACATATTGTAGAAGAAAAGGCAGTTACAATTTATTTTTTGACATAGTGCCTCATTTTAGAAACACATTTTCCCTATGAGAAGGAAGGTTTTCAATCACAGCATCATAGATTGAAGCTGGTTGCACCAAGAGCCAACTACGCAAGAATTCCTCCATGCCCTCATCATCTTCAAATCAGTGCCCTCCTAGAGCTTCTTCAAGTAGACCAAACAAATGGAAATTGCAGTGAGATAGGTCCAGGATGATCAAGTTGAGTCCATCTGGAACACATTTTAGGGAACTGCAGTTCATTTGTGATAATAGCTTGACAGCTTCCATAACTTGCACTGACTTGTTCTGCAATGTCTGATATTCTCACCCATTGATCACCTTCAAGAATGTCTCGAACCACATCAATGTTTTTGTCTGTAATGCTAGTCTCAGTATGGTGATCATACTGCTGATTTTCCACACATTCTCACCCTTCCTTGAACTCTTTATGCTATGTAAACTCACACATCCTTGACAATGTATGGTCACCGACCTGTGTAGGCAATCTCTGGAAAATTTCCATGGCTTCAACTCCTTCATGAGCAGGACATTTTATAATTATGCATTGCATAGTGGAGAGGTGCACCTGTTGCTCCAACATTGTGAGGGTTTCTGACGAAGCTGATGGACGTATGTAACAGCTGGCTCTCCCCACTTCTAACAGGCCCACCCAACAATACTAGAAGCAAATGTCGAGCCCTACCAACTGTTGATGCTCAGGAACAAAAATCCCATTTATATTTGTTTCACCTTCGTATTTGATGATTTCCATCTTTTATACTTTTGTGATAAATCTGGAGAGTATGGCCATCTCACCTGCTTCTTTGTACTGTAGGCTGTAACATAAAACAGCAGAATTTCCATCATCTTTCGGCTGTTTCCACCTCAGCAATACCTCTGTGTCAGATACTTCTGATGCTTCAGGAGAATCTGGAGAGGATGGTATGCTCGCCAGAACAATTCTGCAATAATAAATTTACAGTTTATATAACAAATGTCATCATGATTGTATACATTGTTGGCTTTAGTAACATGTGCACTTAATTATACTTTCTACTGCATTACATTGTATTTCTTTGTCTGTTACTCTTACATGCCTGCAACGCATGTGTGTTCCAGGTGAATCAAGCATCTATGCTGGACAACGTGTCCAGCATTGCAATAATAAATTACATGCACAACCCTTCCTTGTGAATTTACATATTAGTGAAAAACATATCAGAATCCCTACAGTAGTTTCTGAAGTTAGCCTGAATGTATAGACAAAAAAATGCCATGGGGAACTTTGTGGCATGATGGCCTGAAGCAAGTCTTTCAATGGAATGCCACATCAGCAACCTGCCCCAGTTATCCAACCAGGGAAGGGGAACCTACAGTTTAACAAGGAATAGGAACCATGTACTGCTTCTGGCAATCTTCACATCATTGAAAGATGAATGCAAGTTAAAAGACAGACTAAAACCCATGGTCCAACTGGGATTCAATCATCAAACTTTCAATTTCCAGGCATGTGCTTTACTGATAGGCCACCAGGCCTGACACAGACTCATCAAGTTTCACTGCTCTCTGAACTTATGACAACTGTTTACTACTTTTCCTGACAGATACCATTTGTAGCTGACCAGCTCATAGCTCTCATCATTACCACAAGATGTCACTACAAGTGCCAATTACATATGGAAAACATAACAATACCAATATTACATCCTCATCATTATTTAGGAATAAAAATTACACACAAAAACTTTCATTGTGAATCAGTCTACCAACTAGAAAAAAAACTACATCAAAATCCCCACAGTAGTTCCTGAAATTAGCCTGAACATACAGACTGAAACTGCGGTAGATGGCTTTAATTTATGATACATAAAGCTGCTTGTTTTCTTTATCACTGGATTTCTGAGATGGGCTGTCTGTTACTAATTGTGGTGGACATGGGGATGCAAGGAAATAGTTGGGCAGGAGTAGAGTAAATGAAAGAATTTTAGTCGAGGACAGAGCAATTTAATATACTGTACTGTAGTTTCTTTACAGTAGAAAAGATCTGATAGAATGTAAATACTTTAGGAGTAAAGTAGACCACTTACCGAAAAGCACAAGTGCTGAGTCACTGACAAGCAAACACAAAAAAGAAAGAAAACCTGCTAGTTTTTGGAACGAACCTTTTCTTGAGCTAGAGTACAAATGTGAACTAGGGTAGGTTGGGATAAGGTGGATTTTATGGGGTGAGGTGTGTAGAGGTAGTGACAGGCAGGAGGAAAGGAGAGGGGTGGGGGTGGGGAGCTAGCATTTCAGAGAGAGACAGCTGATTTGCTGGATACGAATGCAGAAGGGAGAGGTGGCAGGCGCACAGGCTAGGCATGTGATACATGGATGTCTGAGCCAGTCAGGAGCAGACCACGATGAATGTAACATGGAGACATGAATTGGGAGGGGGTGCCAGGACAGAGGAAGGTGAAACTGTTATGTGGAGAGTGTGGCACAGTTGGTTAATGGAGACTGAGGCCAGGAGGGTTGTGGGAGCAAAGAATGTGTTGCAGGGATAATTCCCATCTGTGTAGTTCAGAAAAGGCGGTGGTGAAGGGAAGGCACCAGATGGCCTAGGTTGTGAAAGAGACACTGAAATCAAGCATATTTGTGCTCAGCTGCATGTTATGCCACCAGGTGGTCTATTTATTCTTGTCCATAGTTTGGTGGTGACCATTCATTCTGGTAGACAGCAGGTCAGTTATTATGCTGACATACAAAGCTGTGCAGTGATTGCACCAGAAGGGATATATGACGTGACTGCTTTCATAGGTGGCCCTGCCTCTCATGGAGTAGGATAAGCTTGTGACAGGACTGGAGTATGGAAGTGCTGTGTGGGTCGATTGGGCAGGCCTTGCACCTGAGTCTTTGACAAGGATATGTCTCCTGTGGCAAGGGGTTAGGGGTAGGTGTGGTTCACGGATGGACTAGGATGTCAGGTAGTAAGTCCCTCATATCAGGGCATGATGATAGATGACCAAAGCCCTGGCAAAGAATATGGTTCACTCATTTCAGTCCAGGGTGATGAGGGGTTGCTCCTCTTGGGGGTTGCATGAGGAATTGTGGGGTTATGCCTGTCTATGAAGGCCCTCATAAGACCTTCAGCATACTGGGCAAGGGAATTTCTGTCACTGCAAATACGTCATCCAGAGGTGGCTAATCTGAATGGGAGGGATTTTTTTTTCAGCACTGAAGAGATTACAGTTTCATGATATAGGTACTGTTGTTGGTTAGTGGATTTAAATGTGGATAAATGTATGGATGGAACCATCAGAGAGCTGGAGGTCAATGTCCAGGAAGGTGACACGTTGGGTTGAGGAGGACCATGTGAAGCGAATGGGAGAGAAGGTGTTGGGTTGCGAAGCAGTGCAGACAGATTGTCCTGTCCATGAGTCAACATGATGAAGTTATCATTAATGAACCTCAACCAGACAAGGGGTTTTGGGTTTTGGTAGGCTAGGAAGGTTTTCTCTAAATGACCTCATTAAAAAGTTGGCATAGGAGGGTGCTATGTGGGTGCCCATAACGGCTCTGCAGATTCGCTTTAACAAGCGATGTTGATGCATCCAGTCTGCTTGATCCTAAGGAGAGAAGCCCAGAAAGTTGTGGCACTGGCTGTAGGGTGTGCCCACAATTCAAAACAAATCTTGTATTTGTATATGGAGTGCAAACAAATTTCTTACTGCTGCTTAATGCTTATGGTAATCTTATTGTTATACCAGATGGTCCCATTTTTTATTTTTCCTTACTGATTCATGTTTTTTTGTGTTATTAAGGAATCAGTTTGAATAATCAAAGGACTGGTTCTTTGTTCTAGTGGTTACATAATTCTTATGTATATGCAGCAGTTGTCACATTTTTTTCAGCACCTCTGTTTAAATTGGAGCGTTGGTGCCAGTCTCTCATTAATCTATATTGAATTCATTTTAATAGTTTTCCAATGAGTTAATTGTTTGTATCAAATAGGTACCTTATATAAATGTGTATCTAAACCTGTGTGTCAACTTACATTCACGTGTCACCACAAGTACATATCACCAAGCATTTTCTGCATTTACTCAAGTATCCTTTTATATTATTCCTGTATCATGGACAGGTTTGCTTATGAAAATAAATGGATAACTGAAGTAAAAAGATGCTTAAAATATTTTATTTTTACGGCAGGTTCCTTTGATGATTTTCCAATTGCCGAAGTGAGATGCTTCTTTTTTCGAAATTAGAATTATATTAATACCATCAGCTGTGCATGGGCATTCATATAGAGCAACGGGGACAGGTGAAAATGTGTGCCCCGACCAGGACTCGAACCCGGGATCTCCTGCTTACATGGCAGACGCTCTATCCATCTGAGCCACCGAGGGCACAGATAATAGTGCGACTGCAGGGACTATCTCGCGCACACGTCCCGCGGGACTCACGTTCTCACCTTATATGTCCACACACTACATTCGTAGTGTCCCACCCCAACACACTCATTACTCATGGAAGACATTGTTCCAAGTCCCGTAAGAGTTTTGGGAATTTGTGTGCATCCGCACAGAAGAAGAAGGTCATGGCCGGTATCACCAGAACTATATACTTATGTGATGACCTGGAGCCGTCTAGAACAAAATTAGAATTATATTAATACCATCAGCTGCGCACGGGTGTTGATATAGAACAACGGGGACAGGTGAAAATGAGTGCCCCGACCGGGACTCGAACCCAGGATCTCCTGCTTACATGGCAGATGCCCTATCCATCTGAGCCACCGAGGGCACAGATGATAGTGCAACTGCAGGGACTATCTCATGCACGCCTCTCACGAGACTCACATTCTCACCTTGTATGTCCACACACTCATTACTCGTGGAAGACATTCTTCCAAGTCCCGTAAGAGTTCGGGGCATATGTGTGCATCCACACAGAAGAAGAAGGTCATGGCTGGTATCGCCAGAACTATATACTTATGTGGATGTGGTGTCTGTTCTTTCGGACATGTCCGAAAGAGCAGACACCATATCCACATAAGCTACTTTATTCATCCTATTCCAGAAACAGAATTTGTCAAATTCTGCAAATACACTCTGTTCTAGTGTCAGCTCCTTCTCCTATGAAGTAAATTTCTTTCCAGCAAGCATGACATACAGAATAACTGTGTATTATTAGAAGAAGGTGAATGAAAGATCAAACTAAATTTCAGTGGATACACTGTTACAATTATCAATGATGATGTGTTGTTTAGGATATCTTCTTCATGAAAGAAAGCTTTTCTTGTACTACTCCTTGACATTTTGCACCCTACTTCCAAATAAAACTATTTATTATGGACAGCAACACGGAACAGTTATCATTTTG
Source organism: Schistocerca piceifrons (assembly GCF_021461385.2). NCBI lineage: Eukaryota > Metazoa > Arthropoda > Insecta > Orthoptera > Acrididae > Schistocerca > Schistocerca piceifrons. Next base: position 705,348,230 of record NC_060139.1, on the reverse strand, counting down.
TCCACGTAATCTTTGAGGTTTGTACTCAGAGTGTCTGGCAAAACAGTGACCATGAGTTTCCAACAAATGAAACTGTTCTTTGGTGAACACTCAATCATCTTTGCCCATGATTTTGATTACTGTTTGTGTTTGGACTTTCGCGTGATGTGATGGCACCCATCAAAATGGAAAACTAAATATATGTGATGTAAATGATGTTTTACATAGTAATAAGTGTAGGAATTGCAAAAAAAGACGATGAAAAGATTGAAGTGTTCACAGTGCAGCGTTTGGCTGCATGAAAAATGTGCAGGAGTCAACCTTAAATACCTGGAAGAAACAACAACCTGGCTATGTGCTTTGTGCACCATGGAAGCCACATTGGTGCAAACTAGACTTAGAATGGAGAAGTTAAATAATTAAAGACATTCAAATGCAGTCGCACCTTCAAAAACAAACACATGATCAAACCAACGAGCACTTATTGAGTATTGGCATGAGTGATGATCTGGTGGTGTCATCAGATTTGAATGAAATGAATTCTCAAAATGACAAGTCTGATTTTGTGTTTCCTAAAAAAATATGGCAGAGTCAAATCCCAGGAACATAACAATATCTTACTTTCAAATAAATTTGAGGTGCTAGTCTTTGCTGAAAATGGCAAAAACAGCAAAAGTCTGTTCCAGGAAATGTGTGTTGTGGATAACAGACATACAAGTATACAATCTAAAAGTGGTAAGAATTGTGAACAGAGGACTAAATGAGTGCAATGGCAGATGGTCATGGTTGTGGAATTACTCATCTTCTCAGTGAACAACCCACAGTAAATGCAAGCACCTTCATAAAGCCTGGTGCATCTATGTCCGAAATATGTAAACACACATGGTTCACCGATGTAGTAAGTTTTTCCTCACAGGATTATGTTGTGCTCTGCGGTGGATCAAATGATGTAAACAAAAACACAATGCAAAAAGCAAAACTGGAATTAAAAAAGTGCTTAGCACAGCTGACGCACACAAATGTTTCATGCTGAACATCGCACACCAACATGCCTTACTAGCGTGGTCAGGGTTAAACAAGGAAATTAATGCTGTCAATGAACAAATATCAGCATTATGAAAATATTTCAAAAATGTAAAAATCCTGGATGTTAGCAACATCAGCTGCAGATTCCACACCACACATGGGATACACCGTAATAGCCAAGGGAAAAAACTGATCATTAAAAATATAAATGATAATATCAACAACACGAATCAAATAACCAAAAGCACAACCCTCTTAAGCTGGCACCCTCACAGCACAGCTGAGACAACACCAACATTTTTACTACGAAGAAACCTCAGAATTTTTATGGTGAATCACACAAGGGATGTGCAGCATAAATCATCTGATTCATTTTACCTGGGGCAGCCAGATGAAAGTAGTCAAGAATTGTGTGTGTCCAACCAGCCAGGCATCAAAACAAAAAGAGTGTTTTTCTTGCATATTAATATAGAGTCAATGAAAAATTAACTTGAAGAAATTGAACACTGGTTGGAAGAATTAAATTGTGATTTTTTGCTAGTAAATGAACACTGGGTAATTCATAGTGAACTTTAATTAAGTGTACCTTATTGATACCAATCAGCAACATATTACTGTAGAACAAATTTGAAGCATGTTGGTGTTTCAATCTATATGCGAGAAACAAATAATTTGGAATCTGAAGCGATACATATAATTTTTCTATGTGTAGAAGCAGTTTTTGAAATTTCATCAATATTGACAGCAAGTCAAGAACTAATAGCTGTATCAGTGTACCACTCCCCAAGTAATAATGAAGAATTATTCATAGAAAATATTGAAAAACTGATAATAATGCTCTTAAAATATAAAAATTGCAGAGTTCTGATATTTGATGATATAAAATAGACATTAGGTAAAAGACCACAAGCATCTATTACACACATTAAGATCACGTAACTTCTGTTGTCTAAATGATACACCCATCAGGCTCAATGCATGCTTAGATAATATAATCTGCAACTTTCAGCTACATAAAACTGAATTTGGTACTGTAAACTTCATATATCAGATCACGCAGAACTGTAGCTTAGGCAGCCTCTAATCAACAAACCACACAGTTCTTCAGCTGAACTAGGAAGAGTAATCAGGCCACTCAATTAACATAAACTGAATCAGTTAAAAACAAATCTTAATCACATAAACTGGGATACAGTACCCACTTATGATGTGTCTGCTAATGAATCAACGAAGAAATTTCTAGAGTTGCTAGTAGAAAACCTTGACCCAGATTGTCCCAAATATAAAAAAATACATAAGGCAGCACCAGAGTAATAAACCACAGAAAGCAACAAATCAAGCTGAGAAAAAAACTTACACAGCAGTGAGGAGATAGTATTGATCTGAAATTAGAGCAGCCAAGAGGTAACCCAATGCCAGTTACATAACAAACTCGACAAATAAGTGTAAAGCAGCACAGAAAGTTATCAAAGCAGAGATAAGCTTTGAAAATATGTATAACAACATTCCAATTCAACCAAACATCTTGAGTGCACACTTTACCAGTTCTGGCTCAAATTACAAACTCACTGAAGATGCAAATAAAACTGAATTTTTGCGTTCTGCTCTAGATAGTAAGCAACATGACAACTTCTGCTGGTCTCATGTAACCTACAGACAAGTTAGAGAAGCAACTGCTAAACTTAGCAACCCAACAGCAGAAGACTTCTATGAACTTTCAAGTTATGTAATAAAAAAATTTAAAGAAAGACATTATAGTGCCACTAACTAAAAACATCAACCAAATGCTACATGAAGAAATCTTCCCAAATTGCCTAAAAATTACTATTGTAAAACCTATCCATAAGAAAGAAGATGAAACATCTCCTGATGTCATCTTTGGTTTTGGAGGAGAAGTAACTGGGGTCGCATTCCTGGATCTCAGTGCTGCATATGACACAGTTAACCATAAGTTGCTTACCCAGAAAGTGTATAATGTCACTAAGGACTACACCCTTTCTATGTTCGTGCAATGTCTGCTACAAAACAGACGCTACTATGTAACCTTACAATCTAAAAACAGCCGTTGGAGGACACAGAAAAATGGACTTGCACAGGGTAGTGTCTTGGCTCCAATATTATTTAACATCTATACCAATGATCTTCCCATCAGCCGCCGGACACGAATGTTCATATATGCTGATGATGCAGCAGTGGCCACACAGGATAAAACCTTTGAACAAGTGGAGGAGAATCTCACAGGAGCCTTAACAGAACTTGCTACCTATTACGACGGCAATAATCTCAAACCAAACCCTAGTAAGTCTCAAGTATCCGCCTTCCATCTTAGGAACAAACAAGCCAAACGGAAACTCCGAGTCATGTGGCAAGGGGAAGAGCTGAAACATACAAACAGCCCAAAATACCTGGGAGTAACATTGGACAGAGCACTTACTTTTAAGCAGCACTGTCACAACACTAAAAAAAAGGTCTGTGCCAGGAACAACATACTGCGGAAGCTAACAGGTTCATCGTGGGGAGCTCAACCACATGTTTTGCGCACCACGGGTCTGGTGCTGAGTATCTCAGCAGCGGAATATGCGGCGCCAGTTTGGAGGAACTCTGCTCACACTAAGCAAGTTGACGTCGCCGTAAACGAAACTGTACGTATTGCCACAGGATGCCTCAAACCAACTCCCACAGACATCATTTACCCCATCATAGGCATAGCACCACCCACTATCCGCAGACAAGTAGCCGCCGAGATCGAAAGATCAAAACAAAAGAATGATCCTCGACACCCGTTGCATATGCACCGAAAACAACGTGTCTGGCTGAAATCCCGCAGGAGTTTCATTGAAACTACTGAAGAGCTCGTCACCAAACCCGCCGCAAGGCGGCTATCTCTTTGGGAAGAAATGGTGCCACACTCCACAATGGATCTACTTGAGGAGGGATCTGCAGGATTTCAACTACCTTTTACAACTTGGAGGTCATTAAACCGGCTGCGCACTGGAGTAACTGGGTGCAAATCAAACCTATTTAAATGGGGTTACAGTGATGGCGACAGGTGTGAATGCGGAGCAATACAGGACTTGGACCACCTACTGATCTGCCCAGATATGTCTATGACATGCACTAAAGATGATATTTTGAAAGTCAATGACAAAGCAATCTACGTTGCTAATTTCTGGGAAGGGAAGATATAATTGGTGCATCCGGACACGGAAGAAGAAGAAGAATCTCCTGATAACTATATCCCAGTTCACTCATACCAATCATATAAAAAATAATAGAATATTGTATGCACAAACAGATTAACCAGCTCTTTGAGAAAAATAATCTACTTAGCTCCTCACAATATGGTTTCAGACCTCATCTTTCCATTGTCAAAGCAGTTGAGACTCTCATCACAAAAGTATATGATTCTTTAGTGGCTAAGAAAACAACCTGTACAAATTTTCTAGATTTGAGGAAAGCTTTTGATATTGTCTCCCATAGTATACTTATCAAAAAGCTCCAGTACTACGGAGTTGGAAAAAATGTTCGTCACCTTATTGCACCATACCTAAGCAACAGAAAGCAGATGGTAACTATAAACAACCAAAGATCAGACTTATTACCCATTACAAAGGCATTGCATAGGCTCAGTAGGGGGTCCATTCCCATTAATTGTACATATAAATGTCTTACCCTTGCCATGTCGGGTAGTATTATATGCAGATGAAACAACTCTAAATCACACAAGTTGATGATCTAGAGGAGCTGTGACATAATGTAAATGTAATAATGAACCAATGCACTAACTGGTTCCAGGCAAATTATTTACAAACTAATAACAATAAAACTGAACACATTATTTTTGATTTAAGTGTTTCCAATGAAGATAAATTCCAAGATTCTCTTGGAGTAAGTGCTGCTATACACTGATTAGCCAGAACATTATGACCACTGACCTGCTATCAGTGTAAACCCATCCAGGTGATGGCAGCGTTATCTGGCAAGGAATGACTGCTAGTCAGACACAAACACGGTGCACGTAGTATCAATGAGTTTGGTGTCCGTGTGTAGAATGGGAAAGGCATGTGATGTATGTGAGTCCGATCAAAGGTGATTGTGATGGCCCAGAGACCTGGCATTAGTGTTTCAGAAACTGCACAGCTTGTCAGGTGTTCCAGGAGTGCTGTGGTGGGTATCTTCGGCACGTGGCAAAACCGAGATGGAACCACGTCCAGACATTGTGGGGTCGGGTGCCCACCCATCATTACAGATGTTGGACATTGTAGGCTGGGCAGACTGGTTAAACAGGACAGGCTGTGAACTGTGGCAGAATTAACATTAGACTTTAATGCTGGGTAATGATGGGCCTCCACAGCCAATGAGCCATGTGTGTGCTAATATTAACACTATGACATCAGCAACTATGACTGAAATGGGCACCTGACCATTGGCACTGGGTGTTGGTGCAGTGGTACAGTGTTGCATTGTCTGATGAATAATCCAGATACCCTCCTCATCATGTCGATGGGAGGATGCGAACCCATCATCTTGCATGGGAACAGCTTCTTGACACCTGTGCTGTGGGATGGAGACAAGCTGGCAGCAGTTCCATTGTGCTATGGGGAACATTCTGATGGGTATCTATGGATACAGTGGAGCTCATGTAGTGTACCATGATGGCCAAGGAGGATACACTTGCTCCTACCAAGGCTTCTTTGCTTCTATGCCATGACATGTCACCACTGTTATCCATGCCAAAGGTGTACATACCGACTACTACTTAGGGGTCATAATGTTCTGGCTGATTAGTGTACATCTGATAGCCATTTTTTTGCCATTTCAATACAATGTTTGAGCTGGGGCACTTACCCCATAGAAGAGTTCCATAGGTAAGGTGGGAGTTGAAAAATGCAAAATGTGCATATACTAACAGGGTTTTGCTTACATTATTCCTAGGTTTGTACAGCAAATAAATCACTAAAGACAGTTTTGAGCACAAATCTTCTGTGTGACCCATCCAGCCCATTACACCAATAACATTTAAAACATTTGAAGATGAATAAATTGCATTCTATTCTACTTTATTCTACTCAGGTTTCATTCACATTCACAAACTGCACAAAAAATCCTACAGGCTGCACCTAAATATCTGTTTGTCAAAAGCCTGTAATTTCATTTCTCAGCATATGCAAGTTTTTTTCATGTGCAATTTCTTCTTCTTCAAAAACAATCACATGATCAAACCAACGAGCACTTATTGAGTATTGGCATGAGTGATGATCTGGTGGTGTCATCATATTTGAATGAAATGAATTCTCAAAATGACAAGTCTGATTTTGTGTTTCCTAAAAAAAAAATATGGCAGAGTCAAATCCCAGGAACATAACAATATCTTACTTTCAAATAAATTTGTTTAAATGAAGTGAACTCATTCCACTGTGATGTCTACAATATCAGCACAGTGCATACATTCATTCTATGATCTTCTATTAGTACATCATGTTGATCTCTTAATGGTGTCATTAATAGCAGAACAGAGATTACATCAACTTGTGAGATAGTGCACCCATGTTTAAAATCATTAACTCAGAAGTACATATTTTGCAGTATCAGAGCAACATTTGTATGAAATTGATTTAATTTGGTTTTGATTTGCACAGCTACTAAATCCTTCAATGAAAATGTTTAATTACTACATGACACTCAATTTCCTCTGTTTTGTGTGTTATCAATCACACTAAAAACTTCAGATTCTTTCCTCTTGAAACTTTCAATACAAGCATTACAAGAGATGAGGTTACTAACTCTGAGATGCAGTTTAAGAAAATTTCCACATTTGCTTAGTAATTTACTTCATTTATCTATTTGTACTTGTAAGCGAGTAAAAATGCTTACATGTTATAGTATACATGATGATTATGAGTGAAAGTACCACCAAATACAATTGTTATGCAATTATAACATATAAACAGTAAAATAAACTTGAAGGGTTTGGACCAGAAAATCCCAATGAGATATTTCAGTGCAATGGGCTCCCCAAAATTAAAACCTTGTATGTAATATTCTGATGAAAAGTTGACTACTTGTTACTCTTCACTGAAGAAACAGTGAGCAGAATGATTCATTTAGGTATGTTACAATTGTGATTCCCCGCCCAAGTTGAACCAGAGAACATCATTTGTAACAAGATGGTGCATCTTCTTAATGGTATAATTCTGCACATCACTCAGTACATGAAATTTTTTCCTGTTACTAAGTTTGCCATAATGAACAGGCTAATCTGTTGGCTCACAAATATATAGTTGACTAAAACACACACAGTTACAGATAACCATTTGTATATGGAGCTACAATGCAAACGCTCATACCAAGATACACTTTCTTATTGTGGGTAACTGTCTGTTTGTGATTAACTGGTTTCATCCAGCATGCAACATGTGAAATGCTCTTAGAGCTTCATCTGTTGTTAATGAAGGAGTCGGCACTTCTGTCTATCAAACACAAGATACATCTTGAGAATGACTAAGCACCCCATTTTGGACACCTCTTATTCCACAATTCTCTCCCAGCAGTTACAATGATATCTGCACCAAACACAGGACTCCCAGATTTCCTTCCACAGTGTGAGAATACTAGATGTAATTGATATCTCTGATCAATGTCCATAAATCCCTAGACTTCTACCACTTTCCTGGTAAATTTGTTCATCATTATCCCTTACACATTGCCTTCTTCTGTTTTGCAGGCACATGCTTTTATTGATGGCGATTCAGGTTTTTCACATGGTTATGAGTTTGTATCTCCTCATTCACTATCATTTTGGCCTTTTACCTGACATCTTTTGTGATGCCTTGATATTTATATATTCCGATTTTTATTTTTAGTATTTCTTACTATGTTGTATACCAACACTCAAGCTATGAATATTTAAAACTGAGTAACATACAAGGTTTTTTGACATTTTTTTTAAAAGCCAGCAACAAGTACAGGAAGCAGTATTACGAACATGTGCCAACAGCAGAGAAATATTATGATCTAATACCAACCGTGTCCTGCTGATAGCTTGTCCTACTCTGTTACGAGCAACAACTTTGTAGATTCCCACGTCAATATGTAATGCAGGTTCTAATCGCAAAAATGAACGTCCTTCTTCATCTTCTCTCACCTTAACACGGTTGCTCTCTAATACCACCTGATCATTCCTGGTAACAAAACATAAAAATCAAATTGTACAATGATTCTACAACTACTACTAAAATTTTTATAATATTTTCAATGAAAATAATTAATAACAAGCAGGTGACATACTTGAACCACTGAACAACTGGTTTTGGTTCGCCAACTACAAGGCATGATAATTCAGCTGGCTGATCCTCAAGAATTGGCAGAGGAGTCTGTGGTTTTTCTCGGAAGAATGGAGGCTGCAAGACATACCAAAATTACCATTACTTTAAAATACTTACTTAAGTTAGTAAGTGTTATAAAGTAAAATTGTTCTATGGCTGTCGTAAATCTCTCACCAAATCCAGTAAAATATACATATGACAATGGAAAGTCCTAGGTGGAACACAAATAATAGGAATGAAGCTCACAACTTGCTGTATAGCTGAGGTGTTGAATGTTCGGTAGGTACACAAATAAGACTGAAATTCAGTTTTGTGTATGTGCTTATCAACCACTCAATGTCTCATTTACATGGTACATTGTTACTTTTATTTCTTGCATTCGTTATATTTCACCACTACAATCTACTTCATTTTAAATAACCAGAGAATTATTTTTCTTACTCCTAAGACTTCATAAAGACATTATCAATTGGTGAAATCAAACAATAGAAAGTGTAGGATCAAATATCAACAATATTATGAACAGGATAGATTGCTACTCACAAGACATGTTGAGTTGCAGACAGGTACTATGAAAAGACTGTCATATTTATGGTAATATTAATCTATCCTTTTCATAATATTATTTACTGGTGAATTATTTCCAAGTGAAAATAAGGATATCCTGGGGACTACTGGGCAAAAGTAGTAAGTAATGTTGGTATTTCAGTTGCTGCAACTTAGGGAAACTTGGGAGTCAGAAAAAGATGGAAAAACTTGAAGCCACATAAATGTTTCCTTAGTTACTTGGCATAATGAGAATGTTGTAAGAAAAATATATGAAGCTGAAAGATTCTACCTACAGCTCTAACTTGCGCAAAGCAGTTAGTCTGTTAGGAGAAGGAATCAGGATGTAAGTAAAATGAGCAAGAAAATTTTGCTAAATATAAACCTCGAGAACATACAAACAAATCTTCTGTAGAAAAAGTATTTATTCATTTTTCAGGAAAGCAGTTCTTCAGAAAAGATAGGTAAAAAGTTCCTTTCACTTTCAAAATGAATCTGAAGCATTTGCCACCTGATGAAATGGTAAAAAAGGATTTTTAAACAATTATGGAGAGTTTTAGAGAACAGACCACTTAGTGCAAGAGATAATGGAAAATATGTACACAATGAACAAGGAATATTTTTCCTATCCCTTTTAAGCTAACAGTCACTAACTTCTCTAATTATTAAGCAAAAGCATGCTAAAGGTAGTACTTGTTTTAGCTACCTGTCCTTCTCTCTTGTATTCAATTATGGCCTCTGCTTCTGCATGCCCATCCAACCTAGTTCCAAGCTCATGTCTTAAACGCCGAAGTGAATACACTTCCCCTGAGCCATATTTATTTATGCGTTCTTTTCTTTCATCATCTATTTCTTCATCCATAACATCAGTGAAACGACGCCGTTCTCGTATTACAGGTGTCTGTGAACAAAGTTTATTTTTTTTATTGTTAACAAATATGAATATAAAGGGACTCTTTTTCTTACACATCTATAAGAATGTAGACACTGACCCTCCAGTCATATGGAGCAGTTTCTGTCAAGTGTGCTGAATAACCAGGAGCCCTGTTTGCTGCAACTTTCATGTATTCTCGCAATCGCACGGGAAAGTCGACATCACGCAACTGAAGCAGATATGTATCAGGACCATACTGGTAGCTGTAACAGACAATGTACATAAGCAGGAATGCAGAAAATGATGCAATTTATGTATGAGTATGAAAGTGAAGCAAAATGAAGGTACACATGGCCCAGTAATATTCATATGTAGGTGTTCTTGGTGAGTTGTAACTTTAGATTTATTGACGCATTACTTTTTGTACAAGAATGCACAAAAGCAATTCTTATTTGGAAATCTAATACAGAAGCGAAACACTAAGCCATTTGCAAAATGTCCCCATAGTCTGACACTTTGCATTGCCATCTAAATCAGTAAACACCATGGAATATCAAAATTTACAATGACATGCTTAAAATGCCACAGGTATTGACAGTCAACATGAAGTGTGAGGCCTAAAGGATGATGGTTACTTTTTTCAGTGATGCTGCATATGGAGAGAAGTCAAGCTTTTAAATGTGCACAAAATTCCATTCTCTTTGGTGTTAGTCACCCCCATGCGTATGTGCATTTGTCGTGCTTTACATTTCACATTGTTTTTGTGTGATACAGTGAAGTTGCAGGGTTCAGTTTTAGCATGATAGTGCAATGGGAGGTACAAAATTAGCTAAATTGCAAAACCTGCACATTTCTCATGTTTATACTTATACTTATGTATATAAGGTGACTCCCAGCATTTCCTTCGTCATCGAGTAAAATCAAGTGCATCACATAAATTCATTTTGAAAACTTAGGTACAAAAACTTCACACAAAACTTAAACATGTTTTTCATGTTATGTGATAGATTGTGTAGTATTGAATAGTCAGTTGTCAACATAGCCTGTGCTTTTCAGGAATGTGATAATTATATTGTGTACTGTAGTATTATATCACAAATTGTAAACTTAACTGTGCTTTTCAGAAACTACGGCTGTAGTATTCTCATTTACAACTAGCAGTTCCCAAATTTTGTAATATATTTATCTGAGAAAGGTATATTTTTTAGAAGTTTCAGACACTTGCAAAAATTTTGGTAAGTTATGAGTGTTTTGCATAACTCTTTTGTAGTAAATTTGTGTTTGTGATTTACAGTTACTGAAAATAAGTAACATCTCATGTCACACCAGTTCTCTCTTTTAATAGGAGAGTATATTGTCTGCATTTGATGTAAATTAATGCTACTGTTGAATTTTGCTAGTGAACATAATCTGAAAATCATTTCAGAGAAACAGTAAAATTTGTACTCATCTGGACCCACTGAGTTTATACCTCATATCGAAATACTATACCAAACTTTTTACCTTCCAGAGATAACCTGAAGATGGCAATCACACTGAAAGAGGTCTATTGTAATAAACAATATAATTGAACACGTTAGTGTCTTGATCTCATAGCGTAATGGTAAAAGCACCCACCCAACTAACCAATAGGTTCACAGTGCTGTCTTCCACCAAAACTGAAACTGGGCCAGCGAGACTCGCTTCACCTGTTAGGAACACTTGCTGTGTTCTGTGTCAAGGGGCAGTGAACATAAAGGGGTTTGGGTCTATTAATAGTTGGTAGTTAAAACGTTTGTTGAATAGTTGTATGTCTTAGGGAAATGATAGCAAGGAATGGGAAAGAACACTGGCTGCACTTAGTGAGTGTGCCTGTGGACCTCATTCAGCATTTTGAAAAGGATATTTCAGTAGTCATTGAAAGAACAGGGTGCAACCAACTGCAGACTGTGTTGCATCTTGGAAAAAATGATGCCTGTTGTCTGGGCTCTGAGGTCACACTTGGATCATTCCAGCAACTAGCAGAGAAGGTTGAGAAACCCAGTCTTCCTCATGGAATTTCAATAAAGTTCACATTCTGTGGTACTGTCCCCAAAACAGACTGTGGCCCTTTGGTTCTGAGTGGAGGGGAATGCTTTAACCACAAACACCAAAAGTTCTGTGTCAAGCTAGGCTGTGACTTCTTAGACTTGTGCAACAAGGTTAAGAGTTGGAGGGTCCCCCTAAATAGTTCAGGCATGCAATGCTCATCAGAGGCAACTCAACTACCTGGAGGGGGGGGGGGGGGGGGGGGGGGGGAAGGGTGCATACAAGACTTTTTTTTTAGATTAGCAGACTCTTCATCCAATCCAGATAAAAACAACTATAGGAAAACTTAGAAGTATTAGGGTAAGACCAAATGAAATGCCTCCCACAGATCAGAGTATCAAAATCCTAGTGCTTAACTGCTAAAGCATTTACAATGAAGTGGCAGAGTTTGAACTACTCATAAAAAGCATTGAAACTCATATAATACCAGGCACAGAAAGGTTCTTAAAACCTAAAGTTGACAGTAGTGAGATCTTTGGGGAAAATTTAAGCATACACTGAAGAAAAGGGGAATGGGGAGATGGAGGTTATATTTGCCACAGTAAACAAGACATTGAAATACATAGAGAAAGCAATTAAAGCTGCATGTGACACGGTTGGGTCAAGCCTCGGCATCAAGAATGGGCATACAATAATAACAGGATCCTTCTATTAACCACCAGACTCACCTCCTGATGTAAGCAAGAACTTCAGAAAAACCTCATTTTGTTTGTACATAAATTCCCTAATCATACTGTAATCACTGGAAGAGACTTTAATCATCCAATGATCAATTGGGATAATTATAGTTGTGTTAAAGGTGGGTGTGACAAGACATCCTGCCATGCTCAGCACATGTCACACCTGTCTACAAGAAGGTTACTAGAAGTGGTCCACAAAACCACCCTCCATTACCCTTGACATCCATTTCTCGTAGAATCTTAGACCATCTTCTGAGCTCAAAAATAATGAGGTTTCTTGAATGGAACAACCTCCTCCCTGGCAATCAGCATGGATCTTGAAAACACAGATCATGTGAAACCCAGCTCGCACTTTTCTCATGACATTCTGTAGCCAAGGATCACAGCAGTCAGGTACATGCAGTATTTCTTGATTTCAGAGAAAAATTTGACTCAGTACCATATATACACTTATTGTGTAAAGTACAATTGCATAGGGCATCAGGTGAAACTTGTGTCTGGATTGAGGATTTCTTGGTAGAGAGGACACAGAGTATTATCTTGGATGGAGAGTCATCGACAGATGTAGAAGTGACTGAAGGAAGTGCATAGGGTCCCTTGGTGTTCATGTTTCATATTAATGTCCTTGCAGACAATATTAATAGTAACCTCAGCCTTTTTGCAGATGATGCAGTTATCCACAATACAGTACTATCTGAATGAAGCTGCACAAATATTCACTTAGACTTTGATAAGATTTCAAATGGTGCAGTGTTTGGCAACTTGCTTTAATTGTTCAGAAATGTAAAATTCAGCAGTTCACAGAATGAAAAAAAACATGGTATCCCATGAATACAAAATAAGTGAGTCACAGTTGGAGCCATTAAACTCTCCAAAGAGCTGGGTGTAACATTTTGTAGGAATGTGAAATGGAATGATCACATAGTCTCCACCATGGCTAAAGCATGCAGCACACTTTGGTTGATCAGAAGAATACTTGGGAAATGAAATCAGCCTACAAAGGAGATTGCTTACATATCATTACATATCATATTCTATAATATTGCTTAACTGTTTGGAGCGTGTTATCAGATAAAAGTGATGGGGGATACTGAACATATATAGAAAAGGGGAGCACAAATGGTAACAGGTTTGTTTGACCTGAGGGAGAGTGACACACAGATGTTCTCTCAAAACTGAACTGGCAGACTATCTCAAGAATCTCAAGACAGCCTTCTTACAAAGTTTTGGGAACTGACTTTGAATGATGACATTAGGAATATACTACAGCTCTCTACGTATTGCTCCCATAGAGATTGTGAGGAAAAGATAATACTAATTACAGAATGCATAGAGGCATTTAAACAATGATTCTTCCCACATTCCATAAGTGAATGGATCAAGAAAAAGGTCTAATAACTGGTATGTTGGTGTGCACTCTCTGACATGCACTTCACAGTCATTTGCAAAGTATAGATATAGATAGGTAAATTTGTCTTAGAGGGAATGAGAGATTACCAACAGCCAGCCAGAGTGGCCGTGCGGTTCTAGGCGCTACAGTCTGGAACCACGAGACTTCTACGGTCGCAGGTTCAAATCCTGCCTCGGGCATGGATGTGTGTGATGTCCTTAGGTTAGTTAGGTTTACGTAGTTCTAAGTCCTAGGGGACTGATGACCTCAGTAGTTAAGTCCCATAGTGCTCAGAGCCATTTGAACCAACATTACCAACACTTACTTCCTTATGTAGTTTAAGGGGTATAATTAAAATTATTTAAATGAATACGGATGAAAATAATCATTCAGAGATTACACAGCAGTTGCAATCAAATCTTTATCAAAGATCGGTTTTAAAAATTTAAGCAAATAAAACTTGAGATGATGTCAAAAACAATACCATAAATACACATGGCTGATTGATTGCACACAATATAGATTAATTACACACAATGTACTCACATCAAAAAAAAGTTTTGCATCACCCCGGTTCCCAGAACTCCTGAAGATAGACGATGACTATGGATATTGTATCACAGACACAGTCCCTTTGACTGTTCAGAGACATCACTAAACCTGCCCAAAGACGTAAACAACCATGCATAAGCAGCACCTATTAGATGAAGGGGGTGAGACAGCCGATCAGTCCCATTCATTCCACCAGGAAGGAGGTACATCGCTCATGTTGGCTGTTGTTCAACCATGCCTAGACAGTCAATACCACGGTTCGATCACGTCCACACTGATACTTTGTGCCAGGAAGGGCTCTCAACAAGGGAAGCATCTCGGAGTGAACCAAAGTGATGTTGTTTGGACATGGAGGAGATACAGGGAGACAGGAAATGTTGATGAGATGCCTCACTCAGGCCACCCAAAGGCTACTACTTAAGTGGATGACTGCTACCTATGGATTATGGCTCCAAGGAACCGTGACAGCAATGCCACCATGTTGAATAATGCTTTTCATGCAGTCACAGGACATTATGCTATGACTCAAACTGTGCGCAATAGGTTGCATGATGCGCAACTTCACTCCCAACATCCATGGCAAGGTCCATCTTTGCAACCACGACACCATGCAGCGCAGTACAGATGGGCCCAACAACATGCCGAATGAACCACTCAGGATTGGCATCATGTTCTCTTCACCAATGAGTGTCGCATATGCCTTCAACCAGAGAACCATTGGAGTTGTGTTTGGGGGCAACCCGGTCAGGCTGAACACCTTAGACACAGACACACTGTCCATAGAGTGCAGGAAGGTGGAGGTTCCCTGCAGCTTTGGGGTGGCATTATGTGGGGCCAATGTCCACCGCTGGTAGTCATGGAAGGCGCTGTAATAGCTGTAAGGTATGTGAATGCCATCCTCCAACCAACAGCACAACCATATCGGCAGCATATTGACAAGGCATTCATCTTCATGAACGACAATTCATGCCCCCATCATGCACATTTTGTGACATACTTTCTTCACAATAATGAAATCACTCGATAAGAATGGCTAGACATGTTCTCCAGAAAGGAACCCTATTGAGCATACCTGGGATAGATTGAAAAGGGCTGTTTATGGACAATGTGACCCACCGACCACTCTGAGGGATCTATGCCGAATTGCCATTGAGGAGTGGGACAATCTGGAACAACAGTGCCTTGATGATCTGGTGGATAGAATGCCACAACGAATACAGGAATGCATCAATGCAAGAGGACGTGCTACTGGGTATTAGAGGTACCGGTGTTTACAGCAATCTGGACCACCACCTCTGAAGGTCTCGCTCTATGGTGGTACAATGTGCAATGTGTGGTTTTCATGAGCAATAAAAAAGGTGGAAATGATGTTTATGTTGATTTCTATTCCAATTTTGTGTACAGGTTCCAGAACTCTTGGAACAAGGTGTTGCAAAACTTTTTTTGATGGGAGTAGAATGAATAATCACCCATAAAACATATTTAACAGTTCTATACAATCAAATTAGGAGCCAACCCTAGTAACAAAGAAGTTTTAAAAACTCATGTAATCAAACACAGTGGATACACTCTTTGTTATGGTAAAGGTTTTCCTCTTCTCAGTACAAACATGATTACAATGTTAAAATGTGATGTACTAAGTGTGCTTGTTGCACTACATGTAATATTTTCTGACAGGTCCCCTTTTTAGAATAGATATATGTCTGTCAATGGACTGTTTTTTTTTTTTTCCACCTCCTCTCCCAATGCTTAAGATTAGGTGGGCAGTGGAATACCATTTCAGGAAGACCAGGAGACACTGTGGGTAGGATGTTCCTCATTTCCAGGCATGATGAAAAATGGGCAAAGCTCTGGCAAGGTATGAAACCAATTGTTCCACTCCTAGACTAGTAAAATTTATTCATGTTCTTGTGAGTCTTCTGACTATTTATCATTGTACCCAGAAATGAGGAACATCCTACCCACAATTCTTCTACCCTTCTTCAATTAGTATTCCATTGCTCAACTAATTTACACAATATCCTGGTCCCTTATTATGCCACACTCCATGCCAATCCCTTTCCACATGGATAATTTCCCTGTGGAAGAGCCCTGTCCAATTCACCCACCCAGCACACCCTACTCCAGTCTCATTACAGGCTTATCCTATCCACTGTACTCTGCTATGCATTTTATGGTGGTTTGCACAGTACAGATGTAGATAGGTGAATTTGCATTACAGGGAATGAGAGATTACCAGTGCTGGCAAACTGGGAAAGCAGTCATGTCACGTATCAGCTATGCTACAATTTCTGCACTGCATTTTATGTGGGTTTGACCACCAAATAGCTGTCCACTTGAATGAAGGGTCACTGTCAAACTGTGGCCAAGAACAAAGCTGACCACCCAGTGATGGAACACACTGCTGGGCAGAATATGCTTGATTTCAAAGGCTGCTTCACAAACCACGCCATCGGGATCCTTTCCAGAACACCTGGATCCTTTCCAGAACACCTGGTTATTTGAACTATGTAGGTATGAGTTGTCCTTGCAACACATCTTTCGTTCCCATAACCCTTACAGCCTCAATCTCCGCTGACCCCCTGCCCACATTCAACTTTACCTTGCCCAAGGGCGCTAATTTCAATCATCATGCATCCAAATACATCTCCCTGTAGTTTCCATCCCAATTCACTCATCCACATCATCATCATGTTGAGTACACTTGGAGGTGCTGGTGGTGGTATAGTAGTCCTATCCTGAAAACCTGCACCCTCTCCCTCCTGCATTCTTATCCCCTGAACCTGCTGCCTCCCTCCCAGGCATTAAACCCATCAGCTGCCCATCTCCAACCTTCCTTCCCACTCCCTGCCTTCTTTCTGCTCTCAACCACCCCACCCGACACAACCCCACACGCCAGTCACGCTACAGAATTGCAGTCACAAGACGAGTTCTGTAACACAGCAGCAGATTATGGCACAAGTCAGTGTACTGAGAGATAGTGTCTTCTTTAATTGAGAGCTGTGCAGCTGGTGCTATTCTGACCACATTACCATGTCTGTAATTTCAGCATAGACAGCAAGTTAGAACAAAAAATGAATGAGACATTTCATGTGAAACTGGGGAAGCCCTCCATAGTGACACTTGATGTGATTCAACAAGTGTACAGAAATGCTGCAATTAGTTGTGTGTGAAGTGTTTTGAGTGGCATGCAAGCTTCAAGAACAGAAGAACATCCCTGAAAGAAATGAGACGTCAGGACGAACTTCTCCATGCAAAACAACTGAAAATGATGAAATAATTCAGCAACTTGTTCATGAGGATCATTTGAGAACAATCCACAACATTGCTGCCAGTGTCAGTGTGTTGTATGGAACAGTTTTAAGCAATCCTCATGTGTGATTTCAACGTGGAGCATGTTGCTGCCAAGTCCGTGCCCAGGCTGCTGATACAGGAACAGAAGTCTGCCACAGACTCTGTCAGCGTGCTTCAGATGACCTGTCTTTCATATCAAGGATCATTATGACTGATGAAATGTGGATGTACAGCTATGACACTGAGACAAAGTAACAGCTTTCACAGTCAAAGAGTTCATCATCTCTGTGACCAAAAATAATGAGGCAAGGCCGCAATGCAACTAAGTGCACACTTATCATCCTTTCCAATATTTGCAGCATTCTGCATCGCAAATTTGCCCCTATGGATCAGACCACCAGTAGCGAGTTCTACTCCAAGATTTTAAGGTGTTTGAGGAAAACCATACAGTGAAAGCGGTCAGACCTGTGGTGCATGAAAAACTCACCACTCTGTGTCAACAACATAGCCTGTCACCACATTTTATTCACATATGAGTGTCACTCCAAAAACAAAATTATTGTGCTTCAGCACCCAACTTATTTGCCAGAATTTGCTCCTCTGAGCTTTGCCATCTTCCTGAAGATGGAGATCCAGCTCAGAGGTTGCCTTTTTGCCAACACTGCAGAGATCACGAGTGAATCGCATAAGGTGCTCGACATTATTTGAAAAGAAGACTTCCAGGGTGCATTTCAGCAGTGGAAGAAATGCAGGAAGCACTGATTGCCTTACAAGGTGACTATTTCGAATGTGATAAAATGTACATGTAGGTAAGTAAATACAGAACTTTCTCGTAAACACAGCTAGTCTCAAAACTTTTTGATGCCTCCTTGTAGCTCACAAAGGGTTTCATGCAAAACCTAGCAAAATTATCAGTCTTGTTTATACGCCTGTCGGTGACTCAGTTCCCTTACTATTTAGTGACTTGTTACCTTTCATCCTGCATTATTTACATTAATTACTTTAAATGCTTTAAGGAGTAAAGATAACAACTCACAAAACAGTTGTAGTCTGAGTTGTCATGAGGCAAATAAATAAGACTGAAAGTTTTTCTAGCTTTTGGACAAATCCTTCTTCAGAGCAAGTGTTATTTTCCACACCTCCATTAACCATTTTAAGGCAGCTAGCAGCTTTTGTTGGAGAAATAGATATTGTCTAGGCTTCTGAATTCTTGTAGTGCCTCAAGAGATTGTAAGGCAACAGAAGAATTAAATTACATGAATGAAGAAAGTGAGTGTGAGACATGTTCAGATAATTAAATGGTCTGAATACTCTGTGCATATAAACCTACAGAATTCCTGGAAGTACTATAACAAAACTGTGCTTATGTAAGTTACAGTGTCTCATAGAAAATTCACAAAGATGGTAAGAAAATAAAATGATGTGATGGATCATACTTTGACTTGAATGTGTTAGCTGAAAGAAGTGGATCTGAAAAATGTCATGATTTAATTTGTGAATTGACTTTCATGCTAATTTTTCTGAATGTACTAAAGAAAACAGCAGATTGGTGATCTGCGTTGGTAACATTATTACAGACATCAAATGCAAATATCTATCTACTGCTTACACCACAGTATTTCTGCTGACTCAACTACCAAAAGTAGACAAAGTCTCAAGAAAAGTACATAAAAAGAACTTTCAGAAAGGGTAAGTTGGACTTTTTCCACAGTTAACTGAATACTCTAAGCTGATCTCTAGACTACTACTGGTCAAGCAGCAGAAACTATAACTTATTAAATTGCTTTTCAAACAGATTTAATGAATATTTTCTACCCAAAACTTGACAAAGAAAGTAAACAGTGAACTGAAATGAATTATACAAGCAATAAAAAATCTCTTGAGCTAGAAGACATGTTTCCTTAATGAGCTAAAATCTAACAAGAGCTCTGATTTTCTTATTTATGTATATACATATGGGAAAGTTATGTTGGTAGCTAAAAATTTGGTAAATACAATAGAACTCCAATTGCCTGGATGATTTGGGACCAGATGTGACCCAGATAATCAAATCTCTGGACCATTTCAATCAAATCAACTGTGGGTTCTTGGTAGAACATTGTAAATTATCTAAACAAACACTGTTTTTTGCTTTGCTTCACAAATTTTATTACGATCACTGCACATCCTAGGTTTTTGGCTATAAACCCATTTTCAAGCGCATTACTGATTCCAAAGGTGATAAAGCAAAGATAAACATGACGATACGGCAAAGATAAACATCTCAACTTCTTAATGTATTGATCCTTGGTTTAATGTAAAATTACTTCAGTGACCGTTTTCTGACATGTTACATATGGAATTACACCATTCTTCAATTACACTAACATGACTAACATACCAAGGAATAAAGTTACGCATCAGGCTAGAACTTTTTATCTACTTGTAGACTGAGGCCCAAAGTTTTACTTCTCTACACACACACACACACACACACGCACACACACACACACACACACACACACACACACACACACCTGTTATTTTTTTTTAATTTCTAGAATTTCTAGCTGGCTGAGTTTTCCTAATCCTCCTCTGTGTCTAAGATTTCTACTCTTTAATGTATTTGTGGTTTTTGTTAAGGCAGTGTTCGGTGCAGATTGACCTCCCAGTCTGTCCATTGTAGCAAGATTGATACTCTTGGCATATCATCCCATAAACTCCACTTTTTGTGATGGCTGGTAGTTTGTCTTTTGTATTGAACAGGCAACTACCTATTGTCTGAGGGACATAGAAAAGTATGGAGAATCCTTTGCCTTCAGAATGTTGCTTATCCTGCTTGACATTTCCCCTATAAAAGGTAATCTGCACCATTTCTTTTCCAGTTTGTCTGTGGTGTTCATTGGGGACAGTACAGACCTGGCTTGCAGAAACAAGCTGGCTTGTTGCTTAGAGTTTTGTCAATGATGTTGGGGTCGAATTCATTATTTGTGGCCATTCAAAGTCATCCTGGGACACAGGGACAGAAACCAGATGGTTGATCATGTGGTGGAATGCTGCATGTTTATAGGCTATTGGTAAGAAGCTGGGACAAATGCATCAGTGAAGTGACTTTTTGATAAACTTTGAATTTATGGTCATTGTCTTCTGTCTTTAAGGTAATGACCAGGAAATTTATGCTTGGTACCCTTAACTCCATGCTGACCTTTATGTTAGTGTGCCACTGATTCATATTCAGAAGGTTGAAATGCATTTCAGTTTATTCCAAGCTCTTTTTAATGTGGCTATCTTCACTAAATTTCATGCTTCTGCCAATTTGTAAGAGCAGTCTTTTAAATTTAACTTTTAATGAAGAGCCACAAACACCTTTTTAATTTCCATCTTCTACCAAAAGCTTCCTCAACAACTGCCTTCTGTAATGTCACTTCATAGTGTCGATAAATGATTAGTCCATTGTCTGCAGGAAGAGTGTTTTGAAATGTCTATTTTCTCCACAAAGAAGGATTTCTATGGAGTGTGTGAGTGTGTTGTCCAGAATTGACAAAACTTTACTGCTTTGTTCTCCTGTGGCTTTATGGTACTTTTAATTTCAGGTATGAAACTTGAATCATGCCATTTGAAAAGAGAAAAAAAAGAAAAAGAAGAAGAAAGAAAGAAAGAAAGAAAGTAGCTGTCACTAAGACCTTTGAGCCTATAAAAGATGGAAAGTTTTGTAATAGTTTTGAAAGCCTGAGGTTTTTGTGGCTTTCCTACCAACATAAGAGGGTTTCCTGTAGAGTTAGCACATTTAAGTAAGGTAACATGGTCTTTCCTAACCTTATGGCCAGAAGCACTAGTTTCCATTTCAGAAGCTAAAGTTGTTTCAGGTAAAACCTTCCAAAGAAAGCCGAAGAACTAGTTTCCATTTCAGAAGCTAAAGTTGTTTCAGGTAAAACCTTCCAAAGAAAGCCTGTCTCTTTTGTGTTGGATAAAAATTCATGTTCATAAGGCTATGCTTCAAGTTTGAAATTCTCAATAAATTTTCTGCTCCTTTTGGGTGTGCTGACAGGTTATTACCACCTAACTCCAGCTAACGAATACTGTGGCCTGGCTTGAAATTATGTAGCTGGAGATTGCTTGGTTTAAATGAAGACAAACTTTCGATTTTCTTGGCTAAAAAATTTGCTTTTTCGCAATAAATCAGTTCTAAAAGGGGGTTTCCCAATGCTTGCTGTTGCAAAAACCTCTTGAATATGGGCTCTGCAAGCTCTTTGTTTACTGATTTTTTTAATGCCTGAAATTGTTGATATTCCCATGCTAAACATCTAAACTAACTGCTTACACTCACTATAACTATTGAACAAAACCAACATTTTTTTAGCATACAGTACAAATATCTTTTTTCTCCAAGCAATCCAGGTAATTGCTGAACCGGGTAGTTGGAGTTTAGTTAACTGGAGTTCTAGTTTTATACATTGTTCTCTTGTACAGTAAATGATTTGAAAGTTGTATTTTGCATCATCATGAATGCCAATAAAATATGATACCAGAATGTGAATCATTAAAATACACATAAACAACATTTTTCTGTATAGAACTTTATGCTGCTTAGGTGGTAGCTGATACATGTGAGACAACTGGCTATATGAATTAGAGTAGCATCTATGAATAAAAATTTCACTGGCACTGATCTGGAAGAGCAATAGGCCTAATATGAAAAATAGCTACACTTTGCACACAGTAGAAAATAAAAGAATTGTAATTCAGCGGGTCAAGCACTATTAGTGTTGTGAGAAATGGCCTGGCATGTGCCAAACTACAAGACTTGACCCTACTTCAGTTAAGAAAAACACAGCTTAGTGGTGTGTTCTGATTGGTATGACACTATATGGCTGTAACCAGTGGTATGTCATCTCACTGCCAGGCAACTGTTCCATGCTCCACATATTCCAAATGTCGGGTCTGTTCTCCTTTAATTGTGTGAGTGTATCTGTGCTAGGAAGATGAGAACATATGCTGAGTTCAACACCGATTTCATTCATATTGTGGAGAAATACACCTGTATTTATGATAATAAGAATGCTGAATACAGCAATAGAAATGCTTCACACAAAGAAGATGAGTGACTGCTGGTGAAATACCTGAGACAGATATTTTAATATATTTGCACAAGAGAAAGAAGGATTAGAAATAACTAGAAATATTATTCCGGAGGCTACAGAAAACAGGCCCCACCTTTGCGCAGCATCATCTGGAAATTACACACAATTATGTAGTTGTTGTTGTTGTTGTGGTCTTCAGTCCTGAGACTGGTTTGATGCAGCTCTCCATGCTACTCTATCCTGTGCAATCTTCTTCATCTCCCAGTACCTACTGCAGCCTACATCCTTCTGAATCTGCTTAGTGTATTCATCTCGTGGTCTACCTCTACGATTTTTACCCTCCACACTGCCCTCCAATGCTAAATTTGTGATCCCTTGATGCCTCAAAACATGTGCTACCAACTGATCCCTTCTTCTAGTCAAGTTGTGCCACAAACTTCTCTTCTCCCCAATCCTATTCAATACCTCCTCATTAGTTACGTGATCTACCCACCTTATCTTCAGCATTCTTCTGTAGCACCACATTTCGAAAGCTTCTATTCTCTTCTTGTCCAAACTATTTATCGTCCATGTTTCACTTCCATACATGGCTACACTCCATACAAATACTTTCAGAAACGACTTCCTGACACTTAAATCTATACCCGATGTTAACAAATTTCTCTTCTTCAGAAACAATTTCCTTGCCATTGCCAGTCTACATTTTATATCCTCTCTACTTCGACCATCATCAGTTATTTTACTCCCTAAATAGCAAAACTCCTTTACTACTTTAAGTGTCTCATTTCCTAATCTAATTCCCTCAGCATCACCCGATTTAATTTGACTACATTCCATTATCCTCGTTTTGCTTTTGTTGATGTTCATCTTACAGCTTCCTTTCAAGACACTGTCCATTCTGTTCAACTGCTCTTCCAAGTCCTTTGCTGTCTCTGACAGAATTACAATGTCATTGGCGAACCTCAAAGTTTTTACTTCTTCTCCATGAATTTTAATACCTACTCCGAATTTTTCTTTTGTTTCCTTTACTGCTTGCTCAATATACAGATTGAATAACATCGGGGAGAGACTACAACCCTGTCTCACTCCTTTCCCAACCACTGCTTCCCTTTCATGCCCCTCGACTCTTATAACTGCCATCTGGTTTCTGTTATGTAGTAGGTGCACAAATACAGAAATCTTGCTACAATGGGCACAAACTGTCACCATTTGAAATACTGGATCTCATGAGGCACTATAAAAACCATCCTGAAGAGATATTGAATGTACAAACAGGCTACACTTACTCTTCACTTACTGACACTGCTCAATCTGACTAATTACCAATTCAAATTTTAAGTTGTGTCCCAGTTTACCAATTATTTATTTATTTTAGCGTCCTGTAATTATGAAAGTATTATTTTGTATACATGGTATTAAAAATTAATTTCTTTTATTAATGCAAATTCTTTCCTGTTGATGTTTGTGCCGTTATGTGCAACAGTATCTTTGTCAGCAGCACTAGACAATGGGCTAATAACCTCAAAACTTGATTTATTTTAAAGGGAAAGAAAGAAACAACAAGGTGGCAAAAAAGTGTGGTTTTCCATATAATAGTGTTTCAAGAAGTACACAGAGTGAAATCAACAGAAATTATAATTAATGATAGCCAGGAAACTCTCATTGTGTTATATAAAAGAAATATCTATTTTCTCTGTTAAACAATGTTGGAAAAAGTTTACAGATTTCTGTGATTTAGTGCTATTTCAGATCATTTCAGTATGTAATTACGCATTTAGTTCAGGTGGTTCTTCACTTCAACTATGAAAAGCATTGTATACCTGACTCCTTAACTTCACTGTCTCAGCT
Organism: Schistocerca piceifrons; assembly: GCF_021461385.2. Classification (NCBI taxonomy): domain Eukaryota; kingdom Metazoa; phylum Arthropoda; class Insecta; order Orthoptera; family Acrididae; genus Schistocerca; species Schistocerca piceifrons. Next base: position 705,323,589 of record NC_060139.1, on the reverse strand, counting down.
GGTTTCCTGGATTTTGATGCGAGTTCATAATAGGGTGCTTTACATGGGTCTACATCACTCGCATTCCAGGGATGTGCAAGAGAAAAGCACAGTGAGAAACAGAACAGAAATTATTGTCTCTCTATCTCATGTGTTTTTCACTTGTCTTTTGAGTAGGGTGCTGTAATATTTACAAGAAATATCATAGCTGGAACAGTAGCATACTGCATGCGTTCACTAACATTTCATATACCACAAGTGATAACATTAAGTAATAATTTATTACTTACACTTCTAAATGAAGTTCAAATGAAATTCATATTCTGCACATTAGGGGGGCCTATGAGTAGGATTTAAAATGCCAAATATGAATAAATTTTAATATTTTAATTATGAAAATATAGACAACACTGTAAGCTAACCTTTTTCCCATGGTTCAAATAGCATCAAACTAAGGAGAATGCAGCATCTGTAATAAATTTTGAAGTCTCTTTTCCATTTACATGCTTTAATGTGACCAGAAGAGTACATAAATTGCTGTGATTGTATTTGATACGGACGGTGTATGTTCGATGAGCATCACCAGTCACTGTTCTGTGAGTGCCAACAAAGGTGCTGCACTCTGCTGCAACTATACTTCGGGTCAACTGCCACTGCCCAAACTGCAATGCCCCATAAAGATGATCCAGTAAGCTTTCTTCAGCCAGGTGCTATCTGAATGCCATTAGTAAACCATTCTTACTGTGACTATTGCCATGGAATTGTTTACAAACTGGACATTGATTCTGGCTGGACATGCTCATTGAATCTGTTGATGACCTGGCTATTGTATGGATATCAGTGTTGGTATACTTTAACCAAAACCTTCAAATGAATTTTTTCTTGTGTTCAACAAATTGTGTTACACTGGCACCACTACAGCATAATTAACTGTTTTAAGAGAATGGATGGTGAACATAATTTGCCATATATCATCAAGGCAACTCATCTTTTTGTGATACCAGGCCATTTAGATACAACAAAGCTCCACGAAGAGCATTAAAATCAATTCTGAAGAACAGACATAAAAATATTGTCGCCCTCATACTTACTGACTCTCTGACTTGGGCATTCCAATCTCATAATCAATTGGCTCTCTTGACGGTACATGGTCTTCCCACGTTCGGCGCTCCTTGGATTCTCTACGCTGCGGTTCTGGGGTTGGTTCTGGTGTGTATATGTGCCCTGGAGGATACACCATACGTGATGGATGTGAGAAAGCACCAGCCAAAGGTTTGCGCCGGTACCAAGTACGGCAAGAAGCATTGTTGTACCAATCCCTGAAACACCAACCGTATTTTATGATACAATTGGACTGATAAAAAATTACTCACCAAGTGGCAGTGGCAGAAAACACATACAAAAGTTAAGAAAACATGCAAGATTTCAGTGCTTGTGGCTCATTTTGTGACGTAAGAATTGAAGGGGAAGGAAGAGGGATGAGGGGAAAGTACTGGTCAGATTTAGGAAATGGGGAGGATCACGGGAAAAATCAACCCCAACGTCGCATCAGGGGAGACTTACCAGGCAGGGTGAGAAGGAAAGTTCTGAAAATCCTTGACACTTTGTCCACACACCTTGCAATATAATTACAGAAAAAATTACTTTACATATAGACAATTTACTTAAAATGACAAACATTGTACTGATGATTATAAGGGCAGTTTCCCGTTTATGAATACTGTGTCATTTATGATTATGAATTTTGTATTGGTATCACAGAAGCAGAATTTTAGTGGGATAGAAAATAAAAATTAATGACAGATATACATAACAGAGGAGAAAACTGCATAAAAGCAATTCCTGCAATTATAACAAAGGCAGGTGGGCTAACAGAGATGAATGGCAAAAATCAGGCAAGTGTGAGTAGGACTTGTGCTTTGTGTGCTCCCTAGAAACTTAAGTACATACACAGAAATTAATAATAATTTTATGTGACTCAATGACATAGTGAAAGTCTTTTTACTGGATGTCACTTTTTGACCTGTCCCCTCCCCCCAACTTACCCCAATTATCCAAATGGGGAAAATGGACCTACACTTTAGCATGAAATCTGAACCATGTGTTGTTTATGGCAGCTCCTCACATTGTTCAGAGACGAAGGCAAGGTTAGAACAAAGACTGAAAAAACCGCAGTCCAACTGAGGTTTGATCTTACAACCTCTGTTTCCAGGCATGTACTTTATTGTTGCACCACATGGGCCAACAGGTATAGAAATACTTAATCTTGTGAAAAGGAAAGTAGCTGCTCACCATATAGCGGAGATGCTGAATTGCAGATAGGCACAACAAAAAGACTGTCACAAATACAGCTTTCAGCCAGGATGGCCTTCGTGAAAATTAGTTGCCTGAGACTGCAACTATTTGTAAGCGAAAGAACTATGTATAATGATGATATCGACAGACTGAACTGCATGTGAACATACATACCATGGTTTGAGAATGACAGCTTTTCTTATGATAGTTTTGCTGCTGACTTCCAACTACTCTTGTGATGCCACATACCCAGTTGGAGCCACAAAAGTTAAACAAATAAAAAAATTTAAACAAAAGCATCTGGGTAAATAATGGGGTCGCAGAATCACGGGAAAAATTAAAACTACACCTTAGTGCAATGTTAAGTAATAGAGAAAACTTCAAGCTAAAGAAGGCCTTCAAAATTTATCAAGAATACTATCAAGATTTATTGATACAGATCAGGAGCAACTATGTTGCGAAAAGCTTCAGGCTTCACACAATGTTACATCTGGTGTATGGGGAGTGATAAACAGTTTTAGAACATGCAGAGACAAATCGTGTATGGACATTACTACTGACATAGTGGGATGTTCATAAAAGACCAACTTGAAGTTTCAAATATTTTCAATTAATATTTTTCCTCAGTAGGGGAAGCTATCAATGACAAACACAATAACATACAGTATAATTTTAAAGGCAATCTATCTGGGCATAGCATGTATCCAGCCCCCACAAACTGCAAAGAAATAATAAACATAATTAGCTCTTTAAACTCTTCCAGTTCTGCAGGGCATGATGGCCTCAGTACTAAAGTATTAAAAGTGTGTAGACAAAATGTCTATGCACCTTTGCCTGTAACAGTAAATAATATAATAGACTCAGGCACCTTTCCAGGAGGACTAAAAATAGCTCAGGTAACGTTGATCTTTAAAAGAGGTGACAAATACAAAATTGAAAACTACAGACCAAGCTCAATAAATCCTGTCTTTTTCAAAATAGTTGAAAAAGTCATGTATAATAGAATTATAACCTTTCTCAATAAGCATAATGTAATGTTTGAAAATCAAAATGGATTCTTAAAATGTAACTCAACTAGCATAGCAGCTGTTCAGTTAATTGAAGAGATAATAAGTGGCATCAAGAACAAGCAACCTCGACCTCAAGAAAGCTTTTGACTGTGCAAATGCTACTATCTTATTATATAAGCTATGACACATTGGCATCAGAAGCGCTGATCATGACCAAGTCTTACATGAGTAACCAAAGACAGTTTGCACTGCTTAAAACTGAAAATGGTTTTCACAAATCCAAGATCACTTATATAAAATACGGAGTACCCCAGGGCTTGGCATTGGGTCCTCTTTTCTTTTTGATTTCTGTAAATGACATAAAATGATGCACTCAAAGTTCCAAATTAGTTCTGTATGCAGATGATATGTCCATTGTGTGTAAAATGGAATCATTTAATGAACTAGAGACCCATTGTAATAACGCAACAAGTGAAACTGTTCAATACTTTAATGAAAGCCAGTTAAATGTAAGCATCAGTAGAATATGTCTTATGGAGTTTAACAATAGTAGTTTTAATGATGAAAGTAAACTATACATTGGCAATGAATTAGCAAAAACAGAGTTTAAAGTAAAATTCCTAGATTTAACAATTCAAAGCAATCTCAAATGAGACACACATGTTGACACTCTAGCATGTAGGAAAATGATGAGAAAGGAGGACAACACTTTTAATTGCATGGAACTATGTAAGATAGAGCAACAAAGCAGAAAGGAGAGAGGCTAAGTGGTAGAAGCATCACATGCAGCTTCCTCCACACCATTATGCAATGAATCAGCAACCTCAGTGGAATAAATAAAGGAGTCTGTTAATTTTTCTGTTACTTCATGTGATGGGGGCAGTGATGCAGTATTCAGAACCGCTGAGAAGGAGATGCAAAAATGGGATACAGGAAACTAAGATGCCAAACAGTGGAAAGTACAGGATGGAAGAATAACAATATGGAAATGAGAGACTGCTGTTCATCACTTAGAGGAAGTGCTCAGCCACACACAGGCATAATGAAAAAGAATGACAGCATTCTTCTTCACTGGCTTGCCTGCGACTAAATGCCTCCTCTGTATGGCAAGTAGAAATTTATGCATTCTGTTCTTGTCATTTTTTTTAAAGAAGCAAAGGTTTCATACTGTGTGTTTCCTGTGCTTTCAGCAAAACTATGAAAGAAATTTAAAGGAAAAAACAACACAAACATAGTATATTGTCATTTTCAAAAGTTTGAAATTACGTAAATGGTATGTTGGAAATCAGAAAAACCTAAAAGAAAGTATGGAAACATCTGTAAACGGAATCATAGTTCAAAGAAATGATGTAATCCTTGAAGTTCACTTTCTGACAGTCTTTTTGTTGTGCCTACCTGCAACTCAGCATCTCCACTATATGGTGGGTAGCAACTATCCTTTTCATAATAATCACTATAGATAATGTCTTCAGTATATGATAAATTACAAAATACTGTAATTTAATTTAATTGCTTAAATAAAAAATCTACTCACCACGTAGCCACTGGTTGGTGAATAGATTTTCTTGTCTATCCAATTACATTACTTTGTCAAAAATTGTTTACTTTTGTTGTTATAAAATACTGTAACCCCCCCCCCCCCCCTCCCCCAAAAGAACCATGGACCTTGCCGTTGGTGAGGAGGCTTGCATGCCTCAGCGATACAGATAGCCGTACCGTAGGTGCAAGCACAACAGAGGGGTATCTGTTGAGAGGCCAGACAAACGTGTGGTTCCTGAAGAGGGGCAGCAGCCTTTTCAGTAGTTGCAGGCGCAACAGTCTGGATGATTGACTGATCTGGCCTTGTAACACTAACCAAATCGGCCATGCTGTGCTGGTACTGCGAACGGCTGAAAGCAAGGGGAAACTACAGCTGTCATTTTTCCCTAGGGCATGCAGCTTTACTGTATGGTTAAATGATGATGGCGTCCTCTTGGGTAAAATATTCTGGAGGTAAAATAGTCCCCCATTCGGATCTCCAGGCGGGGACTACTCAGAAGGATGTCGTTATCAGGAGACTGGCGTTCTACGGATCGGAGCGTGGAATTTCAGATCCCTAAATCGAGCAGATAGGTTAGAAAATTTAAAAAAGGGAAATGGATAGGTTAAAGTTAGATATAGTGGGAACTAGTGAAGTTCAGTGGCAGGAGGAACAAGACTTTTGGTCAGTCGAATACAGGGTTATAAATATAAAATCAAATAGGGGTAATGCAGGAGTAGGTTTAATAATGAATAAAAAATAGGAGTGCGGGTAAGCTACTACAAACAGCATAGTGAACACATTATTGTGGCCAAGATAGACACGAAGCCCACACCTACTACAGTAGTACAAGTTTATATGTCAACTAGCTCTGCAGATGACAATGAAATTGAAGAAATGTATGATGAAATAAAAGAAATTATTCAGATAGTGAAAGGAGACGAAAATTTAATAGTCATGGGTGACTGGAATTCGGTAGTAGCAAAAGGGAGAGAAGGAAACATAGTAGGTGAATATGGATTGAGGCTAAGAAATGAAAGAGGAAGCCGCCTGATAGAATTTTGCACAGAGCACAACTTAATCATAGCTAACACTTGGTTCAAGACTCATAAAAGAAGGTTGTATACATGGAATAAGCCTGGAGATACTGACAGGTTTCAGATAGATTATATAATGGTAAGACAGAGATTCAGGAACCAGGTTTTAAATTGTAAGACATTTCCAGGAACAGATGTAGACTCTGACCACAATCTATGGGTTATGAACTGTAGGTTAAAACTGAAGAAACTGCAAAAAGGTGGGAATTTAAGGAGATGGGACCTGGATAAACTGACTAAACCAGAGGTTGTACAGAGTTTCAGGGAGAGCATAAGGGAACAATTGACAGGAATGGGGGAAAGAAATACAGTAGAAGAAGAATGGGTAGCTTTGAGAGATGAAGTAGTGAAGGCAGCAGAGGATCTAGTAGGTAAAAAGACGAGGGCTAGTAGAAATCCTTGGGTAACAGAAGAAATATTGAATATAATTGATGAAAGGAGAAAATATAAAAATGCAGTAAATGAAGCAGGCAAAAAGGAATACAAACATCTCAAAAATGAGATCGACAGGGAGTGCAAAAAGGCTAAGCAGGGATGGCTAGAGGACAAATGTAAGGATGTAGAGGCTTACCTCACTAGGTGTAAGATAGATACTGACTACAGGAAAATTAAAGAGACCTGTGGAGATAAGAGAACTACTTGTATGAACATCAAGAGCTCAGATGGAAACCCAGTTCTAAGCAAAGAAGGGAAAGCAGAAAGGTGGAAGGAGTCTATAGAGGGTCTATACAAGGGCGATGTCCTTGAGGACAATATTATGGAAATGGAAGAGGATGTAGATGAAGATGAAATGGGAGATCCGATACTGCGTGAAGAGTTTGACAGAGCACTGAAGGACCTGAGTTGAAACAAGGCCCCCGGAGTAGACAACATTCCATTGGAACTACTGACAGCCTTGGGAGAGCCAGTCCTGACAAAACTCTACCATCTGGTGAGCAAGATGTATGAAACAGGCGAAATACCCTCAGACTTCAAGAAGAATATACTAATTCCAATCCCAAAGAAAGCAGGTGTTGACAGATGTGAAAATTACTGAACTATCAGTTTAATAAGTCACAGGTGCAAAATACTAGCGCGAATTCTTTACAGACAAATGGAAAAACTTGTGGAAGCCAACCTCGGCGAAGATCAGTTTGGATTCCGTAGAAATGTTGGAACACGTGAGGCAATACTGACCCTACGACTTATCTTAGAAGCTAGATTAAGGGAGGGCAAACCTACGTTTCTAGCATTTGTAGACTTAGAGAAAGCTTTTGACAATGTTGACTGGAATACTCTCTTTCAAATTCAAGGAGCGAAAGGCTATTTACAATTTGTACAGAAACCAGATGGCAGTTATAAGAGTTGAGGGGCATGAAAGGGAAGCAGTTGTTGGGAAGGGAGTGATACAAGGTTGTAGTGTATCCCCGATGCTATTCAATCTGTATATTGAGCAAGCAGTGAAGGAAACAAAAGAAAAATTCAGAGTAGGTATTAAAATCCATGGAGAAGAAATAAAAACTTTGAGGTTGGCCGATGACATTGTAATTCTGTCAGAGACAGCAAAGGACTTGGAAGAGCAGTTGAATGGAATGTACAGTGTCTTGAAGGGACGATAAAAGATGAACATCAAAAAAAGCAAAACAAGGATAATGGAATGTAGTCAAATTAAATCAGGTGACGCTGAGGGGATTAGATTAGGAAATGAGACACTTAAAGTAGCAAAGGAGTTTTGCTATTTGGGGAGCAAAATAACTGATGATGGTCGAAGTAGAGAGGATATCAAACGTAGACTGGCAATGGCAAGGAAAGCGTTTCTGAAGAAGAAAAATTTGTTAACACCGAGTATAGATTTAAGTGTCATTAAGTCGTTTTTGAAAGTATTTGTATGGAGCGTAGCCATGTATGGAACAGAAGAATGCTGAAGATTAGATGGGTAGATCATATAACTAATGAGGAGGTATTGAATAGGATTGGGGAGAAGAGAAATTTGTGGCACAACTTGACTAGAAGAAGGGATTGGTTGGTAGGACATGTTCTGAGGCATCAAGGGATCGCAATTTAGTATTGGAGGGCAGCATGGAGGGTAAAAATCATAGAGGGAGACCAAGAGATGAATACACTTAACAGATTCAGAAGAATGTAGGTTGCAGTAGGTACTGGGAGATGAAGAAGCTTGCACAGGACAGAGTAGCATGGAGAGCTGCATCAAACCAGTCTCAGGACTGATGACCACAACAACAACAACAAAATACTATAATGGGGACATATATGTGCGTGCATGATCAAAATGCCATGATTACTTGGGTGACAGTTTATTTTGACTGTCACAGGGGATTCTTTGCGATTTTTCTTAAAAATTTTCAGAAGTTGGGGATTTGTTTCAAGGTTCTGTATAAGCAGGCATTGAGTATGATGAGCCACTATCAGCAAGTTTCAAAGCTGGTTAGTTGGCACACGACATGAGTTTGCATCCTACAGCTGTCTGAACTGGGGAAGATTATGTTAGATTGTGAATCAAAAATTTTGACAGGGAGAACATTAAAACATAAAATGTTAGTTGAGATTGTTCAAGTTGCAAAAGGTAAAAACAAAATGTCCAATAAAAACTTAAATTTCACCAGTTTTCCATTATGGTACACTGTAAGAATGTTAGCCTAAACATGGTCTACCCAGAAGTGGAACTATCTTTTTTGAAAATGTTTAATGTGTCTTAGGTTTTTGGTGTCACCCATACAGAATAAATTTTGATCAGCTGCTGCACCATGGGGCTACAAACATTCATTCCACTTGGGTTATTCCAGCCCTGTTACACAGCAATGCAGGTATGTGGGGCTTGCAATTCACAGAAGAGGGACCACATGAACATCTTTTAATTGGTATCTTGAACCAAGACCAGCAGTAGTTAAATGGTTGCGTATGAGTGTTAACCACAAGTTTCAATTCAACTGACATTGCCAATTATGGACACAATTATTAGTGATATAAATTTATTTATGAATGTCTAATGTGAAGCAAAATCTACATACAACCTGAAATATTCAGTAAATGAATCGTGGAACAATGACTTGTGATTTTTGAAAGGAATGTTGGAACAGTGGAATATTCTTAACTTATCTGATTTTAGAGAACACCCTACTTTCATTTTTGAATGGCAAGACATAACTCTTCTATTATTTTTGTTGAGGCACATTGCTTTTTGAGTAATTCAATGAGTTTATTAGAGCAGGTTTCTCATATTTAAAACTGAAAACAAAAACTGTTTGATATAATGCAAACGCAGGTCAAATTCAGGAACTGAAGGCTTAAGTGAGCAAAGTTTTAAGTATTAAAATGGATGAGTGCTTCAATCAAGTAAGTGGCTTGGTGGATAGGAATTGTTAAGAGTTGCTTGAAAGGGGTTTTAGGCAAGTGGAACAACCAAATGACTGAATATATGTTACAGGAACAAGGTTCTTTAAGAGCTACAGATGTTGCACAGGAATACAGAAACACCAACACAAATATGTGTGCGAACATAAATGTAGATGCTAACAAAGCCTGAATATATGTTATAGCAACAAGGTTCTTTAGGAGCTACAGATGTTGCACAGGAATACAGAAACACAAACACAAAGACATGCTCAAACATAAATGCAGAGGCTAACCGAGCCTGCAGGTGGCACTGTTGTATTTCCCACTCCACTCTACTATTTGCTCCACCCCATCCCCCTCCATGCATCACTTCCCATACCTCCTCGTTACCACAACTACCAACCTGCTGCTCCTATTAGGCACAGTTATAACTCAGGTGCAGTGATCAGAGACAGTAATGTGCATGTTGGATGTGTGTGTAAGATCAGTTTAATGCTCCTCCACACATTGCACAGCCAGTGAAGCAGCTACTGCAGAGGTAGAAATGCCAGACTGATTAGCTGTCATTTCCCTGCAGCCTGGCTGTCCAGATCACCTGATCTTAATCTGTGTGGCTTCTGGATGTGGCATTATCTGAGAGATGTTGTGTTTAGTGAATTGAATCAACACATTCTGAACGTGATTGCGAGGCACGTGCTGTTTCTCAATTTCAACTTGCGCCAGAAAATGACGGACAGCACATTGAACATGTCTTGTACTAGAACCATCACAATTAGAAACTGATCTCATTTTACTTTTTATGTGGTTTTTGGCCCCAGGACAATAAAAAACCAATTTTATTTTTTATGCTGTTTTTGGTTTGAGGACAATTGCTTTTTATGTTGTTTCTGGCCTCAGGACAATTAAAAAAAGATTTTTCCCATCAAGTGTGAGTGGGTTTACCTAACTAACAGTGCCACAATGGTTGACTTCCAAAATTGTGCAGTTATGCTCATTGAATGGTACAGATGGTGTAATGTGCAACTCAAATCATAGTCACAGTATCGCAATTCAGCTGTCATTTGTGGCAAGCCCATTTACGTTACAATGCCATCTACTGGATTTTTTTTTTTTTTTTTTTTTTTTTTTTTTTCATGACATTTCCCACCGAGTCAATAACATGCTGTTCAATTTTGACACCATTCTGAGCAGTGGTTCTCTTTCTACAGTGTTTTGCAACTGGATTTTAATTCTGGACACCCTATAAGAATCAGTCTCTATCATATGCGCAAATGGAGGGAGGTGGGAGGAGGAGGAGGAGGAGGAGGACGAGGAGAGATGTGGGGTGAGGTCTTAATCTATTATTATTTTGTCATTTCTTTGCATGCATCCACCAAAATGCTGTTTTCAAATGTCTTTCTGATTTATATCCAGTTACTTTTTTGTTTTTTACTATCTGCAATTCATTATTATTACTGTGTTATGGGAAACTTATAAGTTACATATGTAGCTACTTCAGTCCTAGTATACATAGTTTTTGTGTTTGTGACTGACTTTAATTCTTTTCACCAGTTATCCCCATTTTCTTAATCTTTTCCTCTCTTTCTATTTTGCATTTTGCTGTCTTTCCTTTTGTGTTTCTGCCCTACTCCAGATACTTCAGTTTTAACACTGATGGTTAAATTTGTCATTAGTAATCAATTAAAAATTACGAAGTAGGTTGTAAAGTCTACCTGTAGCTGTCATAATATATTTTGAGACGGTCTGTTGTTATCTGATATTCATCTGCTGGCATTTTATCAGCACGCAAAAGCCATGGATGCTTGAGAGCAGCTTTGACGTCCATTCTCCCATCAGCTTGATAAACTAGCAGCTTGCTGATGAAATCTCTAGCTTCCATGGATAACTTGGAAAACCACTCTTCAATAAATTCCCATTTTCCTTCTTTTATACGTGTCAGAGTCTCCCGATCATTAACACCTCTGAATGGAGATATTCCAGAAAGCAGAATGTATGTGATAATACCAACAGACCACATATCAGCACTAGTACTGACACCATCACCATTCACAACCTCTGGTGCAACAAATTCTGGCATTCCTGGAATTGAAAGAAACAACTATTGCAGAAAAAAGAAAGAAAAAGTAGATCTTACATTTATTAGCTTTTCATATACTGGTGACATACACTGCATAACATTTTGTATAATATTACTACAGCAGTATAACAGAATACTTATGTAACATAACTATAATAACCAGCTGTGTGAATCCCTGTTCAGCTTGCAAATGTCACAATAAATGGGGGGCATAAGAACTTTTATATTTTGGTTCAAAAATAAATTGTGTGTGAATATTCAGCAATAATTTCCAGTAATTATTTTATTATGATGTAACTGAAATTATAAAAATATTATCTCCAAAAGTTGGATGCTGCTCTCACAAATTATCAGACACACATAACTCAAGCAGTTAGAGATCATAAGAACAAAAGACAGTTTTCCACAAGGAAGGCTTTCGGGCCGTAAGGCGTTTGTCAAAAATAGATGACACACACACACATCACACATGCATGACTGCAGACTCAGACAACTGTAGCCACACTGCGAGCAGCAGCACCAGTGGATGATGGGAGAGGTGACTGGGAGGGGTTAAAGAGAGGCTGGGGCAGGGAACTGGAGGATAGTAGGGTAGGGGTGGTGGGCAGTGCAGTGCTGCTAGGGAGTGCACAGGGATGAGGTGGAGAGAGGGTAGGACAGCTATGTGCAGTCTGGAGGATAGACCGAGTGCAGGGGACAGATCTTTTTTTTTTTGAGGGGGGCGGGGGTTCAGAAAAGGAGAAGAGTAAAAACATTAGGTGCGATGGTAGAATGAGGACTGTATAGTGCTGGAATGGAAACAGGGAGACTGGATGGGTGAGGGCAATGACTTATGAAGGTTGAGGCCAGGATGGTTATCGGAATGTAGGATATATTGCAGGGAAAGTTCCCGCCTTCACAGTTCGGAAAACCTGGTGTTGGTGGGAAGCATCCATATGGCACAGGCTATGAAGCAGTCATTGAAATGAAGGATGTCATGTTTGTCAGTGTGCTCAGCAACCAGGTGGTCCACTTGATTCTTGGCCACTGTTTGTTGGTGACCATTCATGCGGACAGACAACTTGTTGATTGTCATGCCCACATAGAATGCAGCGCAGTGGTTGCAGATTAGCTTGTAGATCACATGACTCATTTCAAAGGTAGCCTGCCTCTGTTGGGATAGGTAATTTTTGCAATCGGACTGGAGTAGGTGGTGGTGGAAGGATGTATGGGACAGGCCTTGCATCTACGTCTGTTATGGGAGTATGAGCCATGAGGTAAGGGGTTGGGAGCAGGGTATGTGTAGGGATGAATGAGTATATTGTGTAGGTTCAGTGGACAGTGGAATATCACTGTGGGAGGGGTAGGAAGGATAGTGTGCAGGACACTTCTCTTTTTGTTGTGCCTATCTGCGACTCAGCATCTCTGCAATATGGTGAGTGGTAACTTTCCTTTTCATAATATTGTTACATTCCATCCTGGATTTTTCATTTTTTGATTTCAAAAGACAGTTCTGAGAGATCTGTGAAGTATATCACAGTGCAACATTAGTACAGTTTCCTAGCTGAAGAGAGCATGTCCAATGAGCTGGGAAACATGTCAGCAACATGAGATAACCCTCCATCAGCAGGATATTACTGACTAGGATTGCAGAATTATTGTGAAAGAGAGCACTGCCGCCACAATTTGAATCAGATACAACACGTGAAAATCATGCAGCTGTAATGGAATCACCCACAAGTAGTGAATGCCAACGGCGACAGATCATAAAATTTTCACATCGTCTATTGAATCTGATTACCAACCAATGATCAAGATTCTTTTAGTGCAGTGCAAAGAATTTCTGCTGGAAGTTGGTTCTCCTTACCCTTGCAACCTGGAATCTGATTGATCTTTCCCTCATTTCAAACCTTCCCCAACCAATCCCTCTTTCATCCCTACAGAAGAAACATGTAAGTTCCGAAAGCAGTGTTTTTTCATTGTCAGTTCTTGGAATTTTGCCTCCTGAAGGCAAGAAATGGACAGCCACTCTATTTCCCTACAATTTATGGTATAGATTTCTCAACTGTATTTCATTTTCATTACAAACTATTCTGTATGTGTGCTTACCCCTTAAGAAAATATTGTCAATGAAGACAAACTATTGCAGATAAAGGAAATATTAAATTTTTTAGTGAGCACAAAGAATCAAGAAATATGGCAAACAGTAAAACACAATATTCCACCAGCTTATTTCAGTCTCTGCTTTCCACATAAATCTGTGTAAAAAATTATGCTTTTTGTTTCACTAGTGCATTTTCTTCAACATAATCTGAATAATTCCTCACTTCCACACGGCTCTGACTGTGGAACTCTTACTAATGTTTCTTTTACAGTTGTTCATGGCTGAACTCTTGTTCAATAGCAAACCACTTAGTTATTTATGTTTAATTCTTCCCACTATTACCCATCTCCTGTCACTTCTAAGAATAGTTCTCTAAATACCAGTCTACAAAAATGTGTTGGTATTCGAGACTATAAAGACAAAAGATGCACAAGTAACACAATGGTCATCAGATTACCCTCCTGTGACTGTAAATAATCCAGATAAACAACAAAATAAATGTAATAATCATGATTTTCAATTTATGTAGCTATGTTACAGAAATATTCAGTGAGATGAAAAAGCAGATGATAAATGGTGATCAATAGCTTGTAAAAAGCTGCTTACAAAATGTTTAAATATTCAGTTGCTGATGAGGAAGCAATATTACATCAGTCTCAGTAATTATGTTGAGAATGATGATTATAGAAAACTGTGAGGACAGAAACATGTTGTTTATAATGCCTGTGCTATAACTGAAATAGGAAGCTTAGTATTCACTCAATAAGAACTACTTAATTCTGTGGTGCCCACAGTGAATTATGCAGCAGCAGTGCAGACAGATTCAGATATAAATATCAAACAGAATCATCTATCTTTAAAGAAATCATCTCTGCAGGTAAATAAGTCATTAACTCAAAATACAAGAAAAAATAATTTCTTTCTGGAAATCACAATGGTGACAGCAACATATCAGATGACTACACAAGTGTTTATGTCATGTGAGCCAGATTTTGCATACAGATACATAACCCCAATTATGAGTGATGTGGATAGTTCATCAGTGTATGTAGTCTTCTGTCATGTGTTTGTCAATGACTGCCTTGTTGAAGGAGCTTTTACCCCCTAAGTTATGTATCCATCAATGTGTGCTTAACTTTGCTGTTATCACAATTTTTTGTAATGCTGAACCAGTCAAAACATAAAGACAAAGATAATCTGATAAACTGTTGGAAGATGAACAACGTTACCAATCATGGTTTGTTTCAGTATTTTGTGTAAGTTTGGGTTATTGTGAGGCATGGGGACACAGCTTCTATTAAAGTAATGGATCCTAAGGATAAAGTAATAGAGGAGTTTGAGTACCTCATCAGCATGTGATTGTTTTTGTCACTTATCAGTGTGCAACAAATGATGTCAATCAGTGAGAAACACTGCTAAACACCACCAAAAATAACTGATTCATTGCAATAAAAAATGAAGGTGATGCATACTAATCAGAAGTGTCAATTACATCCAACTAATGGTTTGAATATATAGGACAAATAAACAAATAAAATAAATGTATGTGATTGTGATGTTACCCAGTAAGATAGAAATACAGTATCTTGGAATCATACCAAAGAGGTTGTAAATTTTACCAAGTACATCAACAGTTGAAAATTAACATTGGTAGCCGGTGGTGTCACATAGGTGCCAAAATTTATCATATTTTATTTAATTCAATTTTAAAAATCATTTGCATCATTCATAACAAGAATTAACAAAAACATAGACTGCTGCTCAATGCTATCTTTGTAACAAACCCAATTCTATTTCACACAATAGTAATTATTAGTGCAAGAAAAAAAGGAAATCTAGTACAAGTATTTAATATAATTAATATGGTGATTGATATACCACCATTTCATCTTACCATAATCAAGAGATGCTAGTTTTCCAAAGTTTATTCTCCTGCTCAAACCAAAATCACAAATTTTTAAATCATCTCCACCTTGATGTGATATAAGGAGATCACCCACCTGAAAAATCAGAAATTTTCTAGGTGATAAAATACATTGTAAAATTGTACATAAAGGTATAAAAGAAGAATTTGGATTTTAAGATGTAGAAAGTACTATCCTGTACTTACAGTCAGCCCAAGATGTGCAATGTTTTGGTCATGCATATGTTCAAGCCCCCATAGCAACTGTCGAATATAGCCAGCTATGTCTGATTCTGTTATATATCTTTCCTTTGTTAAGTTTGTCAGTAGTTCTCCTCCTCCTGCTCTGTGTATTTAGTTAAGGGAAGTACAAGAGGAATTTAATATTTACATTATATTATCAGCCACTTAAATGAAAGGTAAGACATTCAAAATTAATAATAATGTTGCTCAAAAGTACAGAAGTTGTTGACAGCACTGAGCTTGTTGTATTGAGTTTTTTTTTTTTTTAGTGGTTTCATTTTCAGTTTTCATGGTGTGAGTGTGCCAGATATTTATGTTCATTCTGTGTGTGGCCATGTTCCATGACATTACAAAATTATATCTTTGTTTTCTGTTTTTTTGTTACAGTAACGGTGTAACTTTTGGTATTTTGCTCTGTGATTTTCTGCCAAACATAATGAAAGACCTCAGTTTATTGGACAATGCAAAAGCATACATACGGTATCTGTTTCTGTTCTGTAAATTCATTGCTTTTGATCAGAGTTTTATTCATGTGAACCATGAGCTCAAGTTCTGGAACCATCGCATTTTACTGGTCTATTGTGGAAAACCTTTGTTTTTGTTTTGAACTGAGTATTGTTAAGTTTGACTTACATTCAGCCTACACAAAGATGGATAAACTGAAAATGTATAGTATCCACAAATTTGATGGTAAAAATTTCCAACTGTGGAAATATCAGTTGCAAATTATTTTTGTACTGAAAAAGTGCTCCATATTGTTGAGGGGAAACCAAGGCCAAATGAAGCTGGTGAGAATCAAACTGCTTGGGATGACTTAAATGCGAAGGCAATGCTCATTCTATCTACTGTGATGGAATTTGACAAACTGCAATTTGTTATGATGTGCACAAATGTGGCGGAAATGTGGGCCAGACTAAAGACTATTCATGAACAGCGATCTGTAGTTAATAAAATGGCCTTGAAGCAGAAATTTTTTGATTACAGAATGTCGTTAACAGACACAATTGCACAGCACATCAGTCAAGTTGAGTCCTGGGTACAATCATTAGCTGATATTGGGGAACCTGTTACAGAAGTTGACAAAATAGCTAAAATTTTGGAAAGTCTGCCAGCAAAGTTTGCAATTTTTTCAACTGCCTGGGACTCATGTCCTGAAGATCAACAAACATTTGATAATTTGACTTTAAGGTTACTGAAAGGAGAACAAAAACTCTTACAATGTTATGAAAAATCAACAGCCTTCACAGCAATTAATGTAGATAAAACATGCAAGTTCAGTTCAAATACTGGTAACAACAGAGCATCTAACATGATCAGTAGAAAAAACGTTGAATGTTATTACTGTCACCCAAAGGGACTTTTCAATCTGAGTGCAAGAAAACTTTTAGCAAAACTTAATACAAAAACTGATACATCTGAGCACCAAGCTTTGAGAGTGAAACATGCTTATGTTTTTGCTCCAGGTTGTGAAAACATCTGGTTAGTTGGCAGCGCTGTGTCAAAACGTGTGATGATCCACACAGAGTGATTCAACACATTTAAGCCAATTCAGTCGGATGACACATTTGTTCAAATTGGAGACAATTTGATAATCAAAGCAGAAGACATTGGATTAACTGAAGTACTGTCACTAGTTGAGGGCAAATGGCGACCTCACACTTTGGAAAACATATTACATATTCCTAAGTTAAAGAAAAATTTATTTTGAGTGGGAGCAGTCACAAAAAGGGGAATGAAAGTTATTTTTGATGACAAGAGAATGGAAGTTCACAGTTCAGGTCTAATTGCAGCACAAATTAAGATGGGCAATCAGTGTTATCAAATGTTTTTTAAATGTCCAGACGGACTACAAGGCAAATCTTGCTTCCCTGAATTGCACCATGATCTGGCATGAGAGACTTGGGCATATTCATTTCAGTGGTTTCAAGAATATGGCTGATCTGAACTTAATACCTGGTTTCAATATGAAGAAAGTTGAAAATCTTCATTATGATCCATGTCAGTATGGAAAGATGAAAAGAAAAGCTTTTAATTCAAATTTGGAATCGAGATCAAAAATTCCTGGCAAATTTATTCATGTAGATTTGAGTGGATGGATGAGAAAACCATCTCTTGAGGTGCACATTTGTACATAGTTTTCAAAGATGATTGCACCTCATACAGGTTCACGTCTTTTCCTAAAAGTAAGCATGATACTTTCTCCTTGTTTTTAGAATTTCAGGGACTGATTGAAAGACAAACTGGAAACAACATCAGAGTTCTGAGAAGTGATTATGGAACCGAATTCATAAATAAGCAATTTGAAGATTATTTCAAGCAAAGTGGTACAATACTGAGAAAACAAGTCCCTATACACCATAGCAGAATGGCTGAATTGAACGAGAAAATAGGTCAATTGCTGAGTGTGAATGCACTATGTTATTAAGTACTGACTTGTCTCTCAAATTGTTGGCAGAGGTAGTAAATTGTGCTGCATATATCTTAAATCGCTAACCACATAAAGCAAACGACAATGTTATGCCACATGAAAAGTGATTTGGAAAACCTCCTTCTTTAGGACACATGAGGAAGTTTGGATCAGCAGCATATGTATTCCTGATAAGTTTAGATGAAAATAGGATAGTAAATCAAATAAGTTGATGATGGTTGGCTATGATGGGTATAGTACCAATTATCGCCTCTACGGTCCTGTCATCAAAGAAAATGACAATCTCCTGCAATGTCTCTTTCAATGAAGAACAAATCCATAGCTTAGACATAGAACAAAGATATACTGAATTTTACCTGGGAGACCATGCTGCAGAAGATGTTCAAGAGGAATCTGAAGAGGATAATACTGGTTAACAAATGAAATAAAATCAAAAACATGTTCAAGAGGAATCTCTAGAGGATGATACTGGTGCACAACAAATGAGAGAAAAACAAAGGATGAATCTGAGAGATAGGTCAAATTTGTGAGCACCTGCTTGTTTTTGGGACCAAGATATAGCTTGTTCTGCCATTATCTTTGAACCTCAAACTTTTGAAGAAGCAATGGCATCGAGAGAGTCATCAAAGTGGAAACAAGCAATGGAAGAGGAAATGACATCATTGAAGAAGAACAAAACTTGGGATCTAGTACCATTACCACACAACCACAAGTCAATTGGATGTAAGTGGGTGTATCATGTGAGGCGGAATTCTGAGGGAAAAATTGACCACTTTAAAACTAGATTATGTGCAAAACGTTATTCACAACAAGAAGGTGTTGATTTTGAAGAGACCTTCTCTCCTGTGGTCCAATATGATTCAACCAGAGTCTTAATAGCCATAGCAGCTTCAAGAGATATAGAAATTAGGCAGTTTGATGTTAAGGCTGCATTTTGAAAGAAGAAGTTTATGTGGAGCAACCAAAAGGCTCAAATAATGTTTGCAAACTGAAGAGTCTACATGGAGTCAAACAATCACCACGTTGTTGGAACCAAACATTTGTTCAGTTTCTGACAATGTTTGGCTTTATGCAACTGAATGAAGAAAAATGTGTTTCCCATGCTTTAACAGATGACACTGATGTTTACCTGTCACTTCATGTGGATGATGGCTTGCTTATTTGTAAGTCTCCAAAAATACTGGAAAATGTTTTGACAACACTGGGATCAAAGTTTGAAATTACTGTGGGCAATGGAAAATACTTCTGTGGATTGGAAATTGAACAAAGTCCTTCTACATTTGTTGTTGTGGTCTTCAGTCCTGAGACTGGTTTGATGCAGCTCTCCATGCTACTCTATCCTGTGCAAGCTGCTTCATCTCCCAGTATCTACTGCAGCCTACATCCTTCTTAATCTGCTTAGTGCATTCATCTCTTGGTCTCCCTCTATGATTTTTACCCTCCATGCTGCCCTCCAGTACTAAATTAGTGATCCCTTGATGCCTCAGAACATGTCCTACCAACTGATCCCTTCTTCTGGTCAAATTGTGCCACAAACTCCTCTTCTCCCCAATACTATTCAATACCTCCTCATTAGTTATGTGATCTACCCATCTAATCTTCAGCATTCTTCTGTAGCACCACATTTCGAAAGCTTCTATTCTCTTCTTGTCTAAACTATTTATCATCCATGTTTCACTTCCATACATAGCTACACTCCATACAAATACTTTCAGAAACGACTTCCTGACACTTAAATCTATACTCGATGTTAACAAATTTCTCTTCTTCATAAACGCTTTCCTTGCCATTGCCAGTCTGCATTTTATATCCTCTCTGCTTCAACATAATCAGTTATTTTGCTCCCCAAATAGCAAAACTCCTTTACTACTTTAAGTGTCTCATTTCCTAATCTAGTTTCCTCAGCATCACCCGACTTAATTCGACTACATTCCATTATCCCTACATTCCATTCTATAAAAATAATCTATATAGGCCAGTAAAGATACATCAATTGTTTACTTCAGAAATTGAACATGGATGATTCAAAGCTGAACTTCACTCCTATTGATGTTGGAACCATGTTGCACAGCAGGCAGTCTCCTGCAAACCAACATGAGGTAAAGGAGATGGAAAGCAAACCGTATTGGTAGGCAGTCAGCACCTTAATGTTTGCAGCAACGGTCTCACGGCCAGACATCATGTTCACTGTGAGCATGGTGAGTAGGTTTTTACATAATCTGGGTCTTGATCCTGGCATTCTGTTAAAAGGATTATTAAGTATCGACAAGGGACCAGGGTCCTGACCATAAGGTACAAAGCTGACTCTACTGGACTGGTGGTCTCCTCAGATGCCAACTTTGTTGGTGACTGTGACACTCTTCGGTCAACAACAGGCTATATGAGCTTGTTAGCAGGTGGGTCTGTGCCACGGTGTTCACATCGGCAGTAATTTGTAAGCAGATCAACAACGGAGGCCGAATACATAGCAGCTTCAGGTGCTGCTACTGAAGTTGTTTGGTAGTGTGGTTTCCTCAGTGAACTTGGTTTTCAGTTAGACATACCAACAATACTCCATTTTGACAATCAAAGTGATATTTGCCTGATTAAAAACAGAACATCACGAACATACCAAGCACATTGACATCAAATATCACTATATACATGAACATATTGAAAATAATGAGATAGAAGCTTATTATGTTTATTCTGATAAAAAGTTGGCAGATTTATTCACAAAACCTTTAACTAGAGACAAATTCATATCAAACAGGAAAGCTCTGTCAATGATCTAAAAACTGAAGTATTGTACTATGTATGTTAGCCCAGTACTTAGCCATATCTGTAACTTTGCCTTTAGGAGTGGTTGGTTTCCTGACCGATTAAAGTACTCGGTAGTGAAGCCACTTTATAAAAAGCGAGACAGAGATAATGTTGACAATTATAGACCTATTTTTATGCCATCGGTGTTTGCTAAAGTTATCGAGAGGGTTGTATATACAACGTTACTGGAGCATTTAAATTCACATAATTTGCTGTCAAATGTACAGTTTGGATTTAGAAATGGCTTAACAACTGAAAATCCTATATTCTCTTTTCTCTGTGATGTTTTGGATGGATTAAATAATAGGTTGTGAACGTTAGGTGTTTTCTTTGATTTAACGAAGGCTTTTGACTGTGTTGACCACAAAATATTACTGCAGACGTTGGACCATTATGGAGTAAGGTGAGTAGCTTACAATTGGTTCGCCTCTTACTTTAAGAACAAAAAGCAGAAGCTAATTCTCCGCAATATTGAGAGTGGTAGTGATGTTCAGTCCCAATGGGGCACTGTTAAGTGGGGCGTTCCCCAAGGGTCAGTGCTGGGGCCACTGCTGTTTCTTATTTATATAAACGATATGCCTTCTAGTATTACAGGTGATTCAAAAATATTTCTGTTTGCTGATGACACCAGCTTGGTAGTGAAGGATCTTGTGTGTAATATTGAAACATTATCAAATAATGTAGTTGATGAAATAAGTTCGTGGCTTGTGGAAAATAATTTGATGCTAAATCACATTAAGACTCACTCACAATTCAACAAGAACTGATATTTTGATCAGACAGAATGGGCATATTATAAGCAAGATGGAACGGTTCAAGTTCCTAGGCATTCGGATAGATAGTAAGCTGTTGTGGAAAGCCCATGTTCAGGATCTTGTTCAGAAACTAAATGCTGCTTTAGTTACCATTAGAACAGTATCTGAAATAAGTGACATTTCAACATGAAAAGTAGTCTACTTCGCATATTTTCATAGGCTTATGTCATATGGTATTATTTTTTGGGGTAATTCTTCTGATTCAAAAAGGGTATTTTTGGCTCAAAAATGGGCTGTTTGAGCTATGTGTGGTGTAGGTTCGAAAACCTCTTGTCGACACCTATTCTATAGACTGGGAATTTTGACATTGCCCTCACAGTATATATTTTCTTTAATGTCGTTTGTTGTTAGCAATATTAGCTTATTCCCAAGAGTTAGCAGCTTTCACTCAGTTCATACTAGGCAGAAATCAAATCTGCATGTGGAATGCACTTCCGTGACTCTTGTGCAGAAAGGAGTGCAGTATTGTGCTGCATCCATTTTCAATAAGCTACCACAAGAACTCAAAAATCTTAGCAGTAGCCCAAACACTTTTAAGTATAACCTGAAGAGTTTCCTCATGGCTCACTCCTTCTATTCTGTCGAGGAGCTCCTGGAAGAGCTAAAAAATTAAGCAAATTCCAGTGTTACATTGTTGATTTTATTTATTTAAACTTACGACTTGCTGCCTGAATATGTTTCTTATATTTCATTTTATTTGTTTCTACAATCGTGTTATATTTTCATGTATTGACTTGTTCCATGACCACGGAGACTTCTCCTTAATGTGGTCCCACGGAACAATAAATAAATGAATAAATAAATAAAATAAACAAACTCAATAAAACAAGAGTGGGAGTGTTGACAGCAGTGAGCTTATTGTATTGAGTTTTTTTTTTACTGTTTTCATTTTCAGTTTTCATGGTGTGTGTGTGCCGGATATTTATGTTCATTCTGTGTGTGGCTGTGTTCCATTGTTGTTGTCTTCAGTCCTGAGACTGGTTTTATGCAGCTCTCCATGCTAATCTATCCTGTGCAAGCTTCTTCATCTCCCAGTACTTATTGCAACCTACATCCTTCTGAATCTGCTTAGTGTATTCATCTCTTGGCCTCCCTCTACGATTTTTACCCTCCACGCTGCCCTCCAATGCTAAATTTGTGAGCCCTTGATGCCTCAGGACATCTAGTCAAGTTGTGCCACAAACTTCTCTTCTCCCTAATCCTATTCAATACCTCCTCATTAGTTATGTGATCTACCCACCTAATCGTCAACATTCTTCTGTAGCACCACATTTCGAAAGCTTCTATTCTCTTCTTGTCTAAACTATTTACTGTCCATGTTTCACTTCCATACATGGCTACACTCCACACAAATATTTTCAGAAACGACTTCCTGACACTTAAATCTATACTAGATGTTAACAAATTTCTCTTCTTCAGAAACGCTTTCCTTGGCATTGCCAGTCTACATTTTATATCCTCTCTACTTCGACCATCATCAGTTATTTTGCTCCCCAAATAGCAAAACTCCTTTACTACTTTAAGTGTCTCATTTCCTAATCTAATTCCCTCAGCATCACCCGACTTAATTTGACTACATTCCATTATCATCGTTTTGCTTTTGTTGATGTTCATCTTATATCCTCCTTTCAAGTCACTGTCCATTCCGTTCAACTGCTCTTCCAAGTCCTTTGCTGTCTCTGACAGAATTACAATGTCATCGGCCAACCTCAAAGTTTTTATTTCTTCTCCATGGATTTTAATACCTACTCCAAACTTTTCTTTTGTTTCCTTTACTGCTTGCTCAATATACAGATTAAATAACATCGGGGAGAGGCTACAACCCTGTCTCACTCCCTTCCCAACCACTGATTCCCTTTCATGCCCCTCGACTCTTATAACTGCCATCTGGTTTCTGTACAGATTGTAAATAGCCTTTCGCTCCCTGTATTTCACCCCTGCCCCCTTTAGAATTTGAAAGAGAGTATTCCAGTCAACATTGTCAAAAGCTTTCTCTAAGTCAACAAATGCTAGAAACGTAGGTTTGCCTTTCCTTAATCTTTCTTCTAAGATAAGTCGTAAGGCCTCACGTGTTCCAACATTTCTATGGAATCCAAACTGATCTTCGCCGAGGTCAGCTTCTACCAGTTTTTCCATTCGTCTGTAAATAATTCGTGTTCGTATTTTGCAGCTGTGACTTATTAAACTGATAGTTCGGTAATTTTCACATCTGTCAACACCTGCTTTGTTTGGGATTGGAATTATTATATTCTTCTTGAAGTCAGAGGGTATTTCGCCTGTCTCATACATCTTGCTCACCAGATGGTAGAGTTTTGTCAGGACTGGCTCTCCCAAGATGGTCAGTAGTTCTAATGGAATGTTGTCTACTCCCGGGGCCTTGTTTCAACTCAGGTCTTTTAGTGCTCTGTCAAACTCTTCACGCAGTATCGTATCTCCCATTTCATCTTCATCTACATCCTCTTCCATTTCCATAATATTGTCCTCAAGTACATTGCCCTTGTATAGACCCTCTATATACTCCTTCCACCTTTCTGCTTTCCCCTCTTTGCTTAGAACTGGGTTTCCATCTGAGCTCTTGATATTCATACAAGTGGCTCTCTTTTCTCCAAAGGTCTCTTTAATTTTCCTGTAGGCAGTATCTATCTTACCCCTAGTGAGATAAGCCTCTACATCCTTACATTTGTCCTCTAACCATGCCTGCTTAGCCATTTTGCACTTCCTGTCGATCTCATTTTTGAGACGTTTGTATTCCTTTTTGCCTGCTTCATTTACTGCATTTTTATATTTTCTCCTTTCAACAATTAAATTCAATATTTCTTCTGTTACTCAAGGATTTCTACTAGCCCTCGTCTTTTTACCTACTTGATCCTCTGCTGCCTTCACTACTTCATCCCTCAAAGCTACCCATTCTTCTTCTACTGTATTTATTTCCCCCATTCCTGTCAATTGCTCCCTTATGCTCTCCCTGAATTTCTGTACAACCTCTGGTTCTTTTAGTTTATCCAGGTCCCATCTCCTTAAATTCCCACCTTTTTGCAGTTTCTTCAGTTTTAATCTACAGGTCATAACCAATAGATTGTGGTCAGAGTCCACATCTGCCCCTGGAAATGTCTTACAATTTAAAACCTGGTTCCTAAATCTCTGTCTTACCATTATATAATCTATCTGATACCTTTTAGTATCTCCAGGGTTCTTCCATGTATACAACCTTCTTTCATGATTCTTAAACCAAGTGTTAGTTATGATTATGTTGTGCTCTGTGCAAAATTCTACCAGGCGGCTTCCTCTTTCATTTCTGTCCCCCAATCCATATTCACCTACTATGTTTCCTTCTCTCCCTTTTCCTACACTCGAATTCCAGTCACCCATGACTATTAAATTTTCGTCTCCCTTCACAATCTGAATAATTTCTTTTATTTCATCATACATTTCTTCAATTTCTTCGTCATCTGCAGAGCTAGTTGGCATATAAACTTGTACTACTGTAGTAGGTGTGGGCTTCGTATCTATCTTGGCCACAATAATGCGTTCACTATGCTGTTTGTAGTAGCTTACCCGCATTCCTATTTTCCTATTCATTATTAAACCTACTCCTGCATTACCCCTATTTGATTTTGTGTTTATAACCCTGTAGTCACCTGACCAGAAGTCTTGTTCCTCCTGCCACCGAACTTCACTAATTCCCACTATATCTAACTTCAACCTATCCATTTCCCTTTTTAAATTTTCTAACCTACCTGCCCGATTAAGGGATCTGACATTCCACACTCCGATCCGTAGAACGCCAGTTTTCTTTCTCCTGATAACGACATCCTCTTGAGTAGTCCCCGCCCGGAGATCCGAATGGGGGACTATTTTACCTCCGGAATATTTTACCCAAGAGGACGCCATCATCATGTAATCATACAGTAAAGCTGCATGCCCTCGGGAGAAATTACGGCTGTAGTTTCCCCTTGCTTTCAGCCATCCGCAGTACCAGCACAGCAAGGCCGTTTTGGTTATTGTTACAAGGCCAGATCGGTCAATCATCCAGACTGTTGCCCTTGCAACTACTGAAAAGGCTGCTGCCCCTCTTCAGGAACCACACGTTTGTCTGGCCTCTCAACAGATACCCCTCCGTTGTGGTTGCACCTACGGTACGGCTATCTGTATCGCTGAGGCACGCAAGCCTCCCCACCAACGGCAAGGTCCATGGTTCATGGGGGGGGGGGGTCCAAACACTACGAACCGATAATACAGTTGACCATGACCCAACATGCTGACAATGAAAATCTTGCTTACCACAGTAATGGTATGTTAATTGATCAGTAACTGTGTGTATAGTCTGCATTTTCTGCTTTGTTCCAAGGCTGGCTTTGAGCAGGAATATGGTGCAATTTTTGCAGAAATCTGTATGAAAGTAAATGTTACAAGTCGTGATAATGTCAAAGAAAACTTAAAATGTGGGAAATGTTGTAACACAGACTCATAAATGATGGGAAATCAGAATATTGAGATATTAGGACTTGTGTTGGGTCCAGCAAAAATGAATGTAAAAAGTGGGAAAATGTAAAAAAAAGGGGGTTTTACTGTAGTTGCAGTGTATCATGAAATTGTGTTTGTGAATGGTAAGAGGATCTACAATGTTGAAGTTTACAGTTTTTTAGTTCTCCAGCAAGTAACTGCAGTAGATTCGGCAGTTGTAATGAACTTGATACAGCTGCTTCATGTATCTACCTCAACCAGTCAAGTAAGCAGTTGTAAGCTGTCAATAGTGCTACTAGCTGTCAGGGTCTTTCTTTCCCCGATCAACTATAGTAAGTATGTAATTCAACCCAATACTTGGTGGCTAAGCTGGGAAGCTGGGAGTCAGATAAATATTGAGAAAGACAGTAAGTAGAGAGTACTATTCTTTAGTGAATACTCTATTTGGTGAATAGTGCTTTTCCAGTTGAATTAATCCATTCTTCATCTCTACCCTCACTCTTTTCTTCCACTACCCATTCTGCAGATATAAGGGAAATGAATTTCCTTCCTCTCTCCTCAATTAAGATGTAACCATAGTTTTAATAAAATGGAAGCAAATATTATTTCAGTGAAGTTAAACAAAATGTTTTATTTTGTCTTTTGATATTTAGTAAAAATGAAATTTTGCATAGATTAAAGAATCCTTTCAGGTGAAAATAATACAAATTGGAGGAAAGCCCAAAGAAGAAAGAATGTAAAGTTTATTGAAAATATAACTGGAACATTAAAGAATCTGTAAGTATGCAAAATCCCTAGAAATTTATATAACCATACTAGAAAAATTTTTCAATAATTGATTCCAGTGTCAGTTGTATTTGAGAATACTGATGATAGTTCAGATGCCTGTGGTAATGCGTATCACTGAAAAATAAATAACATTGCATGAAATATGATTATGATTAACTTTTTGTTTGTTTTGTCTGTTATGCAAATAAAAGTAAGGCTTGGTCAGCAACGGTTATTATTATTTGTACCTGTGAAGTGTTACTCTTTAAAGTAATGTTTTGTGAATAAGTGGAGATTCGATGTTTAATGATTACATGAGTTTTTCATGAAATTATGAGGGATATGAAGTAATGAAGACAACTGAATATTATGTGGTAGGGAGCCCAGTCTTTGTATTAATTAATTTGTGGGAACATGGGAGTAGCCAGGGATGCATGCTTCATTTACTCCATGCAAGTGCAGTGAACATTAGAGTTAAGATTTTACTCTTTGACTGTAAGTCAAGAGTAGTTTTCTTTTACAAGTCAGAAAAATAAAGTATTTTGTGCAAAGCTGTATGTGGGTTTAATTTAATGCCTACATAACTGGTGAGCTCAGGAGAAATAAGAAAAGCTCTCGCAACTTAATATTGTGCAGTAGTTTCGCCAAAGATGGGAGAAGCTAACAAAATTCTACAAGCATCAAACGACGAGATACGATGGCTAAAGCAAGAGACTGGGCTTTTGGAGCTTGCAACACTGAAGAACGATAGCAAAACAGAATCCATGAATTTTCAAAATCTGGTAGTAGCAGCCACACCACGAGCATACTCACATGCTGAAGATTTTTCATGGACGAATGCGCCGTTATCAACCGCACCACGGTTGCAGTTAAGAGTGCCTCCATTCATGCCTACACAACTATGCGTACGGTTTGCGATAACAGAGAATATCTTTGAGCAGCAATGCATAACCGAAGACAGTGAAAAATTCACTCTTGCAATTAGCAACCTGGATCACAGGGCAGCAGTAATAGTTTCTGATATGATCATACATCTGCTGCTCCAACTATCATAAACTACACTTAAAATGGCGTTGATTGCTTGCTGCATGAAATTACCTGAACAGCGTCTTTCCCAGGTGATGTAGCAGGAGAAATGCGGGGACATATGTCCATCTGAATTTTAGAGACATTTACGCATTGTAGTTGACACAAGCATGATATCCAATGAATTATTACTGCACTGGCACATGGCATCCCCGTGGCGACTGCTGCCAACTGAACATGAGAACAATCCCAGACAAATACCCCATACCAAACATTTAAGAGTTTACCTATGCTCTAGCGGGAGTGAAAGTATTCTCAGTACCGGACTGTTGTAAGTCATACAATCAGATTCCTGAAGGTCTGGCTGACATGGCACAGACAGTGGTGATCACACCCTTTGAGCTATTCAAAATGCTGTATATGCCATTTGGACCAAAAAATGCAGCCCAATCCTGGCAAAGATTCTTGATGAAGTGCTCCACAGATTACCTTTATGTTATGCATATCTGAATGGTATCAAAATATTCTCTGAGGATATGCATTCATATGATAGACATATTCAGAAGGTATGAGAGAGGTTTGATAAATAGTAGTGTTAAATGAGTACAAATGTGTCATGGGCAAGAGTCAAGTAACTTTTCTCACCTATGTAGTCTTAGCCGACAGTATACAGCCATTACTGGAGAAGATCGACATGTTGCACAACCTACCCAAACCTACAGACTATGAACAACTTAGGCATTATCTCGGTATGGTAAAATTTTACCAGCGTCATTTACCAGTTACCGCTGAAACACAGGCCCCGTTTACAAATCCACTGGCTGGCAATAATACCACAGGAAATCAAAAACTGCAATGGACACCAGAATTGACCAAAGCTTTAGACGACTTACAAAGAAGCTTAAAGGAGGCAGTGTTACTCACGCACCCCATACCTGCAGCACTGTTGAGTATTGTTGTAGATGCCAGCCAGGTTGCAATTGGTGCAGCTTTGCAACAAAAAGTCGATGGACATTGGCAACCTCTTAGTTTCTTCTCAAAGAAGCTACAACTCCGACAGACAAAATGGAGTGCGTATGGCACAAGTTGCTGGCAATATATGAAAGCGTCAAACATTTCTGCCCATATATTGAAACCAGGCCAGTAACAATTTTCACTGATGATAAACCTGTAGTGTCAGCTTTCAGCAACATCAGTGATAAGTGCTCACCAAGGCAGTTCCGGCACATAGAGTTTGTTCACCATGGATATAAGGCACATCAGAGGTGTGGAGAATCTTGTTGCAGATTACTTTGCTTGTGTTTGTGGTGTGACCAGCACAATAAACTATGAAGAACTCACAACACTGCAGGAAGTGGATCTGGATCTACAGAAGCTATTGACGGATGACACAACAGGGTTACACTTACAGACAATACTCATGCCAGGAAGAAAGCTTAAGTTATGGTGTGATATATCATGGCAGAAGCTGTGTCCATACATTCCACAACAATTTCGTAAAGTGGCAGTGGCATTTTACAGTGTTCATGGCCTGGCACACCTAGTGGCAAATGCCATGATCAAGTTACCGACAGCATGTTTTGTCTGGCCATCAATTAAAAAGAATGCCGGGGAAGGGGCTTGCACATGCCTGCAATGTCAGCACTGCAAAGTAGGATGACACGTTTGCACGGAAATTGGAAATTTCACAGATCACCAGCAAGATTTTCCCATATCCATCTTGACTTAGTGGGTCCACTCCCAGTTTTGGATGGCTATAAATACTTGTTAACAGTCGTAGACAGATGCATGAGATGGGCGAAGGCCATTCCAATCACTGACATAGCAGCAGAAACAGTTGCAAAGGCATTTGTCTCTCAATGGATAGCTCACTTTGGGTGCCCCCTTCATATCACAACAGATCAAGGATGCCAGTTCAAGTGTAGTCTGTTCAACAAGCTAGCTAATTTATGTGGGTTCCAGCACCACCATACAACAAGGCATCATACAGCAGCAATGACACGGTGGAGAGGTGGCACAGGACATTGAAGGCAGCTCTCATGTGTCATTAGAGAAGCTGGACATAAGCATTACCATTGGTTCTCCTTGGATTATGGACTGCCTACAAGACAGACATTGGTGCCCCAGTGGCAGAATTGGTGTATGGGGAACTACTGAGAATCCCGGCAGATTACCTAACTGCTGCAGCATCACCGATGCCAACAAACCTCGCATCACTGATACGTGAAATCCGTCAGCATGTGGAAACAATGAGAAGTCCTACAGTATCTAGACATGGTGACTGACCAGTTTCTGTGCATAAGGTGCTGATGGTGATAGACCAGTTTCTGTGCATAAGGTGATGGCAGGCTGTACACGTCATGCTCCACACAGATTCAGTCAGAGCGCCACTACAATCTCCATATACTGGAATTAATCAAATAGTACAACGCAACACCCATTCTATGGACATCTCACAGAATGACAAAACTATTAGAGTGCTCACAGAGAGGGTAAAACCAACATGGGTCTTACCAGAACTGGAGTATGATGACAGTCAACAGGATGAGAAGGACCAAAATTTGGAACTCACTACGCATGACATGGCAGAAGAGCCCATGGCAAGAGGACAAGGAACCACAACGCAACAGCCCACACCCGCTCCCTCCCTCATACTCACAGCAAGAAGTCATCCACACGAGAGCGAGGAGACAAGTCAAATTTAAGAACACATTTGTCCCAGATGTTCCACATTTTAAGGGGGAGAGGGGGGGGGGGTGTTGTGTTTACTGTGTGGAAACACGTTATTGCACAATAGGGGTGAGTGTGTCACTGATGTAATACGTGAGGTGGGGTGGCAGTCATTAAAACAAAGGCAGTTTTCTTTATGGCGAGATCTATTTACAAAATTTCAATCACCAACTTTCTCTTCCGAATGCGAAAATATTTTGTTGACACCCGCCTACGTAGGGTGAAATGATCATCATAATAAAATAAGAGAAATCAGTGTTCAAAGGGAAGGTGTTTCTTTTTCCCAAGTGCCATTCCAGAGTAGAATGGCAGAGAAGTAGTATGAAAATGGTTCGATGAACCCTCTGCCAGGCATTAAGTGTGAATTGCAGAGTAACCATATAGATGTAGATGTAGATGTAGTTGCCAGTGATGCATGCTTTGTTTACTCCATCCACGTGCAGTGAATGTAAGATTTAAGTCTTTACTCTTTGACTGTAAGTTAAGTTTAATTTTCTTTTCTGAGTTGGAAAAATAAAGTGTTCTGAGCAAACCTGTATTTAATTTGTTGCCTACATATTAATTAACTGCATCCATAAAATTATAAATAAAGTAATCAAAAAAAGTAAAGAGACAATGTCTTTGGCAAAACAGATATTAGTAAATGTCAAGATACTGTTGTGTAATTTGACACAACATTTGGTTTATTTATGTAAAAGACGACAGTCAAGTTAAAATACTGTTCCGCTATTTTTCTAAGATGTAATGAATTTGTGAGTAACCTAAGAAAATCATTACAGACAGAGTGTGAAATAATGCAGGTGTGTCAGTTAATAGAGTGATAATGAACTATGAAAATGTTTGTGCCTGTCATCAAGCTGATTGGACAGAAAAATGAAAAGAAACTTGACACACATTAATAACAGATTTCAATAACTTTAAAAGTATTAGGCTTTTGAAAATTAATTAATTGCTCTGCTTTTGATGTTATCTGTGTGAGAATTTATAATCTATGTCTCACTAATGTAAATACCTTTGCATTGCTACAAAAGCTTTATGTCTTTATTCCATGTACTGGACTATACAAGAGTCCTTGTAACAGTTTTTAATTTGTTAATACCATTCCAATGAGCTACCACCAGCAAATTAAGTCTGCTAACAGGTTACCAGGCCCAGGTAATATAATTTAGTGCAACATTCTAAAAAATACAAAAACACTGCCTAATAGAAATTGGCAGCAGCACACAGCAATTTGGGATGATGTAATAGCCAATATAATAGTTTCTTTAAATACCAATTCACTGTTTCCAACTGAAACACTGATGAGATGAGAAAAGTATAGTCTGTGGCAGTTAATTATGCAAACATATCTAGAACATTAACAATTCTGGGATTGCATCAGTGGCTAAATAACCGACGTAACTAAAGTGTGCACAGTGAAAACCAAAATTATACTCTCCATCTGTCCATCCATCTATCCATCAGTGGGTGTTCTTTTGCAAGATACATCTACAGATAAAGAAGCATGGGACAAGCTAAAGCAAGGCTATGAAGTTTGTGGCCCCTTCTGATGAATAGGTCCACTAAAGACACTACTGGCAACCAGACTATAAAACTGTTAATTAGTAGAAGAATACACACCAAAGATAATTTTTGCTTTGAAGTTAAAGAAGAATGGATTGTGTGTATTTTCCTAGCAGAACCACCAGAGGAAAATAAACCTATGGTATGAGTTAAGAAAATTCAAACTTGCCAGTCGCAGGAGATGCAATAAAA